>NC_089504.1:66975150-67290650 GCF_036850995.1 Saccopteryx leptura | reverse complement strand
TGTAGCCTGGGGCTTGGCTTTGGGATTAAGCCTTTCCCACCCTTTTTGATGTGGGGTGGTACAATCCAATCATGCCTCAGAGAAGTGACTTTGTATTAGAGACTTCCCTATTTTGTATATTGGATTAAAGGTTTTGAATCTACACTATAAAATGGGGGCAGAACGAGAGCTTGCACTCTTGGTTCCTGAGATTATCATTAGCAGAGGGAGCAGGGCAGAGAGCAGAAAGAGGCCATGTGGCCAGGAGAAGCAGCCAAGATGGCGGAGTGCTGAGTGAGATGCCAGTTTGTGCAGAGTTTGTATCTGGGATAAGGAAGGAGATGGGGAACTGAGGAGAATAAGGCTGGTGAGCTAGAAACCTTTGATTCTAGGAAACTCGGATAAGTCAGTGGCTTTGTGAGCACTGAATGTGAGTGGGTTTTGTAGCCCAGTGTGTGTTTTTACTTGCCCGCCGGGTGCAAGCTAGAATTAAAGATGACGGCCCATCAGTTCTTGGCTCCGTTGTTTCTTTACCGACTGTCCGAATCCAATGCGAACCTGCATAGGCCGGGCTGCTGTGATAGTAGTAGTGGCAGCCGTGGCTTCTGGCTTTACAAGTATGAAGGTACATTTGAAAGAAAAAGGAAGAAAGTAAATAAGTTCTGAAAGCTAGTTATTTCTGAATAAATAAGAAAGTTTATGAAAGTTGCAGAAGGTTTGTGTAAGTTGCAGAAGGTTTGTGCAGGTTACAGAAGGTTTGTACAAGGGAAAGGAACTGAGAAAGTGGACAAAAGTGAGAAAAGGGACTTTAGAAGAAGGATTTTTCTGAAAGGAAAATTAAAACAACATTAGAAAAGTTTTAAAGGCCTCAGGAGCTTGAGAAATTCACTCAAAATTGCAGAAAGAGCCGATAGTCTTCTTAAGCCCCAACTACACAAACATAAAAGGGGGAGTCAAGAGGAGAGACTCACCTCACAAAAACAATTGTATAAGGCTCTTTTTATTCTTAATTTTTTGAACATTTTCTCATCTGATTAACTGCAGCTGAGAGGCATTTTATATGAGCTGAGCAGTGGCCTAAGCCTCTCATGTTTTACCAGAACAGATTAGCTGGCCCTGAGTGGCAGAATGAAGTTGTTGGGCAAATGAGTTTGTAAAATTTGTATTATTTGAGTTTGCTCACTTTTAGTGTTAAAAATGGTGCTGTGCAACACCAGGTATGTGATCTTTGAAATTGCAAATTACCTTCCTGCTTGGGAAGGGCCTTTGTCTTGCTAATGTGTGCTGGAGGCGAAAGAAGCCAGGTTTTTAGAAGAGTGATAGCAGAGAATGCAGGGTGCTAAAGAAGAAGCTAGTTTTATGCAAAGAAGAGACAATGTGCAGATGGGGAACCAGAGGTGAGGGGCTTTGAGACTGATGAGGCCTTTGATTTTAGGAAAAACAGAGAAAATTCTCCTGGTTGTGGAACCAGAGAATGTGTCAGTAGCTTTGTGAGCTCTGAATGAAAGGGAAGTGTAAAGCCAGCGGCCTCAGCCAGGGCCACCATCACAGCCGCCTGGCCCATGCAGGTTCGCATTGGATTCAGACAGTCGGTAGAGAAACAATGGAGCCAAAAACTGATAGGCCATTTTCTTTAATCCTAGCTTGCACCCGGCGGGCAAGTAAAAACATACACTGGGCTACAAAACCCACTTACATTCAGTGCTCACAAAGCCACTGACTTATCCGAGTTTCCTAGAATCAAAGGTTTCTAGCTCACCAGTCTTATTCTCCTCAGTTCCCCATCTCCTTCCTTATCCCAGATACAAACTCTGCACAAACTGGCTTCTCACTCAACACTCTGCCATCTTGGCTGCTTCTCCTGGCCACATGGCCTCTTTCTGCTCTCTGCTCTGCCTCCTCTGCTCTCTCATGCTAATCATCCCAGGAACCAAGAGAGCAAGCTCCTGTTCTGCCCCTATTTTATAGTGTAGAAATCCAAACCTTTAATCCAATATACAAAATAGGGAAGTCTCTAATACAAAGTCACTTCTCTGAGGCATGATTGGATTGTACCACCCCACATCAAGACGGGTGGGAAAGGCTTAATCCTAAAATCAAGCCCCAGGCTACAAGGATTCTGCCTGCCTTTAGCCCACCCCCAACACACATTAATATCACCTGGACAACTGCTTCCACTTGGGCAGCGCCATCTTTAACAAAGTGAGCATAATACATTTTATTAATATCTGCCCAACAGGAAGTGTTTTCCTTGTGTGTATGCTCATTGGCCAGTATGAGACTTGAATAACCCTGGCCGGTTGGCTCAGCGGTAGAGCGTCGGCCTAGCGTGTGGAGGACCCAGGTTCGATTCCCGGCCAGGGCACACAGGAGAAGCACCCATTTGCTTCTCCACCCCTCCGCTGCGCCTTCCTCTCTGTCTCTCTCTTCCCCTCCCGCAGCCAAGGCTCCATTGGAGCAAAGATGGCCTGGGCGCTGGAGATGGCTCTGTGGCCTCTGCCTCAGGCGCTAGAGTGGCTCTGGTCGCAACATGGCGATGCCCAGGATGGGCAGAGCATCGCCCCTGGTGGGCAGAGCATCGCCCCATGGTGGGCGTGCTGGGTGGATCCCGGTCGGGCGCATGCAGGAGTCTGTCTGGCTGTCTCTCCCTGTTTCCAGCTTCAGAAAAATGCAAAAAAAAAAAAAAAAAAAGAGAGAGAGACTTGAATAAAGGAATGGCCCACTATTTTTTGGCTCCATTGTTTCTTTACCATCTGCTCAAATCCAATGGGAACCTGCATGTAAATGACAGCGATGGCTGCAACAGCTGGCCATTCACCAGTCAAATTACTAACCTGGGGGTGAGGGTATGTTGCAATTTTGCCATCAACAGGTCCTCTTTGAATACCAGTGAGGAACATGAAGCCTTATCATGAGTTGTTATCAGCCCCTAGAAAGCAACTTGGTTCCAGAGATCCAGAAGCTGATACTGAATCCACTCCCAGAAGTGAACCCAAAAAAGAGGACACCTAGTTTTCTCTCAAGCACTCAAGGAGTGCCTGACATCACCTGGGACACTAAAACATCTAGCCAGGCATTATGAAGAAGTTTTTCAAGATACAGACACACTTGTAAGCCCTGAACACCTGTTTCTCTCTATGCTTACCTTTCATCTTCTGCTACTACCACCTAGCCATCTTACTTTCTGTTAATCTTTACTAAAACAAAAAAGGGGAATATACAGGAATATGCTATGAAAACATGCAGAGTTAGGAAAACAATTACAGATAGCAAGGTGTCCCAGGGTGAAAGCCCTGAGTGGACGAGGGTCCAGGGGCCTCTCTGGCCCATGCTGGAAACAGCAAACAGAAGGATAAGATTCAGCAAGACGTAATTGTTTAGGCTCTCAGAACAGAGATTAGATAGAACTTAGCATGTTCCTTGTAATGAGAACTTCTGCTGTCTGCTTCCTTGAATTATTTGTACTGACTAATAAATATCTAAATAAGGCTGAGGATGGATGGGTCCTCGGTCCTTGAACCTACTTTCCAAGGCTGTTGCCTCCCCTCAGCTCTTTGGAGCATGTCATCTGGGCTCTAAGTAGTTTATTGTTGCTGTGACAGTCATTTTCTTCATTTGAATTTTCGACTTTTCATTTGGTTGTGTAATCTTTAAAAAAAATGCAGCGACTTCTCAATAAGGTCACTATGCTTTGAATGCAGATGATAAGTTTGGAAGGTTTCATTGCATCATTTGACAGAATTTCAGAACATACTACACACCCAAGGACCATGCAATGACTCACTGCCAGGTGTTACAGTGAAAACAAGTTTAAATACTTCTTATTGTGCCACCTAACAAAGTTTTCTTTTATTTTTTGTTTTTATTTGTTGCACCTTCCAAAATATCAACACATTTCTTTTTACTGTTTCTTTTGAACTCGCAGAACTACTTTTAGTGTCATCACTACATTTCTTTTGACTACTGCTTTTGCTTTGGAAGAAGTCTAAAATGTTTTGTTGTTTTTCCTTTCCATTTTGTAAGGTTTACAACTTATAACACAATGACCTAAAACACACAATAATTTTCTTGCAAACAATATTTACACATTCTAAATAAGAGAGTACATGCAGGACTATTTGCACAAGTGTGAAAAAATGTACTATTGAGAGAAACAAGAGTGGAAATGAAAGCACATAACAGATAAACTTTTATCATACTGCATTATGGTTCAAGCTTGTATTTGTTTTATGAATGCCACATATACGATGCATTGAACACTACATAAGTTTGTCCAAATTTGTACAAGGATAAAAACATGAACTACAAAGAGAGTAGAAATTAGAGACTGTGCACAACTTAGCTGGCTGGAACCTGAAACATACAATCAATGAAGTTTGATCTTACTGCATATAACAGTGTAATTTGCTATAAGCTTGTGCTTGATTTCTGAACTTCACATGTGCGATGCATTGAAAATTACATAAGTTTGTCTGAATGCTTTTGTCTATTGTGTATGATTTGCAAATGCTCTGCATTGTGCAAAAGATGTTTAAATAAGCCTAAAAGTTACAAAGATTACTAAGGCACCCTCAATAGTATTTTTATCGATGATACAGATTGAAAAGTGGTAATCATCCTAAACATAGGAGCATTAAATTAAGATCACTGGATCTATAATCTTAAACAACATTAGGATGGTTAACTCTTTCATGAACTGGCACAAAATTTCTGGTAGACCAACACCAGTCTGCAAAGTAGTTGTTAAAAAACACTGGTTTCACCCTGGCCAGATAGCTCAGTTGGTTAGAGCATTTTCCCAATACGCTAAGATTGCAAGTTCATTTCTAGTTCAGACACATACAGGAATAAATTGATGTTCCTGTCTCTCTCTTCCTCTCCCCCACCTCCTTTCTAAAATCAATAGATACATTTAAAAAAACTGGTTTAAGGGATATTTGGGTCTACATAAAGCATAAAAATATCCACATCATAGGTGTACTAGAAGGAGAAATGAGAGAGCAGGATAAGAAAAACTATTTGAAAAAATAATGACTGAAAACTTCCCTAACCTAGTGAAGGAAAGAGACACATAAATCTACAAAGCACAGATGATACCAAACAAGGTGTACACAAAGAGGCCCACACCAAAACACATCATAATTAAAATAACAAAAGTTAAAGACAAAGAGAGACTCTTAAAAGCAACAAGAAAAAGACAGTTAGTTACCTACAAGAGAACTCCCATAAAACTGTCAGCTGATTTCTTTATAGAAACACTTCAAGCCAGAGGAATGGGCACAAAATTCTCAAAGTGATGGAAAACAAGGACCTACTACCAAGACTATACTATCCAGCAAGTCTATCATTCATAATGGAAGGAGAAAGAAAGAGTTTCCCAGACAAGAAAAAGCTAAAGGAGTTCATTATCACCAAACCACTATCACAAGAAATGGCGAAGGATTTTCTTTAAGAAAAAGAAGAAGAAGAAGAGAACAGAGGAGCATAATTATAAAGAATGAAATGTCAATAAAAATGTACCTATCAATAATCACTTTAAATGTAAATAGCTTAAATGCTTTAAACCAGGGGTCCCCAAAATTTTTACCCAAGGGGCCAGTTCACTGTCCCTCTGATCATTGGAGGGTCACCACATACGGTGCTCCTCTCACTGACCACCAATGAAAGAGGTGCCCCATCCGGAAGTGCAGCAGGGGGCAGGATAAATGGCCTTAGGGGGCCACATGCAGCCCGCGGGCCATAGTTTGGTGAGGCCTGCTTTAAACAAAAGATATAAAATACCTGAGTAGATAAATTTAAAAAAGACCCATTTATATGTTGTCTACAACAAACACACCTAAGATTGAAAGATACAGACAGACTAAAAGTAAAGGGATGAAATAAGATATTTCATGCAAATGTAAATTTTAAGAAAGCTAGTATAACAATATTAATGTCTGATAAAATAGATTTTAAAACAAAAGCTATGAGACAAAGAAGGATACTACATAGTATCAATTAAGGTATCAATTTAGCAAGACGATATAATCCTTGTAAATATTTATGCACACAACATAGTAGCACCTAATTATGTAAATCAAACTTTGATGGACGTAAAGGGAGAGATTAGCCGTGATATGGATTATAATACCCCATTGACAACAATGGATAAGTCTTCCATTCAAAAAAAATCAACAAAAAAATAGCAGTCTTTAATGACACACTAGACCAGATGGATATAATTGATATCTTCAGATCATTTCAACACAAAGCCGCAGAATACGTATTCTTCTCAAGTGCATAGGGAACATTTTCTATGGTAGATCACATGTTGGCACACAAAACCGGTCTCAATTTAAGGAGATTGAAATTATATCAAGCATATTCTCTGACTATAAGATATGAACCTAGAAATCAATCTTAATAAAAAAAGGATAAAAACACACAAAGACATGGAAGCTACATAACATGTTATTAAGCAATGAATGGATTAACAATATGATCAAGGAAGACATTAAAAACTACCTTGTAGGCTCTGGCCGGTTGGCTCAGTGGTAGAATGTCAGCCTGGTGTGCAGGAGTCCCAGGTTCGATTCCCAGCCAGGGCACACAGGAGAAGTGCCAATCTGCTTCTCCACCCTTCCCCCTCTCCTTCCTCTCTGTCTCTCTCTTCCCCTCCTGAAGACAAGGCTCCAGTGGAGCAAAGTTTGCCCGGGCACTGAGGATGGCTCCATGGCCTCTGCCTCAGGTGCTAGAATGGCTCTGGTTACAACAGAGCAACACCCCAGATGGGTAGAGCATCACCCCCTAATGGGCATGCCAGCAACAGAGCAACAACCCAGATGGTCAGAGCATTGCCCCCTGGTGGGCATGCTGGGTGGATCCCAGTCAGGCGCATGCAAGAGTCTGTCTGACTGCCTCCCCGTTTCCAACTTCAGAAAAATACAAAAAAACAAACAAACTACCTTGTAACAAATTAAACTAGAACATTATAACCGAAAATCTATGAGACACTGCAAAAGTAGTCCTAACAGGGAAATTTATAGCATTATAGGAATATGGTTCAGGAAGCAAAAAAAATAAATAAAATAATTAAAAAATAATCTAATGTTACACCTAAAATAACTAATAAAACAAACAAATAAGCCCAAAAATAAGTAGAAAAAAGAAAATAATAAAGATCTAAGCAGAAATAAATTAAATTAAAAAAAAGAAAGATCAGGCCCTGGCCGGTTGGCTCAGTGGTAGAGTGTCAGCCTGGTGTGCAGGAGTCCTGGGTTCGATTCCCAGCCAGGGCACACAGGAGAGGCACCTATCTGCTTCTCCACCCCTCCCCCTCTCCTTCCTCTCTGTCTCTCTCTTCCTCTCCCACAGCCAAGGCTCCATTGGAGCAGGGTTGGCCCGGGCGCTTAGGATGGCTCTGTGGCTTCTGCCTCAGGCACTAGAGTGGCTCTGGTTGCAACAGAGCGATGCCCTGGATGGGCAGGGCATCGCCCCCTGGTGGGCGTGCCGGGTGGATCCCGGTTGGGTGCATGCAGGAGTCTGTCTGACTGCCTCCCCGTTTCTGGCTTCGGAAAAATACAAAAAAAAAAAAAAAAAAAAAAAAGATCAATAAGACTTAGAGTCTGGTTCTTTGAAAACAAACAAGATTGACAAAGTTTAATAGCACTTGAGTCAGTATCAAGGATGACATCAGAGTAATGGTGGTGTGAGAGATACTCCTGATCTCTCCCCTTGAAATTTCAACAAAATGAACAATGATAACACAGCAAAGAAACCCTAGCTGAGCTTTCAGGCATGCCTGAAATATTCACACATCGAATGAACTAAAGTTGTTTTTTTTGTTAGGGTTCCTAATAATACCACTGTCAAATACCATCAAGGAGAAGAAATTGAGTACCATGTCTACACAAGGCAGAGATGCAGTTTAGAAAGAAAATAAAATATCTCCAGAAAAATATCTCAATCACATGGAAACCTTGGAGGTAAATGATAGAGAATTCAAAATTGAAGTTCTAAAAATACTTAATGCTATACAAGAAGACACCAAGAGGCAACTTGATGAGTTCAGAAAATGAATTAATGAACTAAAAATACTTCACTAAGGAGATTGAAACTTTAAAAACAGAGATGAAGAACTCAATACATGAATTAAAGACTGCGGTAGCAAATTTAGTTAATAGAAATAGCCAGATAGAGAAAAGAATCAGTGACATCAAACACAAGCAACTAGAGATACTACAGAGAAAAGAGGAGACTCATGAATTAAAAACATTGAAAGAGCTCTACAAAAATTGTCTGACTCCATCAGAAAGAGCAATATAAGAATAATGTGTATATCAGAAAAAGAAGAGAGGGAGAAGGGGATGGAGAGCCTATTCATAGAAATAATTAATGAGAATTTCCCAAGCCTATGGAAAGAGTTAGAGCCTCAAATCCAAGAAGCAAAAGAACAACGAGTTACCTCAACCCAAACAGACCTACTCTAAGGCACATCATAAAAAAATTGTCAAAAATCAATGACAAAGAAAGAGTTCTCAAAGCAGCTAGGGAAAAGAAGAATATAACATATAAAGAAAAGCTCATATGTTATCACCACACTTCTCAGCAGAAACTCTATAAGTCAGAAGAGAGTGGACCCAAACATTCCAAGTACTGAAAAAGAAGAATTACCAGAAGAAGAAATAAAAATATTTACAGACATACAGAAGCTGAGGGAATTTATCATCAGAAAACACCCACTGCAAGAAATATTCAAGGGGGTTATTCAACCAGATACAAAGATACCAACAAAAACTTCAAGCTAAATCTCCAATAAGGTTACAATAAAAACAAGAAAAATCTGTGACAACAATAACATAAAAGGGAAGAGGATACAGATTGGCAGTAGCAAAGAAGGATAGAGTACAGAAGCACTCACAAAGAACTCTTGTACATATTATTAACATTTTTCTTTTAATAACTGAATGGTAACCACCTATGAAAACTATTGAAACACATAGCTTAAAAAAAGAAGAACCAAGGGAAAGAAGTATGGAGTACTGCCAAACAAAAACAACTGACAGAAACAAAAATGAGATGAACCAAACAAGACACAGAGCTACCAGAAAACAAAACATAAAATGGCTATAAAAAATTCTCGTGTCGCCCTGGCCGGTTGGCTCAGCGGTAGAGCGTCGGCCTGGCATGTGGGGGACCTGGGTTTGATTCCCGGCCAGGGCACATAGGAGAAGCGCCCATTTGCTTCTTCACCCCCTTCCCCTCCTTCCTCTCTGTCTCTCTCTTCCCCTCCCGCAGCCAAGGCTCCATTGGAGCAAAGATGGCCCGGGCACTGGGGATGGCTCCTTGGCCTCTGCCCCAGGCGCTAGAGTGGCTCTGGTCACAGCAGAGCGACGCCCTGGAGGGGCAGAGCATCACCCCCTGGTGGGCAGAGTGTCGCCCCTGGTGGGCGTGCTGGGTGGATCCAGGTCGGGCGCATGCGGGAGTCTGTCTGACTGTCTCTCCCCATTTCCAGCTTCAGAAAAATACAAAAAAAAAAATTCTCGTGTCAATAATTATGCTAAATGTAAATATACTAAACTCAACAATAAAGAGGTACAGAGTAGCAGATTGGATCAAAAGGCAAAACCCAACCATATGGTGCCTTCAAGAGACATAGCTAAGCTGCAAGGATAAAAGTAGACTCAAAGTGAAAGGTTGGAAAATGATTCTCCAAGCGAATAATATCTAGAGAAAAGCAGGTGTAGCCAAACTCATAGCTGACAATGTTGACTTTAAGACAACAGAGGTAACTAGAAACAAAGATGGACATTTTATACTGATAAAAGAAACATGGTATCAAGAGAACATAACACTTCTTAATATATATGCAATAAACCAGGGAGCATCAAAATATATAAGACATCTACCAACTGATCTAAAAATAGAAGCAGACATAAACATAATCATACTCGCAGATCTTAACACATCTTTGACAACTTTAGATAGATCAACCAAACAGAATATCAATAAAGAAATATTGGCCTTAAATGACACTCTGGACCAGATGGACATAATAAACATTTTTAGGTCATTTCATCCCCAAAACATAAGATTATACATTCTCCAGTGTGCATGAAACATTGTCAAGGATAGACCATATACTGAGCAGCAAAACTAACAAACAAATTCAGAAAGATTGAAATTATACCAAGGATATTTTCTGATCATAAGGCTTTGAAATTAGAATTTAATTGTTAAAAGGAAGTAAAGAAACCCAGAAAATGTGAAAATGAAACAATATACTTATAAAAAATGACTGGGGCAAAGAAGAAGTAAAAGCAGAGATCAAAAGATATATACAGACAAATGAAAAAAAAACAACATAAATATCAAAATTTCTGGAATGCAACAAAAGCAATAATAAGAGGAAAGTTTATATCTTAGAAACTTATATCAAGAAACAAGAGAGATCCCAAGTAAACAACTAACAACACATTTTAAGGAACTAGAAAAAGAAGAACAAAGGGAATGCAAAGTCAGCAAAAGAAATGAAATATCAATAGTAAAAATTAGAGCATATCTAAACAAAATAGAGAAATAAACTACAGAAAAAAATTAATACAAGAAAGAGCCAGTTCTTTGAAAATATCAATAAAATCAACAAATCACTGGTGAGACTCAATAAGATGAAGAGAAAGGACTCAATAACAAAATCTGAAGTGAAAGAGAAATTACCACAGACATTTTAGATATACAAAGGATCATCGTAGAATATTATGAAAGATTATATGCTACCAAATTCAACAACCTATAGGAAATGAATAAATTCCTAGAACTATACAATCTTCGTAGACTGAGTCATGAAGAAATAGAAAACCTAAATAGACCTATAAGCAGGAGGAAATAGAAACAACTATCAAAAACCACTTCAAAAACAAAATTCCAGGACCAGATGGCTACACTAGTGAATTCTACCAAACATTCAAGGAAGATTTGATACCTATCCTTCTCAAAGTCTTCCAAAAAATAGAAGAAGTAATACTCCCCAACACATTTTATGAAGCCAACATAACCCTCATACCAAAACCTGGTAAGGACAACACAAAAGAAGAAAACAACAAACCAATACTCCAATGAATACAGATATAAAAATCCTAAACAAAATATTAGCAAATTGAATTCAACACATTAAAAAATATGTACATCATGATCAACTGGGTTTCATTCCAGGAGCACAAGGATGGTTCAAAATACATAAATTGATCAATGTAATATACCACATGAACAAAACAAAGAATAAAAATTATATGATCCTATCAATAGATGCAGAAAAGGCATTCAATAAGATACAAAATTCCTTTATTTCTAAAACACTCAGTTAAATCAGAATAGAGGAAAAGTACCTACCCCAACATAATAAAGGCCACATATGACAAACCATTAGCTAATATCATACTAACTAGTGAAAAATGAAGTATTTTCTTCTAAAATCTAGAACAACACAACACTGTCCACTCTCTCTTATTCAACATAGTTCTGGAAGTATGAGAGCAATCAGGCAAGAGAAGGAAATAAAAGGCATTATATAGGGAAAGAAGTAAAGGCAGAGGCAGATGATGGTTGGTTGAAGCCCCAGGCACAAAAGAAAATATTGGGTGCCTTGTCATTATAAAAAAGTGTAAAGTTGGGGTTTTGCAGGGCCCTTCAGAAGTCAGGGCCCAGGGAGCACAACTAATGTGCCAGCCATTAAATTTGCCTCTGAGTAAAGGTATTACTTTTTGCAGATGACATGATCCTGTACATAGGGAACCCAAAAGACTCCACCAAAAAACTATTAGAAAATATAAACCAATAAAGTCACAGGATACAAAGCCAATATATAAAAGTCCACTGCTGCCTGAAGAGGTGGTGGTACAGTGGATAGAGCATCAAACGTGGACATGAAAGACCCAAGTTCAAAACTCCGAGGTTGCCAGCTTGAGCTCAGGGTCATCTGGTTTGAGCAAGGCTCACAAGCTTTAGCCCAAGATCACTGGCTTGAGCAAGGGGTCACTCAGTCTGCGGTAGCCTCCCGGTCAAGGCACATATGAGAAAGCAATCAGTGAACAACTAAGGTGCCACAACAAAGAACTGATGCTTCTCATCTCCCTCCCTTCCTGTCTGTCTGTCCCTATTTGTCTCTCTCTCTCTGTCTCTCTCTGTCTCTGTCACACACAAACACAAAAATCCACTGCTTTCCTAAACACTAATGATAAAACACACTAAAATTAACTTAAAAAAATGTCTAATATAATTACAACCAAAAAAATAAAATAAAATACCTAAGAATACACTTAACAAAGGATGTGAAAGACTTATGTACTAAGAACTACAAAACATTACTGAAAGATATTAAAAGAGATATAATGAGATGGAAAAATATTCCATGTTCATGGATTAGAAGAATCAGCATAGTTTAAATGGTTATACTACCCAAAGCAATATACAAATATAATGCAATCCCCAACAAAATTCCAATGTCAGTTTTTAAAGAAATAGACAAAAAAATTACCAGGTTTGTATGGAACCATAAAAAAATCCTGAATAGCCAAAGCAATCCTGACAAAAATGAATGAAGCCAAAGGTATCATACTACCTTACTTCAAATTATACTATGAAGCCACAATAATCAAAACAGCATCTTATTGGCAGAAAAACAAATACACAAACCAATGGAACAGAATTGAGAGCCTAGATATAAAACTACATATATATGGACAAATCATATTCATCAAAGGAGCCAAAAACACACAATGAAGAAAAGAAAGCCTCTTCAATAAATGGTGCTGAGAACATTGGAAAGCCACATGCAAAAGAATGAAACCTGACTACATTTTGTCCCTCTGCACAAAAATTAATTCAAAATATATCAAAGACCTATAAATAAGATCTGAAACAATAAATTACATAGAAGAAAACATAGGTACTAAGCTCATGAACCTTAGCTGTAGAAAATATTTATCAATTTGATCCCAAAGATAAGGGAAATACAGGCAAAAATAAATTAATGGGACTATATAAAACTAAAATGTTACTGCATAGGAAAAGAACTGACAAAAAAACAAATAAGTAGCCAACTAAATAGGAGATAATATTTGCAAACAACAGCTCTGATAAGGAGTTAATATCCAAAATATATAAAGAACGCACAAAGCTCAGCAACAAATAAGCCAACAATCCAATTAAAAAACTGGGAGAAAACCTAAACAGACACTTCTCCCAAGAGGACATATAAATGGCCAACAGATATATAAAAAGATATTCATCCTCACTAGCTATTTGAGAATTCCAAATCAAAACTACAATGAGATATCACCTCATACCTGTTAGATTGACTATTGTCAACAAGACAGGTAATAACAAGTGTTGGAGAGGATGTGGAGAAAAAGGAACACTCATTCACTGCTGGTGGGAATGTTAACTGTTAAAGCCATTATAGAAGAAAGTATGGTGATTCCTCAAAAAATTAAGAATAGAACTACCATATGACACAGCAATCCCTTTACTGAATATCTACCCCCCAAACTCAAAAACATTGACACATAAAGACAGATGCATACCCATGTTTGTTGCAGCATTATTCACAGTGGTGAAGACATGGAAACAACCAAAGTGTCCCTAAATAGAAGATTGGATAAAGAAGATGTGGTTCATATATACAACGGAATACTACTCAGCCATAAGAAATGATGACATGGTGACATTTACAACAACATGGATGGACCTTGAGAATGTTATACTGAGTGAACTAATCAAATTTTAAAAAGCTAAGAACTGTATGATTTCACACATAGGTGGGATATAAAACTGAGACTCATGAACATAGATAAAAGTGAAGTGGTTCCAAGAGGGGAGGGGAGGGAACCAGGGGAGAAAGTGGGTGAAAGGGTGTAAAGAGCAACAAACATAAGGTTATGAAAAATCATTTGACTTTGGGTAATTGGTATACAACATAATCAACAGTTCAAATGCTATTAGTTTATCTGAAATCTATGTACTCTTTTTATAAATTTATTGTGTTTACATAGATTCTAGTGTCATCCCAATTGCATCCCCCCCTCCTGTATACCCCTCAACATATCCTTTCCCCCACTCCCAACAACTCCCTCCCCTCTTCCCTTCAGGTTTAATTCCATTCCTCAGTTCACATTGTTCCTTGGATTTTTCAAATGAGTGAGGTCATATGATATTTTTCTTTCTCTGCCTGGCTTATTTCACTTAACCTAATAGTTTCCAGGTCCATCCAAGTTGTTGCAAAAGGTAATATATTCTTCTTTTTCATGGCCCCATAGTATTCCATTGTATATATGCACCACTGCTTTTTAATCCACTAGTCCACTGACGGACACTTGGGTTGTTTACAGATATTCGCTATTGTGAACAATGCTGCCATAAACATGGGGGTGCATTTTTTAAATTTTAATCAGTGATATGGTGTTCTTGGGATATATTCCTAATAGTGGAATGGCTGGGTCAAAAGGCAGTTCGATTTTTAATTTTTTGAGGAATCTCCATACTGTTTTCCACAGTGGCTGCACCAGTCTGCATTCCCACCAGCAGTGCAGGAGGGTTCCCTTTTCTCCACATCCTCCCCAGCACCTATCCTGTGTTGTTTTGTCAATAAGTGCCGTTCTGACTGGTGTGAGGTGGTATCTTGTGGTTTTAATTTGCATTTCTCTAATGATTAGTGATGTTGAACATTTTTTAATCTGTCTATTGGCCACCTGTATGTCCTCTTTGGAGAAGTGTCTATTCATTTCCTTCGCGCATTTTTTGATTGGATTGTTTGTCTTCTTGGTCTTGAGTTTTACAAGTTCTTTATAAATTTTGGTTATTAACCCCTTATCAGATGTATTGTCTAATACGTTCTCCCATTGTGTGGTCTGTCTTTTTATTCTGTAAATCTTGTCTTTAGCTGTACAAAAGCTTTTTAGTTTGATATAGTCCGATTTGTTTATCCTGTCTTTTATTTCACTTACCTGTGGAGATAAATCAGCAAATATATTGCTGCGAGAGATGTCAAAGAGCTTACTGCCTATGTTTTCTTCTAAGATGCTTATGGTTTCACAACTTACACTTAAGTCTTTTATCCATTTTGAGTTTATTTTTGTGACTGGTATAAGTTGGTAGTCTTGTTTAATTTTTTTTGCAGTTAGCTGTCCAATTTTCCTAACACCATTTTTTAAAGAGACTTTTTTACTCCATTGTATGCTCTCACTTCTTTTGTCAAATATCAATTGTCCATAAAGGTCTGGGTTCTCTGTTCTGTTCCATTAATCTATAGGCCTGTTCTTATGCCAGTACCAAGCTGTTTTGAGTACAATAGCCTTGTAGTATAACTTGATATCAGGAAGTGTGATACCTCCCACTCTATTCTTCTTTTTCAAGATTGCTGAGGGTATTCGTGTTCTTTTTTGATTCCATATAAATTTTTGGAATATGTGTTTTTTAATGTCATTGGTATTTTAATTGGTATTGCATTGAATTTATAAATTGCTTTGGGTAGTATAGACATTTTAATGATGTTTATTCTTCCTAACCATGAGCACAGTATATGCTTCCACTTTTTTGTATCTTCTTTGATTTCTTTTATATATGTTTTGTAATTTTCCGAGTACAAGTCTTTAACCTCCTTGGTTAAATTTACTCCTAGGTACTTTATTTATTTTGTTGCAATAGTGAGGGGGTTGTTTCCTTAATTTCTCTTTCTCATAGTTCATTGTTGGTGTATAAAAATGCCTCTGCTTTCTGTGTATTAATTTTATACCCTACCACCTTGCTGAATTCATTTATTAGGTCCAGTAGTTTTTTGACTGAGACTTTAGGGTTATCTATATACAGTATCATATCATCTGCAAATAATAATAGTTTTACATCTTCTTTTCCAATCTGGATGCCTTTTATTTCTTCTTCTTGTCTGACTGCTGTAGCTAGGACTTCCAGGACTATGTTGAATAAGAGTGGTGAAAGGGGGTAGCTCTGTCTTGTTCCTGATCTTAGGGGATTGCTTTTAATTTTTGTCCATTAATTATGATGTTGGCTGTGGGTTTGTCATAGATGGCCTTTATCATGTTGAGGTATGTTCCTTGTATTCCCACTTTGCTGAGAGTTTTGATCATGAATGGGTGCTGGATTTTATCAAATGCTTTTTCTGCATCTATTGAAATTATCATGTGGTTTTCTCCTTCCTTTTGTTTATGTGATGAATCACATTGATTGATTTACAAATATTGTACCATCTTTGCCTCCCCAGAATAAATCCCACTTGATCATGATGTATGATTTTTTTCATGTATTACTGGATCTGGTTTGCTAATATTTTGTTGAGGATTTTAGCATCTAAAGTTTAGATTCTAAACTCATCAGGGAAACTGGCCCATAATTTTCTATCTTTGTGTTGTCTTTGCGTAGTTTTGGAATCAGAATTATGCTCGTCTCATAAAAGTTGCTTGGAAGTCTTCCTTCCATTTAAATTTTTTGAAACAGCTTGAGAAGAATAGGAGTTAGTTCTTCTCTGAATCTTTGGTAGAATTCACCAGTGAAGTCATCCAGTCCAGGGCTTTTGTTTGTTGGGAGTTTTTTGATAACTTTTGATCTTATTTGTTTTAACCAGTCTGCTTAGGTTTTCTGATTCTTCCAGATTGATTTTTGAAAGGTGATATGTTTCAGATAATTTATCCATTTCACCCAGGTTGTTTAATATTTTGGCATACAGTTCTTCATAGTATTTTCTTACAATATTTTGTATTTCTGTTGTGTCAGTTGTTATTTCTCCCCTCTCATTTCTAATTTTATTTATTTGTGTCCTCTCTCTTTTATTCTTGGTGAGTCTGGTTAAAGGTTCATCGATCTTGTGTACCATTTCAAAGAACCAGCTCCTGGTTTCATTGATCCTCTGTATTGTTTCTTTAGCCCAGGGGTCAGGAATCTATGGCTTGCAAGCCAGATGTGGCTCTTTTGATGGCTGCATCTGGCTCACAGACAAATCTTTAATAATAAAAAAAATAACGTTAAAAATAGAAAGCATTGTCCTGTATTACAATCCATTCATTTCCTACTGCTCATGTTCATGGTTGCGGGTGGCTGGAGCCAATCACAGCTGTCCTCCTGGACAACACCAAATTTTTACTAGATAATGCATAATGTACATGAGTCATTGTACGGCTCTCACAGAATTACATTTTAAAATATGTGGCATTCATGGCTCTCTCAGCCAAAAATGCTCCCGACTCCTGCTTTAGCCTCTATGTCATTTATTTCTGCTGTGATCTTTACTATTTTCTTCCTTCTACTACCTCTGGGCTTTACTTGCTGTTCTTTTTCTAGTTCTTTTAGATGCAGTATTAGGTTGTTTCTTTGAGCTTTTTCTAGCTTCTTAAGGTATGCCTATAGTGCT
Organism: Saccopteryx leptura; assembly: GCF_036850995.1. Taxonomy (NCBI): domain Eukaryota; kingdom Metazoa; phylum Chordata; class Mammalia; order Chiroptera; family Emballonuridae; genus Saccopteryx; species Saccopteryx leptura. The sequence goes on along the minus strand of NC_089504.1, from coordinate 67,273,276 downwards.
ATGAACTTCTCTCTCAGTATTGCTTTTGCTATGTCCCATAAATTTTGAGTTGTTGTATGCTTGTTTTCATTCATTTGTAGAAATTTTTAAATTTCTTCTTTGATCTCATTGTTAATCCATTCGTTATTTAATATCATGCTATTTAGTTTCCATATGTTTGAGTATTTTTCAGTTTTTCTGTTGTGGTTGATTTCTAGTTTCATGCCATTGTAATCAGAGAAAGGCTTGATCGATTTCAATCTTCTTAAATTTGTTGAGACCTCTTTTGTGCCTTAACATGTGGTCTATCCTAGAGAATGTACCATGAGAACTTGAAAAGAATGTATATTCTGCTGCTTTAGGGTGAATAGTTCTGAAGAACTATTTAATGTACCTATTAAATCCAGTTGATCTAGCGTGTCCTTTAAGTTTGCTGTTTCTTTGTTAATTGTCTTTCTTTAGGACCTATCTAGTGATGTTAGTTGGGTATAATACTATTATAGTATTGCTGTTGATCTCACCCTTTATATCCATCAAAGTCTGTTTTATATATTTAGGTATTCCTATATTAGGTGTGTAGATATTAATAATGGTTATATCGTCCTGTTGGATTGCTCCCATTATCATTATGTAGTGACATTCTTTATCTCTTACTATAGCCTCTGTTTTAAATTCCATTTTGTCTAATATAAGTATAACTACCCCAGCCTTTTCTTCTTTTTTTAATTAATTTTAATGGGGTGACATTTATAAATCAGAGTACATATGTTCATAGAAAACATCTCTAGTTTATTTGGACATTTATTTATGTTGCATACCCATCAACCAAATTCAAATTGTCTTCTGTCACCTTCTATCTGGTTTTCTTTGTGCCCCTCCCCTCCCCCTCTCCCTCCCTCTCCTCCCTCCCCCCCTCACCCCAGTAACCACCACACTCTTTTCCATGTCTCTTAGTCTCATTTTTATGTCTCACCTATGTATGGAATCATGCAGTTCTTAGTTTTTTCTGATTTACGTATTTCACTCAGTATAATGTTATCAAGGTTCATCCATGTTGTTGTACATGATCCAGTGTCATCATTTCTTATGTCTAAGTAGTATTCCATAGTATATATGTACCTCATCTTCTTTATCCAGTCATCTATTGATGGGCTTTTTGGTTGTTTGCATGTCTTGGCCAATGTGAACAATGCTGCAATGAACATGGGGTTGCATGTGTCTTTACATACCAATGTTTTCGAGTTTTGAGGGTATATACCCAGTAGAGGGATTGCTGGGTCATAAGGTAGTTCTATTTTCAGGTTTTTGAGGAACCACCATACTTTCTTCCATAATGGTTGTATTATTTTACATTCCCACCAACAGTGGATGAGAGTTCCTTTTTCTCCACAGCCTCTCCAACACTTGCTATTACCTGTCTTGTTGATAATAGCTAATCTAACAGGTGTGAAGTGGTATCTCATTGTAGTTTTGATTTGCATTTCTCTAATAACTAATGAAGATGAGCATCTTTTCATATATCTGTTGGCCATTTATATTTCTTCCTGGGAGAAGTGTCTGTTCATGTACTCTTCCAATTTTTTTTATTGGATTGTTTGTTTCTTGTTGAGTTTTATGAGTTCTTTGTATATTTTGGATATTGGGCTTTTATTGAGCTGTTATTTGAAAATATCATTTTCCATTTAGTTGGCTGTCTGTTTGTTTTGTTGTCAGTTTCTCTTGCTGTGCACAAACTTCTTAGTCTGATGTGGTCCCATTCATTTATCTTTGCCTTCACTTCCCTTGCCCTTGGAGTCAAATTTATAAAATGCTGTTTATAACCAGATCCATGAGTTTAGTATCTGTGTTTTCTTCTATGTACTTTATTGTTTCAGGTCTTATATTTAGGTCTTTGATCCATTTTGAATTAACTTTAGTACAATGGGATAAACTACAGTCTAGTTTAATTCTTTTGTATGTGGCTTTCTAGTTTTCCCAGCATGATTTGTTGAAGAGGCTTTCTTTTCTCCACTGTGTGTTGTTGGCCCCTTTATTGAAAATTATTTGACCATATATATGTGGTTTTATTTCTGGGCTTTCTATTCTGTTCCATTGGTCTGAGTGTCTATTTTTATGCCAATACTATGCTGTTTTGATTGTCGTGACTCTCATATAATATTATTTGAAGTCAGGTATAGTAATACCCCCAGCTTTGTTCTTTTTCCTTAGGATTGCTTTGGCTATTCAGGGTTTTTTATAGTTCCATATAAACCTGATTATTTTTTTTCCATTTCTATAAAAAATGACATTGGAATTTTGATGGAAATTGCACTGAATTTGTATATTGCTTTATGTAATTTGGTCATTTTGATTATATTTATTCTTCCTATCCAAGAACAAGAAATATTTTTCCATTTCATTGTATCTTTTTCTATTTCCCTTAACAATGCTTTGCAGTTTTCATTATATAGGTCCTTTACATTCTTTGTTATGTTTACTCCTAGGTGTTTTATTTTTTTGTTGCAACAATGAAGGGGATTATTTTTTTGAGATCTTTTTCTTATGTTTCATTGTTGGGATATAGAAAGGCAATGGACTTTTGTATATTAATTTTGTATCCTGTGACCTTATTGTATTGGTTTATTGTTTCTAGTAATCTTTTTGTGGAGTCTTTTGAGTTTTCGATGTATAGGATCATATCATGTACATTGTAGTACACTATCTTATGAGTGCTTCTGCACTCCATCCTCCTTTGCTACTGTTAATCTTCGTACTCTACCCTTTTGTGTTTTTATCATCACGGTTTAAATTTGATTTTATTGTGTTCTTTGTGGAGCTTTTACTTGTGGTTTTGTTTTGTTTTGTTCTTTGTATCTGGTTGGAAAACTCCCTTTAGTATAAGGTCTACCGGAAAGTTCTGTCCATTTTTGGAATAAAACAAAATACAAATTTTTCTTACTATCAATAAAATTTATTAAATAATATATTTCCACACCAATCCTATCTTCTGAATATGGTCCAAAATGGTTTACTGAGCTGAATTAAGCTTTTCTGTGATCGCCGATGTTGTCAGAAAAGGATCTTGCTCCAACATGGTCTTAACAACATTGTCATTGATCAAAGATGGTCGCCAAGAACGTGGCTTATCAGAAAGGTTGAAATCACCTGTTTTGAATTTTTCAAACCATCTTCTGCATGTCCTATCAGAAACTGTACCTTCACCAAACACTTTCAATAAATTTCTACATGCTTCTGTAGCATTTCTTCCTTGTTAAAATTTGTATACAATACAGTGGCGTTAATGAACTTTATCAGTAGCCATGGGTACACTATCACTTCACACATAAGACTAATGTAAATCAACTTTGTTTTAGTTAATTTGCTACGTCAGTACGTATACATTAAGTGATAAAAAATAGAGAGGCACACATACACCAAATAAACATGTGCTTACGTGTCAAAACTTGTTGTGATAGAAATGAACAGAACTTTCCTGTAGACCTTATATTTCCTAAACTGGGGGTTTTCTAATGATTAATTCCTCCATCTTTACTGTATCTGTGAATGTTTTTATTTCTCCTTTGTATTTGAAGGATAGCTTTGATGTATAGTATTCTTGGCTGAATGTTCCTCTTTTTCAGAACTTTGGATATTGGGGTCCACTCTTTTCTAGCTTGTAGAGTTTCTGCTGAGAAATCTGATGATAATTTATTAGGCCTTCCTTTATATGTTGCATTCATCTTTTCCTTGGCTGCCTCAGAACTTTATCTTTGTTGTTGGTTTGTGCCAATTTCATTATAATATGCCTTGGAGTAGGTTTGCTGGGGTTAAGATAACTTGGTGTTCTGTTTGCTTCTTGAATTTGAGGCTTTAGTTCTTTCCATAGGCTTGGGAAGTTCTCGTCTATTATTTGTTTAAATATGTTCTCCATTCTATTTTCTCTCTTTTCTCCTTCTGATATACCTATTATTCTTATGTTACTTTTTTGGATGGAGTCAGACTATTCCTGTAGGACTTTCTCATTTTTTTTTAATTTGTGAGTCTCTCTCCTTTTCTCTCTGTTGTGCCTCAAGTTGCCTGTCATCTATGTCACTAATTCTCTCTTCTATCTGGCCTACTCTATTAGCTAAGTTTGTTACTTTGTTTTTTAGTTCATGAATTGAGTTTTTCATCTCTGTTTGATTTGTTTTCATAGTTTCAATTTCCTTGGTAATATATTCTTTCTGTTCCTTGAGTTGTTTTTTGAGCTCCTTAAATTGCCTGTGTGTTCTTATATCGCTCTTAGTATTTTTAGGATTTCTATTTTAAATTCTCTGTCATTTAACTCCAAGGTTTCCAATCTATTAAAATTTTTTTCTATAGATTTTTCCTCATCTATCTGTGCTACATCTCTGTCTTTTGTATCCATGATATTTGATTTCCTTTTCCTTAATGACATCTGAGGCTGGTTTTGTTAACAACATTAATGAGAATTAGTAAAGAATAAAAAGTAAAAATAAATAAATTAATTAATTAAATTATTTTTTTAAGAAAATACTGTGAAAAACAGAATTATATTGTGCTAAATGGAACAAACATTACCTAAAACGGAGGGTCTGAGTTGGGGAGAAGTGACAAAGGGGCAAAAAACAAGGTAAGGACCCACAAAATGCAAAAAAGGAAAATATTTGGATCAAGAATAAAATAATTTGCTTGTAAATGACAGTTGAATGACAGATATAGTGAAAGAGATAAGGAGAAAACAAGAAAAAGAACAAAAATACTATTGTATTAAGTGTAACAAAAACTACATAGAATGGAGAGCCAGGGTTGGGGGGAATGCTAATAAGTTAAAAAGTGAAGTAAAAAGCACACAGAATGCCACAAAGAAAAAATTTGAATCCAATATAAAATAATTTCTTTGTGAGTCAGGATCAAATGAGAGGAAAAGTGAGAGAGAAAAGAAGAAACTAAGAAAGAGGGAGAAAAAAGAAAAAGAAAAAGAAGAAAAAAGAAAAAAAAAAGGAGAGAGTTAAGGTTTTTGGAGTGTAACCCTAATGGAGTGAAAGAAAAAAGAAGAGAAAAAAATGGGAAATGTAACACCTATGGGTAATGTAGTTCAAGATGAAGGGAAAAGAATAAGACTAGAAGAGGATAAAAGGACCAAGGTGGAAGAATAAAAATAAAGATAAGAAAATGAAAGAAACAAAAAAAAAAGTGGAAGAAGTTATAGACTGTGAATTATTCTTGATTTTAAGAGGTTATCTTCTTCCTTTTTCTTTCTTCTCCCTCTTCTTGGTCAGTGGCATGGTACCCCAGGCTCTGCCCCTGTGCCATACTTAGGTAGAGATTTGCAGTTGATGTGTCACTATGCAATGTCATATACTAGGCTTCAGTCTTGTTGGTAGTTGAGGCTTGTTAGCATTTGCAGGCTCCAACAATGGGAGAGTCCGTTTTCCTGGAGCCTCTCTCCAAGTCTCTCCTTCCTGAATTAGCAGCCTGTTGATCCAACTAGGAAGTTGCCCCTGCCACTGCCTGGAGAGTAAGAGGCCCTAAGAGCTGGAAAATCCCCACTCTATTCCCACTCAGCGCAGGGCTCTGGGTAAGGCTCTGCCAGTCAGAGCCACCAGCATAATCAGGCAGGGCTGGGAGCCAATTGCTCTCAAGGTGTCTTTATATGAGCTTCCAGGTGTGTCTAGTATGCCTCAGCACTCTGTGGGACCACTCTCCCCAGGCTTTTTGCACTTTGTAACCTGTACTGGCAGGAATTGCCTTAGTCGCTGCCTGTAGAACAGGAGGTCTTAAAAGCTGCCAAGTCCTTCCTTTTAGCACACAGCCCTGAGTATGAAAGCTCTGCTGATCAGAGCCACCAGCTTAAGTAGGTAGGGGGGCATATTGTCTTCTGTTCAGACTCCTTTCTAAGGTTCCCCGGGTATGTCTAGTTAAATTTGCCTTAGCATTCTGTGGGATTGCTCTCTGCAGGCTTCTCCCTTATTAAAAAGCCTACAGCCTAGCCTGCCCAACTTCTGTGTGTTCTCTGAGGTCTGTTTCATAGAAATGTGTTTTTCACCCTGTATTGGCTGGCATGAAGTTGCCCCAGCTACTGCGAGCAGAGAAAGAGGCCCTAAAAAATATCCTGTCTCTTCTCTTAGATTGCTGACCTGAGAAAGAATAACTGGTCAGCCAGAGCTGCTGCCGGCATAAGCTAGCTGGGCAATGAGCAGACTGGGTTAAGCTAATTTCAGCGATTGGATCCGTGGATCTGCTCCAGAGACTGTCTGCAAGCTGCCTGCATGCCCCTCCCCCTAGCACTTCCATATTTTTTCTTCCCCAGGAATGTGCTTTGTTATCCTGTATGGCTGGTGGAGGTGCACCGCCTGCCCGGAGAGGTCCGGGCGTAGGGAAGTCGGCTTTCGGGCACTCCCTGCACGCTGTTGTTTGGGAAGCAGGGATTACACCGAGACTCTGGTTGCAGCCCATGCAGAAGGCTACTGCTGACAGTCTCTTACCCGGCACCTCTGTCCAGAAATACGGGTACCTACACCCAGGGCACTAGGAGAAAACACTTGCACACTGTCCGCGCTTACTGTCCAGGATATTGGGAGTAATGAAGGCAACCACTCTCTCACCTCTGATGGGGTCCACCGCCTGTATTAGCTCACGTGGGCTAAGCTGCCATGGGCACACTCTTTCCTTGGCTTGAATGTCTCTGCCCCAGCCCAGCTCTTTCCACGCCCCAGCCCTCACTTTCTCTCAGTTCCAAGTGAAAGCAGCCCTTGCTCAGGTCAGTGAGAAAGGTGGAGTGTTCCGTTTTTCATCTTATTTCCTTTAATGTTGATTATATATTTAGCCACCTTTTCACCCAATCATACCTTTATTCAGTGTGTGGGTCTTACAGATGCTCCTGGAATCATTTTACTGTCTCTAGTTTTCGAATTTGTTGAAATTTTGGGGAGAGATATCGGTAGCCCTCCTCATGGCGTCATTTCTCTGACATCCCCCAGCCTTTTTTTTCATTTCCATTTGCATGAAATATTTTTTTCCATCCTTTTCCCTTTAGTCTATGTGTATCTTTTGTTTTGAGATGTGTCTTTTGTAGATAGCATATATATAGGTCCTGTTTTCTTATCAATGCAGCTACCCTATATCTTTTGATTGGATCATTTAATCCATTTACATTTAAGGTTATTATTGATATACAGTTGTTTATTGCCATTTTATTATTTAAAGCTATCTTCCTCTTTTACTATATTCTTTTCCACCTTTATTCTGTTTACAACAGGCCCCTTAACATTTGTTGCAGCATTGGTTTGGTTGTAATGAATTCCTTATTTTTTTGTGTTGTTTTTTTTGTCTGAGAAGCTTTTTATTTCTCCTTCAATTTTAAAATGATAGCCTTTCTGGTTAAAGTAGTTTTGGTTGTAGGCTCTTGTTCTACATTACTTTAAATATTTTTGGCCATTCTCTTCTGGCCTCCAGTGTTTCTGTTGAGAAGTTGGATGTCATCATTAAGGGGGCTCCTTTGTAGGTGATAGTATTTTTTTCTCTCTAGCAGCTTTTAATACTTTCTCCTTATCTCTTAGCTTTGGTATTTTAATTATGATGTGTCTTGGTGTGGATTTCTTTGGGTTTTTCTTTAATGGAGTTTTCTGTGCTTCTTAAACTTGTGTGACTTTTTCCTACATCAATTTAGGGAAGTTTTCAGCTATGATTTGTTTGAATAAGGTTTCTATCCCTTGTTCTTTCTCTTCTTCTTCAGGAACCCCTATGATGTGGATGTTATTTCTCTTCATGTTGTCACAGAGGTCTCTTAGAGTTTCCTCCGACTTTTTGAGTCTCTTTTCTTTTTGCTGCTCTGCTTCTGTGCCTTTATCTTGTCCTCTAACTTGCTGATTCAATCCTCAGCTTTATCCATCCTGCTTTTAATTCCTTCCATTGTGGTCTTCATTTATGATATTATATTTGTCATTTCTGACTGATTCCTTTTATTATTTCAATGTCCTTTTTATATTTGCTATCTCTTTATTTAGGTGCTCATTATGTCCATCTATTGCTATTCTAAGATATTTGAGCATCCTAACAATCATTATTTTAAACTCTGCATCCTGTAATTTGTTTATCTGACTCATTCAAGTTCTTTTCTGGGATTTCTCTTGATTCATTTGGGTTGCATTTCTCTGCCTTCTCATTCTGTCTGTGTATAAGAAGAGTGTGGCCATAGGAACCCAATGGATGTGGCCTCTGTGTTCACTCTGTGGTGAGTCTGTCTGAAGGCCCACCACCCCCTCTGCCGCTGCCTTGGGTGTTTGGATATAAGCATTGCCATGGCTGGCCCATTGTGGCAGTCACATGCCTGGGCTACAAGCCCTGGCAGGCCTCAGCCTTCACCACACCCCCTTGGGTGGGGCTGTGCTTCACACTGGGGCCACAAGCCTTGGTACCACCAGCACAGCTGCACACCTATGCTCAGCCATGGGTGTCTACACATTCCTGGCTTTTACCCCACCGCCAAAGGTGGGTTTGTGCTCACGAAGGCCACAAGACTGGCTCCAGGGGAGGGGCTGTGTGCCCGCACTCAGCCACAGGTCTCCACTTGTTCCCCAGCTTTCACTCTGCCCCCGATGGCGTGGCTGCACTCGTGCACTGGGCTGCCAGCCCTGGCTCCCAGATGGGGCTATGCACCACTGCTCAGCCTTGCTTCTCCACTGGTTCTCCTGCTTTCACCTTGCCCCTGTGGGCGGGATTGCAGGCAGGACAACTCTTGCTCACCCAACCTTGAGCTGGATTGGACCACTTTTGTGCGCCCCTTCCTCCCCCCCCACCAGGTGGGACTGAGCTCACACAGGGCCTCAGTCGTGGCCAGTCCAGCTTCTGCCCCCATCCATGAGACCGCACTTCTGTGTCCCTTCACCACCTGCCCTCTGGTGAGCCCTCAGCAGTGTGGATGGGGGCGCTGAAGCTCAGACCCTAGCACTCAATACTGTATCCCTGATGGCTCCCTCCTTCTAAGTGGCTCTGCCCTGAGTGCCGTGAGAGAGCTTGTTTGGCTGGTGTCCTGCTTCCCTTTGCTGGTATTGCTGGTTCCAGGGGAAATATTCACTTTAGATTTGCGGAGTGGCTCAACCCAGGGTTAGGATGGCTTTCCCTCAAAGTGTTTCTTCCTGTACCTCCTAGATTACTCTCTCTTCCTGCTACTCCAGTCCTCTTCTCTCTCCCCATCCCCCAGAGTCTCGGCTGAGTGGTTGTGAAAGACGTTTTCTGTGCGGTCCCTTTAAGAAGAATCCTGGGTCTGAGAAATCTCTCTTTTTCTCACAAACAGTATCCTGAATTGTTTTGAAGCTAAATACTGTCCATGCACCTCTTCTAGTCCCTGGGGCTGCAGTCTGGGGCTTCGGTCCTGGGTCCCAGGACCCTCCCCTATTTGTTAAACTCGCTTCCCACCATGGGAGTCCCTCTGGGCTGCTGTTCACTCCTGGGAAGCCCTCTCTGCATTTATGCTTTTCCTACCAGTCTCAGTGTGGCTTCTTCAGTGTTCCTTGGTTAAAGAATTCTCTTTGTTTAGTCCAAAGTTGGTTTTTCCATATGATGGTTTTTAAAATTAAGTTGTGATCCACTTTGGTTCTGGGAGGTGGAAGTTGGTATGTCTGCTTACTCCATCATCATCTTGCCGTCTGAAACCTATGTACTGTACTCTTATTGATCAATGTCACCCTGTTAAAGTTAATTTTCTAAATAAAATTCAAAAATTAAAAAAAGATAATGCTGGAAAACAAGTTTTACCACACTCCTTAAGAAAAAAGAGAGGACTCAAATATTAAATAAAATATAAATGGAAGAAAAAATCATAACAATGGTAACCTAAGAAATACAAAGGAGTGGAAGAAAATATAAACAATGACAAGCTAAATAATTGGACAATTTGAATGAAATGGATAAATTTCTAGAAACATACAATCTTCCAAAACAGTATCAGGAAGAATCAGAAAATCTAAATAGAACCAATTAAAATAGTAAAATTAAAACAGTAATCAAAATGCTCCAAACAAACACATCATAAACCAGACAGCTTCACTGGTGAATTAAAAAATTAAAAAATAAATAAAACTTATCCCTCTCAAACTATTTAAAAAAAACTTTAAGAGGAGGAAAGGTTACCAAGCTCATTTTACAAGGCTATTATTACCCCAATACCAAAACCCGATAAAGACACTACAAGGAAAAAATTATACACCAACATTTATCCCTGCTGAACATAGATGCTAAAATTCTCAACAGAATATTAACAACTGGACCCTGCAATACATTAAAAGATCATGCACGTCCTTGCTGGTTGGCTCAGTGATAGAGTATTGGCCTGGTGTATGGAAGTCCCAAGTTTGATTCCCAGTCAGGGCAGACAGGAGAAGCGACCATCTGCTTCTCCACCCTTCCCCTCTTACTTCTCTCTCTCTCTCTCTCTCTCTTTCTCTCTCTCTCTTCCCCTCCTGTAGCCATGGCTCAATTTGAGCAAGTGGTCCTGGGTGCTGAGGATGGCTCCATGGCCTCTGCCTCAGGCACTAGAATGGCTCTGGTTGCAATAGAGCATTTCCCCCTAGAGGGCTTTTCAGGGTAGATTTCGGTCAGTGTGCATGTGGGAGTTTGTCTCTCTGCCACCCCTCCTGTCACTAAAAAAAAAACCCAAAAAAACAAAAAACATTATACATCACAATCAAGTGGGATTTATTCCAGTGAGGCAAGGCTAGTACAATATACACAAATCAATAAATATGATTCATCACATAAATAAAATGAAAGATAAAAATCACATGATCTTATCAATAGATGCAGAAAAGGTATTTATTAAAATTGAGTACAGGTTTATGGTAAAAACTCTCAGCAAAGTGGGAATAGAGGGAACATACCTCAATATACTAAAAGACATATTTTATAAACCCATAGCCAACATCATACTTGATGGGAAAAAACTAAAAGCATTTCCTTTAATATCAGCAACAACAAAAGGATGTCTGTTTTCACCTCTCTGATAAACAAGAGATAAATGGTAACCAAAGGAGTCCTAATCACAGCAATCAGAAAGAAGAAATAAAAGGCATCCAAATTAGAAAAGAAGAAATAAAACTGTCATTATTTGCAGATGACATAGTACCATATAAAAAGAACTCTAGCAATTCCACACACACACAAAAAAAACCACTACTAGAATTGAAAAATGAATTCAGTAAAATAGCAGGGTAAAAAATAAAATAATTATCCAGAAATCCATTGTGTATTTACACACCAATAATGAATGATCAGAAGGGAGATTATGAAAATAATACCATTTATAATTGCATCAAAAATAAAACATCTAGGACTATATTTAAACAAGGAGATAAAAGATTTTTACTTGCAATATTATAGGATACTGCTGCAAGAAATTGAAGCAGATACAAATAAGTAGAAGCATATATTGTGTTCATTGATAGGAAGAATTAACATCACTAAAATATTCACCTTACCCAATTCAACCTATTATTGAATGACATTCTTACAAGATACCAATGGTGTATTTCCCAGAAATGGAGGAAATATTTCAAAAATGTATATGGAACTGCAAAAGACCCTGAATAGCTATAGAGATCTTGAGAACAAACAGCAAAGTTAGAAGTATCAAACTGCTTGATATCATACTATATTTACAAGGCTATAGTAATCAAAACAGCATAAAAAAGACATATAGATCAATGAAGTACAATAGAGAAACCAGAAATAAAACCACACAGTTAATGGTCAATTAATATATGACAAAGTATGCAAGAACATACAAAGGAGTAAAACAGTCTATTCAGTAAATAGTGTTGGGGAAATTGAACAGATACATGCAAAAAAAAAAAAAAGGATAAGAAAAGCTCGACTACCTTCTCACAATCAATAAAGAATCAACTCAAAATGGATTAAAGACTTAAATGTAAGACTTAAAACCATAAAAATCCTAGAAGAAAACATAGGCAGGAAGATCTTAGAAATTTCTTGTAGAATATGTTTTCTGATATATTTCCTCAGGCAAGGGAAACAAAAGAATAAATAATCAAATGAGACTACATCAAACTAAAAAGTGTTTGCACAACAAAGGAACCATCAACAAAATGGAAAGGCAACCCACTGCATGGGAGAACATATTCACAAATGATACATCTGATGAGAGGTTAATATCCAAAATTTATAAAGAACTCAAACAACCCAACACAAAAATATCATATAATCCAATTAAAAATGGGCAAAAGCCCTGAATAAACACTTCTCCAAAGAGTACATACAGATGGCCAATAGATATTTGAAAAGATGCTTAATGTCACCAATTATCAGAGAAATGAAATTAAAACCACAAGATATCACCTCATACCTGTCAGAATGGCTATCATCAATAAATTCACAATGACAATTGTTGGCAAGGATGTGGAGAAAAGGGAATCCTCATGCACTGCTGGTGGGAATGCAGACTGGTGCAGCCACTGTGGACAACAGTATGGAGTTACCCCCAAAAAAGATTAAAATGGACTGTGTTATGACCCAATGATTTCACTTCTCAGAATATATCAGAAGAAACTCCTAACACTGATTTGAAAGAATATAAAACCTCATATCCATTGCAGAGCTATTTGGAAGCAGCCCAAGTGCTCATCAGTAGAGGAGTGGATTTAAAAAGCTGTGGTGGCCTGACCTGTGGTGGCGCAGTAGATAAAGCCTCAACCTGGAATGCTGAGGTCGCCAGTTTGAAACCCTGGGCTTGCCTAGTCAAGGCACATATGGGAGTTGATGCTTCCTGCTCCTCCCTACCTTCTCTCTCTCTCTCTCTCTCTTTCCCTCTCTCTTTCTCTGTCTCTCCTCTCTGAAATGAATAAATAATAAAAAATAATAATTAAAAAAATAAGCTGTGGTACAATTACACAATGAAATATTATGCAGCCATAAAGAAGAAGGAAATTTAACTTTTTGTGACAGCATGAATGAACATGGATGGTATTATATTAAATGAAATAAGCCAGTCAGAGAAAGACAGTACCATATGATTTCGCTTATATGTGGAATTTAATTGTCAGAGATAATTAAACAACAAAATAGAAACAGACTCATAGATACAGAAAACAGACCGACAGTTGTCAGAGGGGATGGGATTCAGGCCTGAGTAAAATTGGTGATGACATTAAGGGGGGAAAAAAAATCTCACAGACACAGAGGACAGCATGGTGACTACCAGAGAGAAAGGATGGTGGGAGCTTATAAAAGAGAATAAACAAGAGATAAATGGTAACCAAAGGAGATTTGGCTTTGGGTGGTGAACACACAGTATAATACACAGATGATGTATTACAGAATTGTACACTTGAAAACTATATAATTTTATTTACCAATGTCAATCTCAATAAATTAAATAAAAAGGAGTATTTTGCTACACTATGTAGAATAGATTAGAGGTAGAGCCAGAATCAAGCCTTTAAAGATGCTATTTCCTAAAAAGTATATTCCCAAGCTGAGTCCCCCACCAAAACACACACACACACACACACACACACACACACACACACACACCATGCTGTAATGCAAAATAAAAGCAATCATATGACATAATTAAAAAAAAAATCTTTAAACAATTCAAATGTAAATGGATGCTGATATTAAGTATTTTTCCCTAATTTTTTCACTACCTGCTATATGTTTATGTGAGTAGGGAAAGAATGTGTCCCCAGCTTGCTGGTACCCTCAGCATATGTCAGTTAAACTATTGGGTAATCAATTATTAACTAAAAGGCAATGATTTAAGTGAGAGATGCTGGTCATTTTGACGAAGATGGAAGTAACGGACTAGAGGTATATAGAGTTTACTGGTGAATTGGTAAGGGAGATGAGGAAAGGGAAGTGGTCAAGGATGAGTCCTCAGGCTGTGGGCTAGACAACTAGATGATTAATGCCATTTAATGAGATGGTGAACACTGGAAGAGAACTGTGTTTAGGAAGGACCCTCAATGATGGGCTGGTCCTTGTTCAAAAAATGGATGGCACCAAGTGCTTCTCTTAACCTTGGTAGACAGCGATTTTTAATCACACCAAGCTGAGCTTCAGAGTTAGTACTTCAGATAATGCCTCTTTGCCACCCCAGATCAAGCACAAGCCCCTTATGCAGAATGTAAATAAACTGAGACTTAATTTTTAAAAAGTACAGGTTCCCAGAAAGGTATTTTTGACAAAAGCATCCTCTTACATTACTTCTTTAATTTAAAATTGTAATTAATTAAAATTATAATTAAAATATATACTTAATTTTAATTTTATGTATTCACATTATGCTCTACGATTTTCTTCTATCTATAATTTAAGAAAGTTACCTGAATTCATTTACAGGAGAACACTGGCAAAACATTGGAAAAATAATGGTAAATTAACTGGAAATGTAAAGGCATTGCTTGAGTAAGTATAAATATCAGAGAAGAGGTGTCAGTGAACAGGACTATACTTCTACCTGATTTTCTTATATCTCATTGAATGTTGTTACTGATGGATAGAAATTGAAGATGAGAACTGAGTTTTAGAGAGGTGTAACTTCTGGTTTAGAGTCATAAAGCCTGTCAGTGACAGAGGCCAGGCAAAAACCAGGGCTTCCTGGTTTCTAGATCATCCCGCTTTCCTGTGGACTGCACCATCTCCAGACACACAGAGACCCAGATACACCCTCCACCCCTAACTGAAAGACAAATATGAAAAACTTAGGACTGGAAATATTATCAGTTATTGTTTGAAATTCCCTAAACAACACTATTTTAACAAAAGACCTTTCTCACTCTTCTTATTACCCTACCGGTATGCTCATCCAACATCACCTGTCCTATAACCTCCCCAGAGCCTAACTGGATGTGTACCTTCATCTCCTTATCAGTTTGTAAGTAGGTTAGAGGAATATAATAAAATGATGGGGGAGGACAAAGCTCCATTAAAAAAAATGAAATATTCATGTATCCAAATTTACAAAGAGATAAGTTAAGGGAGATTACTCATATAAACCAGACTTTCTTATAGATTTGCTTTTAATAGTGTGCTCCATTAGAACTTTCTAAATATTTATAGATCATTAAGTATTTGACATGAAGATTGGGGGTGGAAAGAGAGAGCCTTAAAATTGGAGTGTTAAAATATTCAACTAACTGACAAAGAGAAATTTTTAAAATAAAAACTAGTTATATTACATTGTCAAACAACAGAAAATGTCATCTTAAGCATCAAAATGATCTTGCATGAATTGAAAATACTGGTTCCTCAGGAGAAAGGTAGATAGAAAGTGAATTGTCTGATCCTTGCTTTATGTCTATGTCTAATTCAGTGGGTTTAATCAAAATAAAACACATATGGATCTCTTTCCTCTCAAAGTATTTGAAATGGTTTATATAATGACATAAAAATTATATTAATATAGTCAAAGACCACCTGAATATTGGTTAAAAATACTGACTTAGGAGTAATACTGTCATGGTTTAAACTGTGGCTCTATAGTTACTAGTTACACGACCTTGGGCAAATTATTTAACTACTCCGTGCCTCAGTTTCTTCATCTGTAAAACAAGGGTAATAAATTAATAGTATTGTTGTAAAGATTAAATAGAATAATCTTCTGTAAGTGTTGAGAAGATACCTGTCACATGATAAGCATTCATAAAGTATTTTTATTTTAAAATATAAAGTAAACTAGGTGATTGTGACTAAAAATGACATGAATAAAAAGCCAAAAATCAAATTCAAGGTAAAAAATAAGACAAAAAGACAGACTGCCATGATAATGTTTGTCATATTCATATGATGAAACCCCAATATTCAAAGCAATGGTATTAGGAGGTGGGACGTTTGGGGGCTGATTAGGTCGTGAAGCAGAGTCCTTGTATATAAATGGGATTAGTGCCCTTATAAAAGAGGTCCCAAAGAGCTTTCTTGTACCTACTTACACCTACTGCCATGTGAGGTTACAATGAAAAGACAGCTGGGCTGGAAGCTAGTTCTCATCAGATACTGAATCTGCCAGCGCTTTGATCTTGGAACTTGATCCTTTCAGCACCCAGAAGGAATAAAAGCTTGTTGTTAATAAGCCCTGCAGTTTACAGCATGTTTGTTATAGCAACTCAAATAGATTGAGACACAGGTAAACTGTGGTTAACATAGATGTTAGAGTTATGCTTCAAATTTAGATCTTAGCATCCTGAACACCCAAGTAAATGGAGGATGTAGAAAAGTGCATAGCATTACCTATAAGAAAAGGTATGTATTAGGTTTCTCCAGAGAAACAGAACTAATTGGATATTTACACATAGAGAGAAAGAGATTTATTATTGTGAAATAGTTCACATGATTACGGAGACTGAGAAGTACAAAAATATGCAGTCCCAAGGCCTGGGAACCAGGAGAACCAATGGTATAAGTTTCAGTCTGAGTACAAAGGCAAGAGAAAACTGATAGCCCAGTTAAAGACCATTAGGCAGACCATGAATTCTCCCTTGCTCAGCCTTTTGTTCTATCTGGACCTTCAACAGATTGAATGAGACTCAATCCCTTGGGGAGGGCAATCTGCTTTACTGGCAACCAACTCAATTCTTAATATCATCCAGAACATCCTCACATACACATCCAGAATAATGTTTAACCAAATATCTGGGTACTCCATGGCCTAGTCATTGACACATAAAATTAACCATCACAAGGTGATTCATAACTATTCCTCAAGGAAGATGAAACTTTACCTAGCACTAAATACCAAAAGAATTAATTTAGGAAGCATGCAATATTCTAGAGAAAATGTCCTAAGCAAGATTTCTTTAATAGATATACATATAGATTTTATTTGGCTTTTAAAAAATACATTTTTCTGACAAAAGCTAAGGGAATATTATTAAAAGAAAACTCAATAAGATATAATTCTGAAAGCAGCTAAGGTAAAAAAGAATTCAACTGTGCACTCTTCTCCAAATAACTGGATTCAAGAACAGAATTTATAGGGCCATGGCCTGTTGGCTCAGTGGTAGAGCATCGGCCTGGTGTGTGAAAGTCTCAGGTTCAATTCCCGGCCAGGGCACACAGGAGAACTGCTCATCTGCTTCTCCACACTTTCCCCTCTCCTTTCTCTCTATCTCGCTCTTCCCTTCCACAGCCAAGGCTCCATTGGAGCAAAGTTGGCCTGGGTGTTGAGGATGGCTCCATGGCCTCCACTTCAGGCACTAAAATGGTTCCGGTTGCAGCAGAACAACGCCCCAGATGGGCCAAACATCACCTCATGGTGGGCACGCAGGACGGATCCTGGTCGGGCGCATGTGGGAGTCTGTCTGAACGCCTCCCCACTTCTAACTTTGGAAAAATACAAAAAGAAAAAAAAAGAACAGAATTTATAGTATTTAGAGCAGTGATTTTCAACTCGTATGCCACAAGCAGCACACTGGCATGCTGTAAGAATTTTTAAAACATGCAGTACCTGACTGGTCAGGAGCACTGACCTCTTTTCCTTTAGATTATCAAATTTAAAAAATGACAACAGCTAACACAATAATAGCCATCTGGTGTAAATGCTCTCTCTTTCTTGAGCCATATAATAGTTACATCTTATTGGTCATGTAACATAAAAAGGTTGCATGTGATTGGTTAATTCTTAGTACTGGAAATCCTTACATATAAGTATAGATAGGCACATGATTTTTTTAAAAAGTCACTCGAGCTAAAAGGATAGATAATTACTTTTTTTTTGCAAATCAAATCAACCAAAATTATACCTATTTTTTAGTCAGATCAGCAGAAATACATATTTTTTGGTGTGCCACAGAATTTTAGTCATTAGTTTATGTGCATCATGGGATGAACAGGTTGAAAAATCCTGGTCTAGAGGAACAGCTGAATAGCAGAGCCTTTGAATGACACTTCATAAACATCACTTCTCTTATTAGGGCTCTGCTAATGATCAAATGGCAGATAAAGATTTTATTCTGTCCAAAGCCTGTGTTGTTGCTGGCTGGAAATAGGGTCCAATGGGTAGAAGAAGGACTGGGACTTGCATGACCCTAACAGTGAGTATCTTCTTGAATTTTATGCTCTAGGTGCCTCTCTTCCCTTACACTACTCTCCATTCTGTTTAAAAAGAAGCAAACAGTTCAAGAATAAAAACAAATATTATATGTTAGGTCCACTACATTTGATGTATGTGACAGTTTTTTGTTTGTTTGTTTGTTTTTTCCTTTTATTTTTCTGAAGCTGGAAACGGGGAGAGATAGTCAGACAGACTCCCGCATGCGCCCGACCGGGATCCACCCGGCACGCCCACCAGGGGCGACGCTCTGCCCACCAGGGGGTGATGCTCTGCCCCTCCGGGGCGTCGCTCTGCCGCGACCAGAGCCACTCCAGCGCCTGGGGCAGAGGCCAAGGAGCCATCCCCAGCGCCCGGGCCATCTTTGCTCCAATGGAGCCTTGGATGCGGGAGGGGAAGAGAGAGACAGAGAGGAAGGAGGGGGCGGTGGAGAAGCAAATGGGCACTTCTCCTATGTGCCCTGGCCGGGAATCGAACCCGGGTCCCCCGCACGCCAGGCCGATGCTCTACCACTGAGCCAACCGGCCAGGGCTGTATGTGACAGTTTTTAGGACAGAACAAATAATGTCCCTCTTTCCTCCTCACCAAAAAAACAAAAACAAATAACAAAATCCAGAATGCATATGGGGCAGATCAAGAATATTATCTTCTATTTAATTATTGCATTATAATAACAATTCATTTCTTGGTCAAAGATTAAGCACTTTCAAACTACAAAGCATTGTTACTCCTCTGTACAAGAACTCAGAAGGTCTGACATTCTGCTTGTGATAGAGGTTTCATCTGCACATATAGTATGGATGTCTCTGTGTGTACTGTACTTACAATAACACATTTTAAGTGTCAATGCTTTTAATGCTGAAATCACAAATTGGTGGGTTCATTTTCAAAAGTAACCTTTAAGTTTAAAAAGAAATCCAACCCTATGTCCTCACTAGTGGCCATCCAAAGTCCTGAAACAGAGGTACTTCATAGTCTCCCTAACTACCTTGCTGGCTCACGTATTTCATTCAGGGGCAACACAGACAGCGTTCAATGATCTAAGCTACCTGAGAAGGTTGATACTTAAGAGTCTGGTTGGGGAAGTGAGGGCTACTTGAGTCTGTCTCCCCTTTCACAAGGGCTTGCATCCAAGACCCACAGGTCCCCCAGACATGCTGAAGCAGCACTCCAGTGGGAAGCAAATTGTGGTTTGTGGTTTTGTGGTCCTAATGTAAAAAAAGGAAAATTAAGGACCCGTAATTTGGTTTTCACAACTTTGAAAGACAAAGAACTTTTGTCAAAATAGAGCAGTTTAAGCCCTCAGTGTGTTCCGGAGTGGGATGTGGTAAAGATGATATCTTTAATATCTTATATTTATTCCAGATTGCATTGGGTGGAATTTTAATGGTATAAGAAATGTGTAACAATCTTCTGCCCTTGTGTTAGCCTGGCTGGCAGTAAGGAACTATAAATTTAGAGTTAGATTTTTCAACAGATTAGCTTTTAGCTAGAAATTATATGAGTGTGTGTTTGTTCGATTTCATTCATTCAGATCATTTCTAAATATTGCCATATGGTAATTAAGTTGTAATGCTGCAGCCTCTTCGAAAGGAAGATGGAGTATGAAATGGGTCTCTAAACAATTCAGTCCAGCCAGCATTGGCCATAAAAGGGAGGGAAGAGGAGGGAAATATTTTCTTTACCATCTCTTCCCTTGAACAAACACTGTTTCCGGGGAGGTCCGAATCCTACACTCCAGTGCCAGTCAGAATTAGAACAATCTACTCAAATGTCCTTTATGAGCCCAGAACAACTGTTAGAGCTCTGTTGAAACTGTGTGGATCAGCAAGTATTTGGAATAAAACAGCTGTGCCTGGTGGCACTTTTACTCAGTTAACACCATTAATGGCTCCAACACAGAGAAAAGAGGAGCCTAGGAAACACCTTCCTCTCCTCCCTGAAAGCCCCTCTAGCCCTCAGCCTTGAAGTGGCTTTCTGTCCCAGGTTTAACAGGGGCCTGAGTGTGATGGAGGCACGCATTGCGGGTGTGAGGGGGGGGGGGCTGTATTTTCACAATCTGTCCCTCCCCATATTCTTTCCTATTCCCTCCCCAGAAAAATCAGAGAAGATATGATGCCTTTTGTTTAGCAAGAAGGATGGGCAAAAATCCTGACTGTTTCTTTCTGGTGCATTCCTTATATCTTACAGTGGGGCCACCAAGTTCCCCAAAGACTGACGGGCTTCAAAAGTCCCAGTCAGCTCAAAACAAAACAAGACAAAACTGAACACAGAGCAGTATCAGCGCTTTTGAAACAGCAGCCACTAGCAAGCAGGGAAATCAACAATCCAAAAACAACAGCTGGGGGCAAAGGAGGGACAGGGAGGCTGAGGGAGGCCAGGGCTTCTGTTCTAGGAAGGTTTTTGAAAAGCCCCTTTGTATATACACCAACAATTCCCAGTGATAAAATGCTATCTGCAATAAAAGGCATTCTCCCGTGGCTTCTGCCTGCTAATGGACTCCCGATCTATACTCTCTGGGCTTGGAAGGAATGGAAACGTCTCTGCAAACCCAAGCCGATTCTTCCCAATAGCTGCTGACAAATATTTCAGCTGGAAGACCTGATTAAGTAATAATTGCTAACTGGCAACAAAAGCCTTTATGTGACTTCTAGAAACAAACAAGTAAACAGAAAAGCGGTACACTGTTCCTTGCTTAACAAGGCAGCTCGCCCTCTGTGAACCAGGGTCCTGCAAACCTGGCCATTGCTTTTAACCATTTATTTTTCACAGCCTTTGGAACAGACCTCAGGAAGTGACAGGAGAATTTGGTGAGCATGCCTCTGGTTCCGTCCTTCCTATAAAAAGGAAATTAAATAAAGTTATGACATCTGGATAGGAATTAATATGGTGTGTACAGATAGGATAAACAGACTCTACCTTTCCCTCAGGGCTCAGTTAGTATGTGTGTGAAGTTATATATAGATAAGAAGTGGCTTGATGTCATAACTCTATAGGTTAACATAAACAAGAAGCTTCCCTAAGAATACCTTAAAAGTGGCTTGATATAACATTTCAGTAGATTAACATAAAAAGGGCTCCCTGTGAGGAACTCCCAAATAGGTGGTTGGAGGTGATAATTCTGTAGATTGTCACCTGTTAGAAGGTGTAAGTCAGAAAAGGTACTAAAGCTAAGGGTCCCTCTGTTGCAGTAGTCGCCCAGACTCCAACATTAAATATGGACTGTCTTCATGCAGGCTCTCACCAAGGACAGCTGAGAGGAGCATGCTGATGGAACCCCCTTAAGCTGTACCCAGGCACACCAAAAGGATTTGTGAGTAATAAACTGCCTGTGTGGTTCTTGCAACTAACTTGTGTGTCAGTCATGTCTTTGCTCTGGTGGCAAACTGAACAAAGTGCTACTTATTAGTCTCGGCACTGATAAGTAGCATCCTCATAGCCATTTCAAGAGTAGTCTCGAAGAAGCTGCCAGCCCTGCTGTTAAGCAGGAGTGTCCCACTGTTCAGGGAAGTTGAATCAGGGACATCTGATCACCTTAGAGCTCGGGCTCTACTGGGACAGAAGCCCAGCATCAGGATGTAAACATGGTTGGGTTCTTGGTTCTCTAATAAAGACACTAATTCTATCGTGGGAGCTCCTCCCTCATAACCTAAAGCCTTTTCTCCAAATAAGTATCACATTAGGGCTTGGACATATGAACTGTGTGTGTGTGGGGGGGGGGGTAAATGGGGTAGGGAAGAATAGAAATGTTCAGTCCACAGCAATAGGAAACTACAAAAAGAGTAGATAGTGCCTTTATCTCATCAAAGCCTCTGTTCATTTGCTAGGGCTGCCATAAAAAGTACCACAAATTAGTCCTGGCCGGTTGGCTCAGTGGTAGAGCATTGGCCTGGCACGCAGGAGTCCTGGGTTCAGTTCCCGCCCAGGGCACACAGGAGAAGCGCCCATCTGCTTCTCCACCCCTCCCCCTCTCCTTCCTCTCTGTCTCTCTCTTCCCCTCCTGCAGCCAAGGCTCCATTGGAGCAGGGTTGGCCCGGGCACTGAGGATGGCTCTACGGCCTCTGCCTCAGGCACTAGAATGGCTCTGGTTGCAACAGAGCAATGCCCCAGATGGGCAGAGCATCGCCCCCTGGTGGGCATGCCGGGTGGATCCTGGTCGGGTGCATGCAGGAGTCTGTCTGACTACCTCCATTTCCAACTTCAGAAAATACAAAAAAATAAAAAAAGTACCACAAATTAAGTGGCTTAAACAACAGAAATCTACTAGCTCATAGCTCTACAGACTACTAGTGCAAATTCAAGGTGTTGGCAGGGTTGGTTTCTTTTGAGGCTTCTCACCTTTTCTTATAGTTGGTCATCTTTTCTCTATGTCTTTATATGGTCTTTCCTCTGTGTCCTAATTTCTTCCTCTTATAAGAACTAGTCATTTTGTATTAGGTTCCCCCAATGACCTCATTTTATTGATAGGCCCTATCTCTAAATATAGTCACGTTCTGTGATACTAGAGGTTAGAGCTTCAACATATAAATTTAAGAAAGACATGATTCATCCCAAAACAAAGCTCTTTCATATTTTTATCTTATATTTTGTTCTCATAAGTCTTCAAGACAATTTCTGAGGATCAAGGCAAATATTAACATTGGACTGATGAAAAAACCGAAACCCAGCGAAATTAAGTGATGCCCAGAGTCACCAGGTTGTTGCTAGTCAGACCTCAGACCCACTGTATCCCTCTCCTCAAACAATGTCATCTTTCTTCATTGCAGTTTAAAATGAGTTGCTGTGTTATCAAGGTCCATCCATGTTATTGTAAATGATCCGATGTCATCATTTCTTATGGCTGAGTAGTATTCCATAGTATATATATTTCTTATGTACCAAAGCTTTTTAATCCACTCATCCACTGACGGACACTTGGGCTGTTTCCAGATCTTCGCTATTGTGAACAATGCTGCCACAAACATGGGGGTGCATTTCTCCTTTTGGAACAGTTCTGTGGTGTTCTTGGGATATATTCCTAAAAGTCGGATAGCTGGGTCAAAAGGCAGTTCAATTTTTAACTTTTTGAGGAATCTCCATACTGTTTTCCAAGTTGGCTTTACCAGTCTGCATTCCCACCAGCAGTGCAGGAAGGTTCCCTTTTCTCCACATCCTCGCCAGCACTTATTCTGTGTTGTTTTGTTGATGAGTGCCATTCTGACTGGTGTGAGGTGATATCTCATTGTGGTTTTAATTTGCATTTCTCTAATGATTAGTGATGTTGAGCATTTTCTCATATGCCTATTGGCCATCTGCATGTCCTCTTTGGAGAAGTGTCTATTCATTTCTTTTGCCCATTTTTTTGATTGGATTGTTTGTCTTCCTGGAGTTGAGATTTACAAGTTCTTTATAAATTTTGGTTATTAACCCCTTATCAGACGTACTGTCAAATATGTTCTCCCATTGTGTAGTTTGTCTTTTTATTCTGTTCTTATTGTCTTTAGCTGTGCAAAAGCTTTTTAGTTTGATATAATCCCATTTGTTTATCCTGTCTTTTATTTCACTTGCCCATGGAGATAAATCAGCAAATATATCACTGCGAGAGATGTTGGAGAGCTTACTGCCTATGTTTTCTTCTAAGATGCTTATGGTTTCACGCCTTACATTTAAGTCTTTTATCCATTTTGAGTTTATTTTTGTGAATGGTGTAAGTTGGTGGTCTATTTTCATTTTTTTGCAAGTAGCTGTCCAATTTTCCCAACACCATTTATTAAAGAGGCTGTCTTTACTCCATTGTATGCCCTTACCTCCTTTGTCAAATATCAGTTGTCCATAGAGCTGTGGGTTTATTTATGGGTTCTCTGTTCTTTTCCATTGATCTATATGCCTGTTCTTATGCCAATACCAGGCTGTTTTGAGTACAATGGCCTGGTAGTATAACTTGGTATTAGGAAGTGTGATACCTCCCACTTTATTCTTCTTGATAACGTTATATGGAGTAAAATAAGTAAATCAGAAAAAACTAAGAATTATATGAATCCATACATAGATGGGACATAAAAATGAGACTCAGAGACATGGACAAAAATGTGATGGTAATGGGGGTGGGGTGGTTGGGTGGGGAGGGGGCAAGGAAGGAGAGAGAGGGGTAGGGGGAGAGGAGGGGCACAAAGAAAACCAGATAGAAGGTGACAGAAGACAATTTGACTTTGGGTGAGGGGTATGCAACATAATCAAATGTCAAAATAATCTGGAGATGTTTTCTCTGAACATATGTACCCTGATTTATCAATGTCACTGCTTTAAAATAAAAAAAATAAAATAAAATGAATTGCTGTGATTACACCATATGCCACACAATCACCTACATTATACCCTACTTTCCACTTCACATGTCTTCTAAGCACCGTTATTATTTTTCTTATTACATTATAATTCTTCAGCTTTCTTCAGTCTTTTTTTATTAATTTCATTTTTTGCATTTGACATATATGGACTCTGAGTCTTATTTCAAATTTGAAAAGGAGCGTAAAGTCAGCATCATTTTAGCTGTTGTTCCTCCTCTCTGGTGTTATTGTTAGGACAGTGGTTTACCATCATTGTGTGTTACCCATTGAGAAGCCTATATCCCACGCTTCATAAACTTGTAACCTAATCCCCCATAAATCCTCTAGGGTCCAGGAGGATAAGGTGGCGTGATGATTCCCATTTCCTGAATGGAAACACAAACACAGAAATTTTACTTAATTCATCTAGTGTTACCCAGCCACGGTATCAGTCTGTTTGGAGGTGTAGTGGTTCTATTATTGTATTTTACAATAGTCCAAGTCTCTTCTTTCCATTTCCCATTTCGTACAGGAGCCTTCAGGTAAAAGTGGCAGTATTTGGAACAGAGGGAGATGGGCTGGCACTCAGATAGTTGGGATGGACAATTAGAAAATATCTGTGAAAAATTCACTGAATCATGAATGGAATAAACATTACAAATCATTGTGTACTCATTTGAATCAGAAATTGAATTAAACTCTTTCTGTTCATTCTAATTTTTATAATCCTCTGACAAGGTAGTCTACTATTGTTTAATGTATAATTATTATACCAGAATATAAGCTTCCTGAAAGAAAGGGCCATTTGGTTTTCTTCATCACTTCTGCTACCCCTCTGCTCCAGATCACAGTCAGTTTTACCTTGAGGCTTCTTTACAAAATTAGAAATAGCATAAAGAAACATAAGCCAGGCCTGACCTGTGGTGGTGCAGTGGATCAAGTCTCGACCTTGAATGCTGAGGTCACTGGTTCAAAACCCTGAACTTGCCAGGTCAAGGTACATGTGGGAATTGATGCTTCTTGCTCCTCCCCCCCTTCCCTCTCTCGCTCTCTCTGTCTCTCTTCGCTAAAATGAATAAATAAAAATAATTTTTAAAAAAAGTTTTAAAAAGCCTGACCAGGCGGTGGTGCAGTGGATAAAGCGTCGCACTGGGATGCGGAGGACCCAGGTTCGAGACCCTGAGGTTGCCAGCTTGAGCATGGGCTCATCTGGTTTGAGCAAAGCTCACCAGCTTGGATCCAAGGTCGCTGGCTTGAGCAAGGGGTTACTCAGTCTGCTGCAGCCCCACGGTCAAGGCACATATGAGAAAGCAATCAATGAACAACTAAGGTGCCACAACAAAGAATTAGTGCTTCTCATCTCTCTCCGTTCCTGTCTGTCTGTCCCTATCTATCCCTCTCTCTGACTCTCTCTCTGTCTCTGTAAAAAAAGGAAAAAAAGTTTAAAAAAAACATAAGCCATTGTGAAATACTACTTATAAAATTACTGTACCACTCCTTAAACAGACTGACACCTAGTTTTAAATAAATTGCCTTAGACAAATGTCTTGCACCTAGCCATGCCTAGTTGTCAATGGTATGAACAAATGAATGAATGCCTACTTTGTACAGGTAAAAAAGTAATAAGACATCACCCCTGCAAAGAGGCAGTTAACAGTTATAGGAAGTACAGGTG
This sequence comes from Saccopteryx leptura, assembly GCF_036850995.1. NCBI lineage: Eukaryota > Metazoa > Chordata > Mammalia > Chiroptera > Emballonuridae > Saccopteryx > Saccopteryx leptura. Next base: position 67,247,274 of record NC_089504.1, on the reverse strand, counting down.
ATTATTGCTCATAGGTTCAAAAAGTCAAGATTTAACTTAATATGTCCTAATTTCTACTTTAATTATCTATCTTATTTTAATGTCCACATTAAAAAAATTACCATATGGGTAAATAGTAAGCTTACAATATTATTCAAAAAGATTCAGGAGCCTGATTCTTAGAGAAAGGTAATTTTGGCAACTGACTCATCAAAGCTGATTGTTGTTCAGCTGAGAAATATTATTTTCCAAAGTAGGACTGATCATGGATTCCTGCACAATTAGTCATGTACCAGGGATCCTGGACAATTTGAGAGTTGCAGAAATATTTGCAAAACTTTTAAGTTTAATCTAGAACACCTCAGAAAGAAAACATCATGGCAGAGAGAAAACCTACAGCAAGTGAGGTATTCCTTTTTTATTATTTTTTAAAAGTTTTATTTACTGATTTTAGCAAGAGAGGGTTAGAGAATGAGACAGGAACATTGATCTGTTCCTGTGTGTGCCCTGACCAGGGATCAAGCCTGCAACCTCTGTGCTTTGGGACAATGCTCTAACCAACTAAGCCATCCGGCCAGGGCACAAGTGACTTATTCTTTTGTGACATGATAGCAGTGGATTATTGTTTGGTAATTAAGTATAACAAGGAAAAAAAATTTAAAATTCCCTGTGTGCACAATGAATACACATTGCGAGATGGAGTAACCATGTTGAGAACAGAGTCAAATGCCAAGCCAGAGTGTGTTTCTTCATGCCTTTTTTTTCTTCAACGAGATTTTCTAACTTAGAGGTAATATACAAAACATTTAACAGTTGTTACAGCACAAATAATGATCAATCAGAACTGACTCTGCTCATGTACAAAACAAAAGAAAACAACAGCCTTGTCTTTTAGGTTCACACAGACTGAAAAACAAATACCTGGTGGACCTGCTTCCAGCATGTCTTAATTGCATTCCTGGGCTTCTCTCCAGACTCCCGACTCCCTAGGTCACTCGGTGACTCAGAGAGCCTCTCCCGTTGTGATGAGGAAAGACCTCTCCCCTGGGAGTTAGAGGAAAGACCTCTCCCAAGTCTTAATGCTATGAGTTCTCATGACCTTAGGAAAATGATTTCATTGTTCTGTGCTCCACTTGATTCCTTGGTAAAACAAGGAGATTGACTGGTATTCTTCAATAAGAGTGACATGAATATTGAGTCAGACACATTTGGAAAACTTTCCAGTTTAATCTAGAATACCTCAGAAAGGAAAACATCACAGCAGGGACAAAATTTACAGCGAGTGAGGTATTTTTTTTAATTTTATTTATTGATTTTAGCGATTGTTTATAGTGGAGGTCTTTCCTGCACATGGCCAAATGTTTAACAATCATGGCCACTGGGCATTAAATGCCAGTAGTGCCCCCCGCCAAGTCACTGAAACAACCTGAAATTTCCCACAGTTTTCCACTTTGTGTGAGAATAACTGAACGAGATGGTCTCTAAGAGCTTTCCAGTGTTAACCTTTTTAATATTTCTTATAAACACAGTAACAGTTCTATACCAGCAAATCTGTTTTCCTGGACTATGTCTGGGCTTTGCTTGTTCTCCACAATGACAAGCTTTCTGATGCACCAGGTGAAACATTTCTGAAAAATTCTAGGACATAGAAACCAAGGAGAACTTGCCACCCAGGAAAATAAGTACAGTGAAAAAAAGAATCAATGGCCCTAACAGGGCAGAATTCTCACAATCAGTAGTTATAAACATTTTGGAGGTGTATTAGTAGGGTTCAACTGTAAGAAATAGATACCTGTCTCTATTTTAAGTTGAATGGGAATTAATATGGGGAATTAAATGTTTTCAAAATTTTAGAAAACATGGAGGAATAGATTTTAGGCTGAGTCTCCAGAAATAACTCCTGAAAAAATTTTTTAAAATGGTCAATCCTGAAACAATAAAGTACATAGAAGAAGACATAGGTACTAAACTTATGGACCTGGGTTTTAAAGAGCATTTTATGAATTTGACTCTAAAGGCAAGAGAAGTGAAGGCAAAAATTAATGAGTGGGACTACATCAGACTAAGAAGTTTTTGCTCAGCAAGAGAAATTGATAACAAAATAAACAGCCAACTAAATGGGAAATGATATTTTCAAACAACAGCTCATATAAGGACCTAATATCCAAATATACAAAGAACTCATAAAACTCAACAACAAACAAGCAAACAATCCAATAAAAAAATGGGAAGAGGATATGAACAGACACTTCTCCCAGGAAGAAATACAAATGGCCAACAGATATATGAAAAGATGCTCATCTTCTTTAGTTATTAGAGAAATGCAAATCAAAACTGCAATGAGATACCACCTCACACCTGTTCGATTAGCTATTATTAACAAGACAGGTAATAGCAAATGTTGGAAAGGCTGTGGAGAAAAAGGAACCCTCATACACTGTTGGTGGGAATGTAAAGTAGTACAACCATTATGGAAGAAAGTATGATGGTTCCTCAAAAACCTGAAAATAGAACTACCTTATGACCCAGCAATCCCTCTACTGGGTATATACCCCCAAAACTCAGAAACATTGATACGTAAAGACACATGCAGCCCCATGTTCATTGCAGCATTGTTCACAGTGGCCAGGACATGGAAACAACCAAAAAGCCCTTCAATAAATGACTGGATAAAGAAGATGTGGCACATATACACTATGGAATACTACTCAGCCATAAGAAATGATGACATCGGATCATTTACAGCAAAATAGTGGGATCTTGATAACATTATACGAAATGAAATAAGTAAATCAGAAAAAACCAGGAACTGTATTATTCCATACGTAGGTGGGACATAAAAGTGAGACTAAGAGACATTGATAAGAGTGTGGTGGTTACGGGGAGGGGGGGAGGGGGGAAAGGGAGAGGGAAAGGGGGAGGGGAAGGGGCACAAAGAAAACAAGATAGAAGGTGACAGAGGACAATCTGACTTTGGGTGATGGGTATGCAACATAATTGAACGACAAGATAACCTGGACATGTTATCTTTGAATATATGTAACCTGATTTATTGACGTCGCCCCATTAAAAAAAGAAAAGAAAAGAAAAGAAAAAGAAATGGTCAATCATAAGAGCTGTTATCTCTGCTCTTATTAGAAAGAGGGGCTGCTTCTGGAACCATAGACTTCTAGAACATACTCTTGGTAATAGAGATTTAAGATTAGAAAACCACAGTCTTCACCACAGTCTTCAGTCCCTACACTGCCTCTTACCACTCACAAAGCTCTTCTTGCACAGGCCGTGGAAAGATAATGTAGAAAAATCCAACATGGCTACCAACATAGTTGCTAGGAGAAAACAACCAAAACATCACAAGTCTGGCTCCTTCCTCACTCTGCTTCCCTGCACCTGGAAGAACTGGATTCATATTTAGTACTGTAGCCACAAGTGAGTTTGGGAAATACAGTTTTGTTTTTTTTGTTTTTTTTTTTTTTATATATAATTTTATTTTTTTAATGGGGTGACATCAATAAATCAGGATACATATATTCAAAGATAACAAGTCCAGGTTATCTTGTCGTTCAATTATGTTGCATACCCACCCAAAGTCAGATTGTCCTATGTCACCTTCTATCTTGTTTTCTTTGTGCCCCTCCCCACCCCCTATCCCTCTCCCATTCCCCCCTCCCCCCCGTAACCACCACACTCTTATCAATGTCTCTTAGTTTCACTATTATGTCCCACCTACGTATGGAATAATACAGTTCCTGTTTTTTTCTGATTTACTTATTTCGCTTCGTATCATGTTATCAAGATCCCACCATTTTGCTGTAAATGTTCCAATGTCATCATTTCTTATGGCTGAGTAGTATTCCATAGTGTATATGTGCCACATCTTCTTTATCCAGTCATCTATTGATGGGCTTTTTGGTTGTTTCCATGTCCTGGCCACTGTGAACAATGCTGCAATAAACATGGGGCTGCATGTGTCTTTACGTATCAATGTTTCTGAGTTTTTGGGATATATACCCAGTAGAGGGATTGCTGGGTCATAAGGTAGTTCTATTCTCAGTTTTTTGAGGAACCACCATACTTTCTTCCATAATGGTTGTACTACTTTACATTCCCACCAACAGTGTATGAGGGTTCCTTTTTCTCCACAGCCTCTCCAACATTTGCTGTTACCTGACTTGCTAATAACAGCTAATCGAACAGGTGTGAGGTGGTATCTCATTGCCATTTTGATTTGCATTTCTCTAATAGCTAAAGAAGATGAGCATCTTTTCATATATCTGTTGGCCATTTGTATTTCTTCCTGGGAGAAGTGTCTATTCATATCCTCTTCCCATTTTTTTATTGGATTGTTTGTTTGTTTGTTGTTGAGTTTTATGAGTTCTTTGTATATTTTGGATATTAGGCCCTTATCTGAGCTGTCGTTTGAAAAAATCATTTCCCATTTAGTTGGCTTTCTGTTTATTTTGTTATCAGTTTCTCTTGCTGAGCAAAAACTTCTTAGTCTGATGTAGTCCCATTCATTAATTTTTGCCTTCACTTCTCTTGCCTGTGGAGTCAAATTCATAAAATGCTCTTTAAAACCCAGGTCCCTGAGTTGAGTACCTATGTCTTCTTCTATGTACTTAATTGTTTCAGGTCTTATGTTTAGATCTTTGATCCATTTTGAGTTAATTTTTGTACAGGGGGAGAGACTGTAGTCCAGTTTCATTCTTTTGCATGTGGCTTTCCAGTTTTCCCAGCACCATTTATTGAAGAGGCTTTCTTTTCTCCATTGTGTGTTGTTGGCCCCTTTATCAAAAATTATTTGACTATATATATGTGGTTTTATTTCTGGACTTTCTATTCTGTTCCATTGGTCTGAGTGTCTATTTTTCTGCCAATACCATGCTGTTTTGATTGTCGTGGCCCTATAATAGAGTTTGAAGTCAGGTATTGAAATGCCCCCAGCTTCATTCTTTTTCTTTAGGATTGCTTTGGCTTTTCGGGGTTTTTTATAGTTCCATATAAATCTGATGATTTTTTGCTCTATTTCTTTAAAAAATGTCATTGGAAGTTTGATGGGAATTGCATTAAATTTGTATATTGCTTTGGGTAATATAGCCATCTTGATTATATTTATTCTTCCTAGCCAAGAACAAGGTATATTCTTCCATCTCATTATATCTTTTTCGATTTCCCTTAACAATGGTTTATAGTTTTCATTATATAAGTCCTTTACATTCTTTGTTATGTTTATTCCTAAGTATTTTTTTGTTGTTGTTGCAATCGTGAAGGGGATTATTCTTTTGAGTTCCTTCTCAGTTGTTTCATTGTTGGCATATAGAAAGGCTATTGACTTCTGTATGTTAATTTTGTATCCTGCGACCTTACTGTATTGGCTTATTGTTTCTAGTAGTCTTTTTGTGGATTCTTTGGGGTTTTCGATGTATAGTATCATATCATCTGCAAAAAGTGATACCTTTACTTCTTCTTTTCCGATATGGATGCCTTTTATTTCTTTGTCTTGTCTGATTGCTCTGGCTAGAACCTCTAGTACCACATTAAATAAGAGTGGAGAGAGTGGACAACCCTGTCTTGTTCCTGATTTAAGGGGGAAAGCCTTCAGTTTAGTGCCATTTAATATGATGTTAGCTGATGGTTTATCATATATGGCCTTTATCATGTTGAGATATTTTCCTTCTATACCCATTTTGTTGAGAGTCTTAAACATAAAATTGTGTTGTATTTTATCGAAAGCCTTTTCTGCGTCTATTGATAAGATCATGTGGTTTTTGTTCTTTGTTTTGTTGATATGGTGTATTACATTAATCGTTTTACGTATGTTGAACCATCCTTGAGATTCTGGGATGAATCCCACTTGATCATGATGTATTATTTTTTTAATATTTTGTTGTATTCGATTTGCTAGTATTTTGTTTAGTATTTTAGCATCTGTATTCATTAGAGATATTGGTCTGTAGTTTTCTTTTTTTGTGCCATCCTTGCCTGGTTTTGGTATGAGGGTTATGTTGGCTTCGTAAAATGTGTTTGGAAGTATTGCTTCTTCTTCAATTTTTTGGAAGACTTTGAGTAGAATAGGAACCAAGTCTTCTTTGAATGTTTGATAAAATTCGCTGGTATAGCCGTCAGGACCTGGACTTTTATTTTTGGGGAGGTTTTTAATGGTTTTTTCTATTTCTTCTCTACTGATAGGTCTGTTTAGGCTTTCTGCTTCTTCTTGACTCAGTCTAGGAAGGTTGTATTGTTCTAGGAATTTATCCATTTCTTCTAGGTTGTTGAATTTAGTGGCATAAAGTTTTTCATAGTATTCTACAATAATTCTTTGTATATCTACAGTGTCCGTGGTGATTTCTCCTCTTTCATTTTGGATTTTGTTTATATGAGTTCTTTCTCTTTTTTCCTTGGTAAGTCTTGCCAAGGGTTTGTCAATTTTGTTGATCTTTTCAAAGAACCAGCTCCTTGTTCTATTAATTTTTTCTATAGTTTTTCTGTTCTCTAATTCATTTATTTCTGCTCTGATTTTTATTATCTCCTTTCTTCGGCTGGTTTTGGGTTGTCTTTGTTCTTCTTTTTCTAGTTCCTTAAGGTGTGAAGTTAAGTGGTTCACTTGGGCTCTCTCTTGTTTGTTCATATATGCCTGAAGTGATATGAACTTCCCTCTTATCACTGCTTTTGCTGCATCCCATAGATTCTGATATGTCGTATTGTCATTTTCATTAGTCTGTATATATCTTTTGATCTCTGCACTTATTTCTTCTTTAACCCATTCATTTTTTAAAAGTATGTTGTTTAGTTTCCACATTTTTGTGGGATTTTTTTCCTCTTTTTGCAGTTGAATTCTAGTTTCAAGGCTTTATGATCAGAAAATATGCTTGGTACAACTTCAATTTTTCTGAATTTGCTGATGTTGTTTTTGTGGCCCAACATATGGTCAATTCTTGAGAATGATCCATGTACACTGGAGAAAAATGTATACTCAGTCACTTTGGGATGAAATGTCCTGTAGATGTCTATCATATCCAGGTGCTCTAGTGTTTTATTTAAGGCCACTATGTCTTTGTTGATTCTCTGTTTGGATGACCGATCTAGAGCCGTCAGCGGTGTATTGAGGTCTCCAAGTATGATTGTATTTTTGTCAGTTTTTGTTTTAAGATCAATAAGTAGCTGTCTTATATATTTTGGTGCTCCTTGGTTTGGTGCATATATATTAAGAATTGTTATGTCTTCTTGATTCAGTGTCCCCTTAGCCATTATGAAATGGCCATTTTTGTCTCTGAGTACTTTTCCTGTCTTGTAGTCAGCATTATCCGATATGAGTATTGCTACACCTGCTTTTTTTTGGATGTTATTTGCTTGGAGTATTGTTTTCCAGCCTTTCACTTTGAATTTGTTTTTATCCTTGTTACTTAGATGAGTTTCCTGTAGGCAGCATACAGTTGGATTTTCTTTTTTAATCCATTCTGCTACTCTGTGCCTTTTTATTGGTGAGTTTAATCCGTTTACATTTAGTGTAATTATTGATACTTGTGAGTTCCCTATTGCCATTTTATATCTTGCTTTCTGTTAGTTTTGTGTCTTGTTTGATCCTTCTCTTTTGTTTTTCTATCTTTTGTTTTTATTTGGTTGTATTCCATATATCTTTCCACTGTTGCTATCTTTTTTATCTCATGTGCTTCTGTGGTGGTTTTTTTCAATGGTGGTTACCTTTGAATAATGAAAAGGGTCCTTACCCTGTTCATTGTAGCGAACTATTTTGTGAGTACTTTTGCACTCCATCGTCCTTTGCTACTGTTAATCTCCATCTTCTCCCCCTCTTTCTTTTTGTTGTTGTCACAGTTTAAATTTGGTTTTATTGTGTTCTTGGAGCTTTTACTTGTGGCTCTGTTTTTTTTTTTTTGTTCTTTGTATCTGATTGGAGAACCCCCTTTAGTAATTCCTGGAGTGGGGGTTTTCTGATGATAAATTCCCTCATCTTTTCTGTATCTGTGAATGTTTTTATTTCTCCTTCATATTTGAAGGATAGCTTTGATGGGTATAGTATTCGTGGCTGAAAGTTCCTCTCTTTCAGGACTTTAAATATTGGGGTCCACTCTCTTCTAGCTTGTAGAGTTTCTGCTGAGAAATATGATGATAATCTAATGGGCCTTCCTTTATATGTTGTATTCTTCTTTTCCCTGGCTGCCTTGAGAATTTTTTCTTTGCTGTTGGTTTGTGTCAATTTCATTATGATATGCCTTGGAGTAGGTTTGTTGGGGTTAAGAAAACTTGGAGTTCTGTTTGCTTCTTGAACTTGAGGCTTTAGTTCTTTCCACAGGCTTGGGAAGTTCTCATCTATTATTTGTTTGAGTATGTTCTCCATTCCATTTTCTCTCTCTTCTCCCTCTGATATACCTATTATTCTTATGTTATTCTTTTTGATGGAGTCAGATAATTCTTGTAGGGCTATCTCATTTTTTTTAATTTTTGAGTCTCTTTCTTCTTCTCTCTGTTGTGCCTCAAGTTGCTTGTCTTCTATTTCACTAATCCTCTCTTCTATCTGACCTGTTCTATTAGCTAAGCTTGTTACTTCGTTTTTCAGCTCGTGAATTGAGTTTTTCATCTCTGTTTGATTTGTTTTTATAGTTTCAATTTCCTTGGACATATATTCTTTGTGTTCATTGAGTTGTTTTCTGAGCTCCCTAAATTGCCTTTCTGTGTTTTCTTGTATATCTCGGAGGATTTTTAGGATTTCTATCCTGAATTTCTGTCATTTAGCTCCAAGGTTTCCAATATATTAAATTTTTTCTCCATAGATTTTTCCTCATCTAGCTGTGTTACCTCTCTTTCTTTTGTATCCATGATATTCGATTTTCTCTTCCTTAATGGCATCTGAGGGTGGTTTTGTTGATAGTATTAATGAGATTTAATAAAGAATAAAAAGTTTAAAAAATAATAAAAACAATGGAAAAGAGTTGTTTTTTAAAAAAAAATTAATAATGAAATAAAGAAAAATAAAATAAAATAAAAATTTAAAAAAAAAAAAAAAGGAAATTATTCCCCCCCTCCTTTTTTCCTCTCCTCTCCTCTCCCCTCTTTCTTGATAAAATCTTGTGGTGGACTGTGAATTATAACAAACAATGCCTGTGATGGAGGGCCTGAATTGGGGAAAAGTAATAAAGGGGGAAAAAAAAAAAAAAAAAAAAGAAAGAAAGAAAAAAGAAAAAAAAAAAAGAGCGTATGGACCCACAAAAAGCAAATAAGGAAAAAATTTGGGTCAAGAATAAAATGATTTGCTTTTAGGTGTTGGTTGTCTAAGAGTTATGATGAGAGGATTAAGAGGAAAACGGAAAAATGGGGGGACAAATTAAAAAATTACTATTGTATTTAGTGGAACAAGAACTAGATAATATGGAGAGCCAGGGATGGGAGCACTGCTAGTGAGTTAAAAAGGTGAAGTAAAAACCCCCCAAAATGCCACAAACATGAGTTTGAGTCCCAGATAAGATAATTTGTTTGTTATTGAGGTTTGAATGAGAGGAGATGTAAAGGAGAAAGGAAGAAACTAATATAGAGGGAGAAAAGAAAGAGAGAGAGAGAAAAAAAAAGAGGGAACCACTAAAAGAAGAAAAAAGAAAGGAGAGAGAGAGAGAGAGAGTTAAGGGTTTTGGAGTGCAACCCTCATAGAGAGAAAGGAAGAGAAGAGAAAAGATAATGGGAGATGTAACACTTATGGGTAGTGTAGTTCAAGGAGAGGAGAGAGTAAGACCGGTAGAGAGTTAATCGGCCAAATTGGAGGAGGAAAAAAAAAGTATCAAGAATGAAGATAAGAGAAACAAACGAACAAATATAATAAAATGGGATAGGTTATAAAGTCTGCAGATTATTCTTGATTTTGAGAGGTTATCTTCTTGCTTTTTCTTTTCTCTCCCTCTTCCTGGTCGGTGACTCTGTACCCCGGGTTTTGCCCCTTTGCCACGCTCAGGTGGAGGTTTGCAGTTGATAAGTCTCTATGGCAATGTCATGTATTGTGCTTTAGTCTCGTTGGCAGTCGAAGCTCATTAGCATTTATAGGCTCCGACAGTGAGAGAGTCCGTGTTCCTGGAGCCTTTCTCCTAGTCTTTCCTTCCTCAATTAGTAGCCTGATAATCCAGCTATGGGGTTGCTGCTGCCTCTGCCTGGATAGTAAGAGGCTCAAAGAGCTGGCAACTCCCCACTCTATTTCCACTCAGCACAGGGCTCTGGGTAAGGCTCAGTCAGTCAGAGCTGCTAGCATAATCAGGCGGGCTTTCCGGCCATTCAAAGACCTCTGGCTCTGCCACTCTGTCCGGTAACACAATGGGCGCCCACTTCCGGGGCGCTTGGAGGAAACTCTCACTCACTGGCTGCGCACGCAGACCAGGATATCCGGCCAGCAGTCTCACGCTCTGAGTGAAACCCCCAACCGCAGGGAAAAGTTGCAGCGTTGGAATTGAGTCTCGCTCCGTCCCCGTGCGTGGCTTTTGCAAGGCGCTGGGGTGGCCCGAGATTCCGCTTTGGCCCACACAAAGGCCCCTGACTCTGCCCCTCTGTGCGATAACACGGGCGCGCACTGCCGAGGCACTCGGAGGAATCGCTCACTCCTTATCTGCACGCGCAAACCAGGATATGAGGCCGGCCGCGTTTCCCTCTGAGTGAAACACCCTCCAGTACGGAAAATCTCCACCGTTGGAATTAGTTCTCACTCCCTCCCGTCCGTGGCTTTCCCAGGGCGCTGGGGCTGCCCAGAGACTCTGCCCTTGGCCCACAGAAAGGCCTCTGACCCTGCCTCTCCGTGGGGCAACACGGGCACCCACTTCCGGGGCTTAGGAAGAAATCTCTCTCCCACTAACTGCGCACCAACCAGGAGACCGGGTAAAATGTCCGCGCCGCTTGTCTTTCTTTGTTTGGGTTTGGCGCGAATGTTAGCTTGTATTGCCCGGGTTGCCACAGGATCAGATTTTCCTCGGCTTGGATCTCCGTGCCACAGCCTGGTTCGGCCGTTTGTGTCGCGGCCTGGATGTATTCACCCCCTTTGCCCGCCTCAGTTTCTATATTCACAGTTACCAGAGAAAGCCGCCCTGTTTAGGTTAGTGAGGAAGGCGGAGCATTTCTTACTCCCTATTTCCTTCGGGGTTTGGTTATATATTTAGCCAATTTTTCACTCAATCATACCTTTGGGTGTATTGCGAAGCATCTGGAAGCTCCAAGTATAGGTTTTTCTGTTTCTGGTTGAAGATCTTGTTGAGTTTTGGGGGAGATTTATCGGTATCGCTTCCTACCCCGCCATTACTCTGACGTCATCCGGGAAATACAGTTTTTCATCATCTAGTTCAGGCGTCCCCAAACTACGGCCCATGGCCACATGCGATCCCCTGAGGCCATTTATCCGGTCCCCGCTGCACTTCCGGAAGGGGCACCTCTTTCATTGGTGGTCAGTGTACTGGAGTACTATATGTGGCGGCCCTCCAATGGTTTGAGGGACAGTGAACTGGCCCCCTGTGTAAAAAGTTTGGGGACCCCTGGAAGAGACAATAGAAGTCTGATGCTAGTTTCCAATCTGCCATATCTACCACAGAGAGCTTGGACCTCTGTTATAATCTAATAAAAGCCATGGACTTTCCCTGGGAGGGGGGGAAGAAAGAATAGTACAAAAAATATACTAAATTTTTAATACATTTTCATTATGTACAGATTTCCCAAAATTCATCTTGGACCCTAAAACCCCTTAAATTAAAGCAGTTTTTGAACCTTGATACAATTGACTTTGGGGGATAGATAATTCTTTGTTGTAAAGGCCTTTCTGTACATTATAAGACCTTTAGTAGCATCTCTGGCCTCTACTCACTGGATGTCAGACGTCTGTCTCCTCCACCCCCTCACTGCAATTGTGACAATCAGAAATGTTTGACATGGCCATGTGTCCCCTTGAGGGCAAAAATTACCCCGGGCTGAGCCTTATTTAGCTCTAAAGTAGTACAGTGGTTCCTCATCTATGGTAGAGGAACGCCGTGATAGGCAAAAATCCGCGAAGTAGCGACCTTATATTTATTTTATTATTTTTATATATTTTAAGGCTTTATAAACCCTCCCCACACTCTTATAAACCTTTCCCACACTCTTATAAACACTTCCTATGCTTTTAAACACTTTCTACACTCTTAACCCTATGTAATTTTAACAACATATAAAATCCTATATGGGTACTCACCAGTGAATATATAAAAATATTCTTTTAATATGTTTTAATTAATATTTTTATATTGTTTTCAATTTTTTAGGCTAGAAAATGTTTATTTTACAGCAAAAATAATTAAAATAAATATATAAAAATATCTATATACCGCAAAATCCCACGATATAGCGAAAAATCCACGATACAAAATTAGATATATACAATTTTAAAATCCACAATATAGTGAGACTGCAAAAAGTGAACTGCAATATGGCAGGGGACTACTATAATATGAATATAACTATTATGAAAGGGCAGCCTTGATCAACAGTCACATAGAGAAACATCATAAATGACAATAGGTAAAATTGTTGCAGGAATATAGACATAAACAGGAGTATGAATTACAACCTCAAAAATAGATCTGGAAAGGGGGCTTAATATTTTAATTGAAGAGAGCATGGAATTTAGACTCAGAAGGTCTGTGTGGTAGTAGATTTTATGTGTCAACTTGATGGGGTCACAGAGTGCCTAGATATTTGGTTATTCTGGGTATGTCTGTGAGGGTATTTCTGGGCAATATTAATATTTGAAGAGGTAAACTGAGTAAAGCAGATTATCCTCCCTAATATGGGTGGGCCTCATTTAATTAGTTGAATTCCTGGAAAGAACAAAAAAGGCTGAGTAATAAGGAACTGCTTTGGCCTGACTGAGCTGAAGTATTGGTCTTTTCCAGGGCTCATATTCAGACTGAAACATTGGCTCTTTTAGCGTCTCAAGCTTCAGCATATCAGCTTTCAGAATGAAACTTCCATCATCAGCTCTCCTGGTCCTCAGGTCTTCAGAGTCAGACTGGAACTACATACACATTGGTTTTCCTGAGTCTCCAGCTTACTGATAGCAGATCTTGGGACTTGTCAGAATTTAAAATCACATGAGCCATTTTTATGCAATAAATCAATCTCAATCTCTCTATATCTTTCTCTTTCTTTCCCTCCCTGTCTCTTTCCCACCCTCTCTCCCTCCTTTGCTTCCTCCCTCCCTCCACATATATAAATAGCTACACACACACATACACACATACACACACACACACACACACACACACATACCTCCTATTGGTTCTGTTTCTCAGGAGAACCCTAGTTTAAGAGTTAGCTCTGCTTCCCAACCTGTGAACAAATCAGTTAACTCTCTGAACTATAGCTTCTCCACTTATAAAATAGGGATTATGGTAATACTTAAGTCACAAGATTACCATTTGTTTTTATTTTTTATTTATTTATTTATTTATTTATTTATTTTTTCTGAAGCTAGAAACAGGAAGGCAGTCAGACTCCCGCATGCGCCCGACCGGGATCTACCCGGCATGCCCACCAGGGGGCGATGCTCTGCCCATCTGAGGTGTCGCTCTGTCACAACCAGAGCCATTCTAGCGCCTGAGGCAGAGGCCATGGAACCATCCTTAGTGCCCTGGCCAACTTTGCTCCAATGGAGCCTTGGCTGCGGGAGGGGAAGAGAGACAGAGAGGAAGGAGAGGGGGAAGGGTGGAGAAGCAGATGGGTGCTTCTCCTGTGTGCCCTGGCCGGGAAGCGAACCCGGGACTCCTGCACTCCAGGCCGATGCTCTACCACTGAGCCAACCAGCTAGGGCAAGATTACCATTTGTATCAATGAACAACTAAGGTGCTACAACAAAGAACTGATGTTTCTCATCTTTCTCTTTTCCTGTTTGTCTATCCCTATCCGTCCCTCTCTCTATTTCTCTCTCTCTTGCTAAAAAAAAAAAAAGAAAAGAAAAAAAGATTACCGTTTGATTGAAGCAATGTGAACTGTGAACTGGAGGGTCCTCTTCACATACAACATAAGAATAGTGTATCTTTTAAAGCTTTCCCTCATACCGTCTTTCTTATTATAGCCAACTTGAGTTATTAGTAAGAACTATCTATGGCTGCATCTGTCATCCCACCTCAAAGTGGAATTAAGTTTACTCTGCTCCACTTCGCTGAAGGTTTTATCTTCTGATACATGTAGAAATTGTATGGAAAGTAGTTCCATTTGGCATTATTCATCAGGATGAATTGAGAAGAATTAAATACTCAAACCCTAGCAAGTTATTATCATCTGGGAAAAGTTTTTCTTTCAAAATTGAAGACTATTAAAGAAAACAACTATTGGGAACCAAAAAAAAGAGTCATCTCTCTGCCAAACCATAAGCTTTGAAATTGTTTCTATCAATGGAAACAGTCCAAGAATTTGAAAAACAAATCCTAGTAAAAACCGACAAAAATCAAGTTAGCAATTTCTGCTTCTAGATTTTTTTAGAAGATACCATAAACTAGGAGATGTAATTTTTTTTTAAATAAAATTCTCATCTTCCAGCAGGAGCCATTATTTTCACAAATCAATGCTTACTGCTAAAAAAGGAACGCTTAAAAGACGAACATTGTCATAAAAGTGAAGGCCCCTCCAAACAGATTTTAAAATGAAATTACAATTCAGTGACTTCTCCTTGCTTCTTCTCATTCTGTTTGCATTTCCATTCTGTACTGTTGCTAACTCCAAAAACCAGATTTTCACTCTCCTCATTCTGTTCATCCTTGCAACGTGGTAAGTATTTTTGACACAAAAGACTTTGTGTTGTTGGAAAAAAGGTTATAGCCCCTGGATTTAAAATCCAATTTTGAACTCTCCTCTACCAAATTCACCCACTTCCACAAATACGTTGTAATAAAATGTTAAAGGTTTTATTAAATCTTAGTCTAATCCACAGATGTTCACATACATCTGGTTGGGTGAAGGTTCTCCCTTAGGTCCAGATTGTCCTAAGATAATAATAATGATTCTTTTCCATTAAAGCAAACAAATCAATAAAAAATAATCCCTGTATCTCAAAGAAAGCAATCCTCCTAGGGCTATTTATCAAAACCTATTCACAGAATTATACTAATTACCATAATCAATTTCACCAATAAAAAATTGTGAAGAATGTTTAGAACAGAATCCCCTAAACTGCATACATGATATCACTTGATAGATGTTCAAGAAAAAAAAATAGGAACTAGTATTAATTACTTTTTAAAAATACTAATTTCCCCCTGGCCGGTTGGCTCAGTGGCAGAGTGTCAGCCTGGCATATGAAAGTTCCCGGTCCGATTCCCAGCTAGGGCACATAGGAGAGGCACCCATTTGCTTCTCCACCCCTCCCCCTCTCCTTTCTCTCTCTCTCTCTTCCCCTGCAGCAGCCAAGGCTCCACTGGGGCAATGTTAGCCTGGGCGCTGAGGATAGCTCCATGGCTTCTGCCTCAGGAGCTAGAATGGCTCTGGCTGCAATGAAGCAATGCCCCAGATGGGCAGAGCATTGCGCCCTGGTGGGCATGCCAGGTGGATCCCAGTCGGGTGCATGCAGTAGTCTGTCTGTCTGTCTCCCTGCTTCTCACTTCAGAAAAATACTAAATAAATAAATAAATAAAAGTACTAATCCCCTCTTGAAGGGTCATATTTTACATGACATATTACAGGGCTGGAGGAGTCCTGCAGTAAAGAAATTTAACTTTGTTTCCCAATGTTTCCTCAACTAATTTGATTATAGAATACCTCTTTCAAAAAACATGTCTTAACATATGTTAGACTAGAATGCTGCAGAACACAATTTGCAAAATTCTACTATAGAATCACAACTTACTATGTCACCCATCTCGTCCTGGTACATGTGTGTACACACACACACACACACAAACACATCATAGTTGCTATTTTGGAAATACCCATTTTTCTCTTTCTATGATAGCCTTTCCAAACCAGCTTTCTTTCATTATCAAAACACATTAACACTATGTGTATGACTTCAAATTACTGCACTCTTCTAAGATGCAACTTATTCAATCAAATAGCTAGAAAATCAAAGGCAAAAATGAGGGCTCTGGAATAAGAATACCTAAATTTAAATCATGGTTTTATAATTTACAAGCTGAGTGTTCCTTGAGCAAATTACTTGACCTCACGAAGCCTTAATTTTCTATTCTTTAAATTGTCCATGATAATGGTGCATATTTCATCAGATTTCTGTGATGTCTAAATGAGCTGGCAGTAACATGTCTAACATGTAGTAAGTGTTGAAGGATACTAAACAAATAAACAAATACATATATAAATTATACCAATAAATACTAGTTGATGCATTTCTTCTACTTTATAAATTTTCTTTTTAGATAAGTCTTTTATATAAATCCTTTGAAAGAAGACTTTGTGAGCCATGAAAACAAGACTGAGCCAGACTGAATAAGTCAATCCTCATTTTTAACATTGTTACCACTTCAATGCTACAACTGTGAGCTAGTCACCTACCCGTCTGAACCTCAATATTTTTAAACCTTAATATTCAATTATCTGGCTCCACCCAACTCCCCTGCCCCATCTCATGCCACTTTCTCTTATTGCCCTCTGTGCCAGGCTTAATGGATAACTCTCCACCCTTCATACTAGGTTAGTTACCTCATCTTCTTCCCTTATAATAATAGTCTCCACACTTTATTGTAACATTGTCTCCTTATCTTCAATGTGGTGACTGACTCTGTTTTCCACTCTCCCCCTGACATTTGTCACAGAATAGAACATAGTGGTTTGTTTTATGAATAAATGGTTGGTATGGAGATTCCCACTCATCCCGATCAATTTCAGTCTCTTCCATCTCCCATTTTGCATAAACTACTTACATCACCAGCATACTTATATTATAAGTCTTGTACAATCTTAGCAGGGGGGAGCTCCTGTGCTGTTTGAGAACAAACCTTGCATGAGCTAGGCGGAAGGGAGCTCAGAATTATATTTAAATTGGTTTAAAGAAAATAAAGATGCCCTGGCTGGTTGGCTCAGCAGTAGAGCATTGGCCCAGCATGTGGATGTCCTGGGTTCAATTTCTGGCCAGCATACATAGGAAATGACTATCTGCTTCTCCACACCTCTTCCTCCCCTTCTCTGTTTCTTTCTCTCTTCCCTTCCCTCAGCCAAGGCTTGATTGATTCAAGCGCATCAGCCCTGGGTGCTGAGGATGGCTCCATGGAGCCTCTGCCTCAGGTGTTAAAAATAGCTCAGTTGTAAGCTTGACCCCAGATGGGAAAAGCATCAGCCCCAGACAGGGGTTGCCGGGTAGATCCCAGTCGGGGCGCATGTTGGTGTCTATCTCTGTATCTCCCTTACTCTCACTTTAAAAAACTTTTTTTTTAATTTAAAAACAAGAAAATAAAAAAGCATGCCTCTTGGTATTACAAGTTAATCCTTCCACAAATGCATGGGGATTTTCATTTTAAGGATGCAGCTTAAAGAATACAGTAACTTGACCATAGTCACACAACTAGTAAATGGCAGAGCTGGGATTCAAATCCTAGATTTTGTAACTTTTAAGCAACACCTCTTCAATTTTCACAACACCATTCTGTCTGATTTATATATAATGTCAATCAAAAACAGAACACCCAGGAAAAAATTCTAAATATAAACATCTTAAGACATATGGGGTACAACAGTGCCAGCAGATCAATGCCAAGCAGCATCTGTAGATAAGAGGAACTGGGCTGTGTGTAAGCAGCAGTGTCCACTAGGAGGAGCTCTCAGGAGTAGGGTTCCCTGACCCACTGTGCCTGACAGCATGACAGTTTGGAAGAGGGGAAAAGCCCAGACTTTGAATCAGTCAATCCTCAATTATAATCATTGCTCCATCACTTTCATGTTGTGTGATTGTGAGCTAGTCATCCACCCCACTGAACCTCAACACTGCATCTACAAAGGAGGGATAATTCTACCTAATTATCAAGGACAGTGTGAGGCTCCAGAGACTTAACATGTAGAATTGTCCAACAGAGCTCTGGAGCCCACAGACACTACCTTTGTCACTTTTCTTTTTGATTAGGAGTTTCTGAGAAGAGAGAACTGTCTTCTTAAGTAATGCCTTCCTTTCCCTACAAGTAATCTTCCTGCTGATTGATGCTATCATGGAAACTAGTTCTGGGTATTAGTATCTCGGGCTTGGGGAGGGGTGAGAGGTTGACAGAGGAAGGTAATAGATATTTTTTTTCAATTTGGCTTTGAAGGCGTGGACCAGAGATAACGTGGAGCACTGTGCAGACAGAACACATTAGATTCTCATGTGCTCTGATGTGGGCTGAAGCCAGGCCAGGCTGTCTGCAGGGGCCTCCTGATTGTGAAACTCAACCCTCTTTGTCCTCCCCGCAAATATGCTGGTGGCTGTGTGGTCCTGTACAGCTATCATTAGACCATTCATCCATCTCTGCCCCCACAGTGCCCAAGGCCAGCCAAAAACCAAACTCCCTGGCAAGGCTCAAATGGAAAGCACATTAAGTCTGGGCCAACAAGTTGGAATGTGAGCCTTGGTAGAGACCCACAGGGAACAATTGGGAGCCTCTCTTCATTTGATGCTCTTTCGTCTGAAAGGATATCTTTGCCACTGTAGTTCTCAGGAGCAACTTAGTAAAGACTCCATAAAGGAATCTGGCTCCACACACTGCATGCCTATTGATTTCATCAGTAATTTTTTAAAAAGGTTCAATTAAGGTAAGAAGGAAAGCAAAGCAAAGTTGTATAAAAATAATGAGAAAACCGAGATTCAATGTGTGTGTGTGTGTAAAAATCTAGAATTTTCAGCCTTCCTGAAGTGTGAAAAGGATCAGAGTGTAAGAGAGACAATTGATTATGCCATTAAGACAAGTCATTAAGGGGGAAAGAGAAAAATAGAAACTCAAAAATTATTGACAAATGTGAAAAAAGGGGGCTTTTAGCTCACTTTTTAAAAGTTAAAGAATTCAATTCCAGACACTGGCTTTTATTATTCTTTTATTTATTTAAAATATGTGTTTGAATGTTTAGTTATTTTTCTTAAGTGAGAAGTGGGAAGGCAGAGACACAGATTCCCACATGCACCCCGACTAGGATTCACCTAGTAAGCCCCCTGTGGGGTGATGCTCTGCCCATCTGGGGTTGTTGCTCTGTTGCTCAGCAACCAAATTATTTTAGTGCCTGAGGCAAGGCCATGGAGCCATCCTCAGCACCCAGGGCCAACTTGCTCTAACCAAACCATGGCTGCAGGAGGGGAAGAGAGAAAGAGAAAGGAGAGGTGTGGAGAAGCAGATGGTCACTTCCCCTGTGTGCCCTAACCAGGAATCAATCTCGGGACATCCACACACCAGGCCAACACTCTACTGCTGAGCCAACCAGCCAGGGCCTGAATGTTTAGTTTCAATCCTGTGCTAGAGCTTCAGAAAAAAATGTGAACAAAAATAGATATAGACTTACTCTCAGAAAGTTCAAATTCTAATTGGGAAGAGAGACAATAATCAAATAATTACTTTTGTGAATGTTTGATGACAGATATGCAAGTGTTCTGGGAATGAAGAGAACTTGGTGATATGAGGGGAAATTGACCTGCACTGGGTAGGGGTGCCATTAAAGGCTTCTCTAAGGAGGTAGCTCATGAACTATCAAAAGTATGAGTAATAAAGCAAAAGTACATCAAAGGAGAAATGTATGAGAAGGGTGACAGGTAAGACACTGAACTGACAGGGAGACTGAAGGAATAAGCTCAGAAAACGTGAGAAGGAACTTGGCATCAGAAACACTTCTGGTCCTGCAGTGTCTCCTGCTCAGTGATGCTGCTACTGAAGCCAGTAATTGCACTTCATTGTCCTTTGCTCTGTCACTAACTCCAGATTCAAAGTCTGGCGTGGGAACACCTGGTTGTACAAGCTTAGGTGAGGTGTCCAAGAGAAAAGAGAAAACTTTTCTTCTGACCCATGCAATGGGAATTCCCCAAACCAGGAAGGCACGTGGGGGAATGATGTCACAGAAAATTATTTTTTTTAAAAAAGTCTACCACCAAGACAGAAAGAAAAGCATTGCTAATGATAAGAACAGGATGCAGAGTTGTGCCTAAAGTGTGGAGAGACTGTGAGAGATGGACAAGGCTGGAAATCTAAGCAGAGTCCTTGTAAAGCCAGTAGCCACAGCCACCATACAGCTGCCTGGCCCATGCAGGTTTGAATTTGATTCGGACAGATGGTAATTAAACAATGGAGCCAAGAACTGGTGGGCCATTAGCTTTAATCCTAGCTTGCACCCAGCGGGCAAGTAAAACACACACTGGGCTCCAAAACCCACTCATTCAGTGCTCACAAAGCTACTGACTTATCCGAGTTTCCTAGAATCAAAGGTTTCTACCTCACTAGCCTTATTCACCCCTGTTCCCCATCTCCTTCTTTCTGCACAAATTCTGCACAAACTGGCTTCTCCTTCAGCACTCTGCCATCTTGACTGCTTCTCCTCTCCTCCACATGGCCTTTATCTGCTCTCCTCACAATACTAATTTCAGGAACCAAAGAGAGAGCAAGCTCCAGGTCTGCCCCCATTTTATAGTGTAGAAATCAAAACCTTTAATCCAATATATACACAAGAAAGTCCCTGATACAAAGTCACTTAGGGTGGGAAAGGCTTAGTCTTAAAACTAAGCCTTAGGATATAATAACCCTGCCTGCTTACAGCCTGTCCTCCACACCCAATGTAAACTATAAGCGAGCAAACATATATATCATATTTACAAACTTATCTGACCAACAGTCCTACTGATTCAGTTCTTTATAGGCCAATGTTGGTCAAATAAGTTTGTAATGTGATGTGTATGTTTGCTCACTTGTTTGCAATGGGCGTTGGGCAAGGCCAGATTTAGTGGTCTGTGGGGTTGCAGGTTGCCTTCCTGATTGGGAGGGGCCATTGTCTTGCTAATGTTTACTGGAAGGGAGATTCTGCCCCCACCACTGAGAGGTGCGGGAGGATTTCTTCTTTCTCTCCTCTCTGATCCTTTGCCCTCCATGGGAAAAGCCCTGCTTTTCCCTTGGCTTCTCTTGTGGCTTGCCTGTCTTGTGAGACACCAATAAACAGAATGGCCCACCATCCTCGGACTCTGCTGTTTCTTACCGTTGCCTGAATTTAATGAGAACCTGCATGTGAATGGCCATAATGGTGGCAGAGGCCCTGGCTTTACAGCCATGTAAGGATTTAGGACTTTACCTTGATGCAGGAAGCCACTGATGAATTTATAAGCAGTGTAGAGGCATATCCAGTTGCATTGTGCAAAGATAATTTGGAGTAGAAAATAAAGAACTGTGCTGGCTCAGTGGTAGAGCATTGGCCCAGCGTGTGCATGTCCCAGGTTCGATTCCCAGTCAGGGCACACAGGACAAGTGACTATCTGCTTCTCCACCCCTCCCTTTCTCGCTTCTCTCTCTCTCTCTGTTCCCCTCCTGCAGTCATGGCTCAAATGGAGTGAGCTGGACCTAGGTACTGAGGATAGCTTCGTGGCCTCTGCCTCAGGCCTGATGCCCCAATTGGGCAGAGCATAGCCCTGTAGGGGAATAACCGGGTGGATCCCGGTCAGGGTGCATGCGGGAGTCTGTCTCTGCCTCCCCTCCTCTCACTTAATAACACAAAACATAGAAATTAGTGAACAGAGGATGGGGTCACAGGAGTAGATGGAGACCAGTGTAGTGGATGCTGATGTGTATACTGCATATACCTCCTCCAGGACTGAGAAACATTCCCCGAGCTGCAAGAGTGTTTGCTGTTGACAATTCACAGGTAAGACTCTCTGGGAGTAGACATTGACTGAAGGAAGCTGTCATAGGGAGACTATGTTCCTCCCTGTGGACAGCTGGGATCAGATTATGGATCAGTGCTGTTACAAAGGCCCCCATTAGGGTGCCTCTGAAGAGCTATCTCTAGAGTTCCCTAAGGCATCAGCTGACACCTTGTCACAACCACCTCACACAGGAACTTCTGCCCAATCCTCCTACCCTCACCTCTCCCAGGAGTGACCCCCAGAGCACTCCTCAATCACCCTCTTACATACAAATCTCCATCTCAATGTTTGTTTCCTAGGGAACCCAACCCAAGTCAGCAGGGCAATAAGAAGACTATAGGATCCCAGCAATTAAAAAAAAAAAAAAGTAGCCTCAACCATGGTGGTAGTGGATTTGGGAGAGAGCAGTGTACTGATTGAACTTTTCAAGAACTGAAGGCTCTAGATCAGGGGTCCCCAAACTATGGCCCGCAGGCCACATGCGGCCCCCTGAGGCTACTTATCCGGCCCCCCACCGGACTTCCGGAAGGGGCACCTCTTTCATTGGTGGTCAGTGAGAGGAGCACCTTGACCATCTCATTAGCCAAAAGCAGGCCCATAGTTCCCGTTGAAATACTGGTCAGTTTATTGATTTAAATTTACTTGTTCTTTATTTTAAATATTGTATTTGTTCCTATTTTGTTTTCTTACTTTAAAATAAGATATGTGCAGTGTGCATAGGGATTTGTTCATAGTTTTTTTTTTATAGTCTTGCCCTCCAATGGTCTGAGGGACAGTGAACTGGCCCCCTGGGTAAAAAGTTTGGGGACCCCTGCTCTAGATAATAATGAGAGAAGAAATTATTTGCAGAAACAATAAAACCTATTACTAATCCTTTCCTAGATCAGATGTTGTAAACCTCCCTAGTGAGTAAATGGAAGGAAAGAACAGTCATTCCTCAGCACCTCGGCCCCTGACATAATTTCAAACCTTACCCCCATTCTCATAACCACTAAGGATCCCGCAGCCATCAGCATCTGCTGTAGCCTGGGATGCGCTGGGAGCTGGCTGCCTCGGCAGCTCCGACTCCGCAGGCTGGCGCAGCTGTTCCAGCTCAGGCTCTGCTGTCTGCGTCTCTGTAGCCATGTCACTGAATTTCTAAAAGTCAGTTCCCTTTATGGCTTTACCCCTCTTTCTCTTTTTAAAACTGCTGTCACCTAATGCAGAGGTGGCCAAGAGGCTTGATTCCAAACATGGGGCTTTTAAAAGGTGATAGATGAGATAATGTCATGAGATCTAAGGTAAAAAGCTTTCTCTTCCCCAGAGTGGTTTAACTAATAAAATTAATTTGCCTGTTTAAAATTTAAAACAAAGACAAGATGTTTCGATTTTTTAATAAAGAAGTTTGGCAGGAACAAAGGTAGTTATTTGCATGCTGATGGGGCTGGTGGGGAGCCAAAGTGCAGACACATAGTCCTGTTGTCACGTGGAAGAACCCTGTCTCTCTCCCCTCCCCATTGGGGGGCACGGGAGCTTTGAGATGCTGCCTGCTCCAGGGGAGAAATGGGCAGGGTGGGGTAGGAGCTGGTGCAAACTTAGGGCATTGAGCAGTTGACTCTGTTGGGCCATTAAAGGAGGTAGTCAATTCAGAACCATCCTCAAAGGGCGTCACGTGGGCCTGGCAGTGATAGTCTCCCGTGACCGCCCTCTCCACGCTGAGGCTCAGCTCTCCACCGTTCCTGGCAACCGTGGAACAGATGAACTTTGCAAAGCCTCATGAATTCCTGACAGCTCCTCTGTGGTGCCCCCCACCTCTTGCTTTCTCTCCCCAGCTGACTACAGATGGACTCAGCATTTCCTCCACAGCCAGGATGGCAGAACTCAGTCTCAGAGGAGTAGTTCCATTTTCCCACCCTCTGTTTCCACTTTCCAGCCTCCCAGGCGCATTGCTCAAAAGGATGGCTTTAGCTCTCCACTGGAGGATAAGGTTGACATTGAGTTTGGATTCAAAGTCACAGAAACTTGAAAAATCTCAGAGATTCGTAAAGACTTTTTAAAGGACCTGCTCACCCCTAATAGCCTAAATTTCACCAGAATATGATTAATCCTTGCAAGTTTATAGCACATTCTGCTATACAAAGTGCTCTCACACATATTATTGCACTTGATGCACATAATACTAGCCCATTTCTATAGGTGAGAAAACTAGTGCTCATGGGGAAGATGAGGGTGAAAATATTCTTTTGCAACCTATGCATTAGAATCTGTGTAGGGTGCTTTACTCCATTACCCAATTGAATCTTCACAACAGCTCTGAGGAACAGGCAGTTTTAATCCCATTCATACATGAGAAAGGGAGACAGCATTTATATTACCACCTGAACTCATAGAACTGACCTCGGATTTGTACTTAGGTCAGGTTGCCCTCAAATCTTTTCCCAACACTGGCTGAGGATTTACTTCACTTTCCTGGCAGATGGGTAAGTCCATTTGGTGGTCCATTTACTCCTCAGCTACCTTTCCAAGGTAAAATGATGTTTAACAAACTCCCTGCAAGCATCTTCCTTTGTGCCCCAGTTAAAAAATGTCTAAATGCCTTTTAAATACCTGAAAAGTTATATTACAGTTCTCTTCTTCACGTGACATCAAGACAGGGAAGAGATCCAATATCATCATTGCCATCTCCATTACCCTATTATTACCCTCATCATCATCATCATTATTTTCATCAAATCCTATCTTTGGAGCTCCCTCAAGTACTTCTCTGTCCTTAGAGGGCATCTTTTAGAACACAAAGCAGACACGGGTTCTTGCCTTTGAGCTGCATTTTGTGGTAATGTTCAGTAAGAATTTAGTCTCCAGAGCTGGTTGGAATTAACAAATATTTAGAATAAGTGACTTAGGAAAATTCAATGATCGAATCAAAGTAATAGGAATCTGTTTACAAGACAACCCTCATAAACAGAGTAAAATGAATATGCTGCTCAAAATAGGAATTAATTACCATTGAACTATGGTGCATTTTTCTACCCATTAACTAAACATCTCTACAAACGGTTTGTGAAACAGACAATTTATCCCCACCCTTTTGGTTTTCATCACAATGGTGGAAGTGAAAGGAAGAAAATGCTCGATTCATCAGGAAAGCAATTACTCAATCAAGGTTCAGAACAGTCCTGCATGAATGTGAACAAAACAACTGGACCTAACCCCTTCTTCACAGAATCCTCTCCACCTACCCATCTCATGTTGGTAATTTTGCAGGACAGGTGCCTTTTCAGGAAATGCTGACAATTACTTGGCAATCCTAACAAGGCCAGTGGTATTCCCAGCACCTAACAGAGTTCCTTCTGTATCATGTACATGTAATAAATATATGTTAAGTGAATTAATTAATAATCTAATTAACCTCTTCTATTTTCTCTGATAAAAAGTTTCTTTGTCTAAATTACTTTTTATCCCACATTCCAATTTCCACTGTATTTTACCCAAGAAAGACAACCTTGATATGTCATAAGGCAATAGCATATCACTTCTTTGTGTTTAATCTTTTCATATCATTAGCATTCTGAAAATAGAGAAATTACTTCACATTTGTTCTTCTTCCTCAAACCCCCAAAGCACTTTTCTCCCAATGCTGCTTGTTATTGGTTTTCTTTCCCTCTTATTGACTATGAGTTGGAAGACAGGGGTACCATGTGCAGCATCCTCAGCTACTTGCTCAAGAATGTGTCCATAGTGGGTGCTCAAAGCAGGATGTTCTTTTTTGAATGGAATCAAGCAGTGCTCCTTCTCTGGAAACCTAAAGGACTTCTTTATGGGGCATTTGAGATGTGATGCAGTCCTGTCTAAAAGCAGAGAGTTGGATTCAATAACTATGAGCTAGCTCTTCCCACCAGATGTGCCCCAGATCCTACCCACCCCTTTGTGAGTGAGGCTAAGCTATGTGAGAGCCATCCCTGCAATCCAGTCTTTCAGGTCTTAAGAATTTAAGTGTTAGCCCTGTAAACTGAGTTAATGGAGTACAAATCTCAGTATGACTGATTGTGGGGCAAAATACAAAAACAGGATCGTACAAGAGGCATTGAAGTTTGGTTGGTAACAGTAAGGCCCAGAAAGCAGGACAGGAGAACTAATTAACACCATTTTCCTTAACTTAGAGAAAACCCTTAGTATTCTACTTACAGCCAAAACGTTCTCTCTGGACAAGATCATTTGTTTCCCAGGTTAGGTTTTGCTGTATGAGTATATGTGCACATGTGTGGGGGCGTAGGTGGGAGTCTCTCTCCTTTCTGCGGCATAGCTGATGTGTGCATGGGTCTGGGACTCATTACATGACCAAAAATCAAAAGCAGCTGGAAATTCACAGGGTAAAAGGTAGATCTCATTACCAGAACCATTAGAGACATGGACCACTGGGAGGTAAATTGTACATAACAAATTCATGGATTTATTTGGCCTTTATCCCTGCTGACCACCACCCTATCAGACTTATAATTCTCTGTACTTTTGGCTTCAACTACCCCAATATCTCTTGGTTGTCTTCTTGTCTTTCAGCCCCCTCCTTATGAAAATCAGTGTCCTCAACCTACTTGAAGATGTATCCCATGCTTCTACAGTGCTTTTCTTTTCTAACTACTTAGTTTTGTTGTGTGAACTCATCTCCCATTACTTCTCCGGATGTACTTCCCAAATCACATCCCTTTGCCTGAACTTCCCCCAGGTTCCAGACTTGCCATGAAAGCCCCAAACCTGTTCTTCCTCCCACGTTCCTCTGTCAGCTGATGGCACCAGCGTGCACTCAGTTCCCCTAGGGGAGACCTCAGGTCCACCTTTCATTCCCCTTGCATTGCCACTTGTCTAAAACATGCTCATCATGTGCCGGTTACTGCCTTAAGCATGACAAAACCTGTGAGGAAGACATTAAAACCACCAAAACTACACTCATTTTACAGATAAAAAAAACTGAGATGT
The DNA here is from genome assembly GCF_036850995.1 of Saccopteryx leptura. Taxonomy (NCBI): domain Eukaryota; kingdom Metazoa; phylum Chordata; class Mammalia; order Chiroptera; family Emballonuridae; genus Saccopteryx; species Saccopteryx leptura. The sequence continues at coordinate 67,220,534 of NC_089504.1, read as the reverse complement.
TGAGAGGTTTAAGTAACTTGCCCAAGGTCACATCACTTGTAAATGGCAGAGCCATGCTTTAAACTCAGGTAGCTCGGTTCCAGCATTATTGTACTTGAACCATTTCCTATGCTGCCTCTACATACCTAGTTCCACTGCCCAATTAAATCACTGTCTCTCTATCCTATACCTGCACATCAGATCGTTTTTTCTAAATTACAAACCTCTTTTATAATGTCTCACCTCTAATCTGATCTAAGAAGATCTAATATTTCCTAACTAAAACCCGAACTTTCCAGAACCTCTGTGGTCTTTGAAAATCTATCCTCAGCTAACCCTGAACCTTCTTCTACTCTTCCCCCCACACACACTCTGTTTCTGCCTTCCCACACTCCGCACACTTCTTGTTTTTCCTTGATCTAGTAATTATTCCATTACTTATTATGTTAAGCATCTAGAATGTATCTATCTTTACAATAGGTACTTCACATATTTTTTCTCACTGATTATCATTGCAATCCTTCAATGTAAGTATTATTCTTATCCCTTTTTGCCAATGAGAAAACCTGGGCTCTAGAAAATTAAAACTTGCCTAAGCCCCTTGGGAAATAAGTAGTGAGTCAGGATTTGAACATAGAAACGAATATCACATCTTTTCTTATTCAACAAATAAACAGATTTATGTAAAATTGTCTGAATAATACCTGGAGGTATTCTCTCTGGATTTGTGACTTGCCCTTTGACATTGTGTTATATGGTGTTTTCTAGTTATTTAATACTATGCTTTCTGCCTAATACACCTAAATGATTCATTGGTCTGATGATATAGGAGCCATGGGTCATCTCCTTCGTTTTTCTGACCTCCTCTAACCCAGGTTCAGGACTAGATCAATGAGTAAAGGTCTCCATCTCATCACCCCTATTATTTTTATCTTATCATTTTCTATTACTTAATGGGTCCCTTTCCTTTTTTCTTTTTAGAAGTGCTAGGGGGAGAATTTGCTTATACACCAGCAAGTAGCATGGCTATGAAACGACATCATGATAGAATTCACCTGTCTTATATTTATACCAGAGGCAAAAAGAAAAATCTCTGAATTTTAGGCATTAGCCATAGCCCACCAGGTGAGAGCTAGACCCCCCAGTAGTCAGAAGACACTCACAGTCCATCTTCTCTTTCTCATTTGGTCTGCTTCACAATTGTGGTAATGATGATTGTAGTGATGTGGATGATGTAGCACCTGTTTGTTAATCACCTGCCACGTATCCTGTATTGTGTTAGCCCTTTATATAGGGTACCTTAACCTTCTACAACTCTGTATAATGGGGAAGTTCATCTCAAGGGATGACACTGAGGATGACCTGCCCAATAGCTCACACATAGCTGAGGGAGGATTTAAGTAACGTTCTAACTCAACTTTGCAGCACTGCCTCTCTTAGATGTAGGACTCCCGTATCTTCCCCTTTTATTCACCCTCCCTTCCTGCCTTATTTTGTTAACCTTATTTTTTCCTCAAAAAATAATAATACTAATTTTTAATATCCCTGTTCCTTTTCCCCATTTCCTTTACTTCCTAAGAACACATTTGAGAAATCATTTTTTATCGGTGCTGTGCAGAAATGACAGTGGTGACACAGCAGGCACTCTGAAAAGTTGGCATCTTAGAGCAGGAGACTGCTCAAACTGCAGCCTCATGCTGGGGTGCTGCTCACCACTGCTTCTGAATCTGCAACCCCGAGGTTATGAATGACAACCCATAAATGTTCTTAGAAAGTTAAGCTAGGAGGAAAAAGGCCTAACTCTACATTTGTTTATTTAACCAATATATATTAAACATGTACTGTGTTTCAGACTCTGTACTAGGCCCTAAGGGTAAAAGTGACAAGCCATGGTATCTTGCTCTAGAATACATGGTATCATGTATTCTAGCATGGGGCAAAGGGGAAGCAAATCGGTCATTAAAATGCAATAGGTTAAATGCTATGATAGGTCAGTCCAAAGTACCATGGGAGAAGAAAGGAACCAGCTCAGACATGAGGACTTGAGTCAGGGCACAATCTCTTAGGATATGAGATTTGAACTAAAATGTGAAGGATAAGTTCACAAATAGCCAGATAGTCTGAATATCTTCCACTTGCCTCTCACTCTGGGTTATTAACTATCTTAAAACTTAGTGACTTAAAATAAAAGTTATTTATGATTATTATAAATCTGCAATATGAACAGAATTTAATGGGAAATACTTGTCTTTGCTCCATGTGGTATAAACCAGGGTGGTTCAACCAAGAGCTAAAGACTTTTTCACCAAAATGGCTCAATAACAAAGGCTAAAAAGTGGTGCCATCAGTCAGTTGGAAGCTCAACCAGGGTTCAGAGCTAGAGGCCTTAATTCCTCTTCCGTGGGTTTTCCATATACCCTGGGCTTCCTTGAAGCAAGGGGACAGTTCCAAGAGAGAGCATCAGCAGAGAGAAGGCTGGGTGGACTCTAGATTATCTTTTATGACTCAACCTCAAAGGTCGCCTCATTTCCAGAGATGCAGAAACAGATACTGGGGTTCTAGGGGCAAAGTTAGTACAAATAGTTATAGAGGCCCACCTGAGGAGACATGACTAGGCTCCAGCTCTTGATGGGGGCGCTACAATAATCTGGAAGAACATATGAGACAGGAAGTATTGTAGTCATTTCTAGAAAACTCTATCAACCACACTCCCCTAAATCCTGTCATACTTCATGCTGCTCTTATTTGACAAGGCTAAATATATGAACTATATCAACAACAGTCTGTCGTGTCCCCTGCTTTCCTTAGTCGGGTTGAATAAAGGGAGCATCCACCAAGAGATTGAAGAGAGAGAATTCAGTATATTCATTCCCTTAGCCTTTTGCACACAGGTTCCCCTTGGCTGGCTACGCCTTTCAACTGAAGGCCCCCTACCAGGCAGCCCCTCCACCTAGCTGTTATTCTATAGGTTAGATACCGTCTCATAGCCCTTGCCCTTTCAGATGTAGAGGTGGTAACTGCTCTTCTCTATTACTAGTCCCAAGGTACTACACTGGCCTTTGTGGTTTTCTATACCATCACTACTCCTTGATGTTTCCTGCACTTTATTTACACCCGCATAAATAACTCTTTTATTAAAATTTTCTATTTTTTCCCCTTGACGTGGACTAATATACAAAATAAAGAGCTACCTGTTAAAGGAGATGCAGCAGACCATAGGTTTGACACAAATCTTCTGCTCCAAACATTTAGCAATCTTAGATACAGAATCAATCTAAAAGAAATAAAAATATTGTTTTTATGGGATAATAATAAGATGAAAATGCAAAGTAGCGAGCATAAGACTGCTAGGGGTAGGCTTGAGATGCAGAAACAGATACTGGGGTACTAGGGGCAAAATGTATTCAATGCACAGGGAGAGATTGGAGCCAGACTCCATGAAATTAGGATATCAATAGGGCTTCCTAGGAGGAAACTGATAAGATATCACAGCTCACCATAGCCTCATTCTGTGTATTGTAGGAACCCATGGATTCAAGGAGGCTAGATGATACAGACACTTCCTCTACACCAGAAACTGACCCAAGTAGGCTGCTAGCTCAGTGTTAACATCTGCACTATCTTCAGTATCACCATGGCTGAGGACTCCAGGCCACTATTATAAATACTGGTGTTGGCATAAGAGGCTTAACAGAGGCTAACAAAACAATCCCATATCTATGTTGAGCATCTTTTCATGTCTCTTGGCAATCTGTATGTCTTCTTGGGAGAAATGTCTTTTCATCTCTGCCCATTTTCAATCAAATAATATTTTTTTGTTATTAAGTTGTATGAGTTCTTATATTTGGGTATCAACCCTCATCAGATATATCATCTGTGAATATATTTTTCCATTCAGTAGGTTTCCTTTTTGTTTTACTGAAGGTTTCCTTTTCTGTGCAGAAGCTTTTTAGTTTGATATAGTCCCATTCATTTATTTTTGCCTTTACTTTCTTTGACTTTGAGGTCAAATTCAAAAACTGTTCTCTATGGCCAAGGTCCATGAATTTAGTACCTATATTTTTATGTAATTTATTGTTTCAGCTCTTATATTTAGGTCTTTCATTCATTTTGAATTAGGTTTTTTTTTTTTCCTGGAGGATAAACTATAGTCAAGTTTCATTCTTTTGCATGTGGCTTTCCAGTTTTCCAGCACCATTTATTGAAGAGGCTTCTTCAATATTATTTCTTTTCTCCATTGTGTGTTTTTGGCCCCTCTGTCAAAGATTATTTGTCCATCTACATGTGATTTTATTTCTGGGCTCTTGATTCTGTTCCATTGATCTGTATGTCTGTTTTCTGCTAATGCCAAGCTGTTTTGATTACTGTGGCTCTATAGTATAATTTGAAGTCAGGTAGTGTGATATCTCTGGCTTCAGGTTTTTTTTGTTTTGTTCTTTTTGTCAGGATTGTTTTGGCTATATGGGATTTTTTAAGGTTCCGTACAAACCTGGTGATTTTTTGTTCTTTTTCTTTAAAAAGTGACATTGGGATTTTGATGGGGGTTTCATTAAATTTATATATCACTTTGAATAATATGGCCATTTTAACTATGTTGATTCTTCCAATCCATGAACATGGAATATATTTCCTTTTCATTTTGTCTTTTTCAATTTCTTTCAATAAGGTTTTGTACTTTTCAGTATTTAGGTCTTCACATCATTTGTTAAGTTTATTCCTATGTATGTTTTTGTTTTTGCAATTGTATAAGTAATTGTTTTTTATTTTTTGGTTTTTTAGTTAATTTTCCAAAGTTTTATCATTGGTGTATAGGAAAGCAATAAACTTTTATATATTGATTTTATTGTATTTGTTTATTATTTCTAATAGTTTTTTGGTAGAGTCTTTGGGGTTTTCTATATACAGAATCATGTCATCTGCAAAAAGTGATACCTTTACTTCTTCTTTCCAACAAACAAGCAAACAATCCAATTAAAAAATGGGGAGAGGACCTGAACAGACTCTTCTCCCTATGAGGATATACATATGCCAATAGGTATATGGAAAAAAAAATGCTCATCTTCACTAGCTATTAGAAAAAAGCAAATTGAAACTACAATGAGATACCACCCCACACTGTCAGATTGGCTATTATCAACAAGACAGGTAATAACAAGTGTTGGAGAGGCTGTGGAGAAAAAGGAATCCTCATTCACTCCTGGTGGGAATGCAAATTAGTACAACCATTATGGAAGAAAGTGTGGTGGGTCTTCAAAAACTTAAGAATTGAACTACCATATGACCCAGCAATCCCTCTACTGTGTATCCCTAAAACTCAAAAACATTGGTACATAAAGACATATGCACCCCTGTGTTCACCACAGCATTATTCACTGTGCCCAAGACATGGAAACAACCAAAGTGGCCCTTGATAGAGGATTGGATAAAGAAGGTGTAGTTCATATATACAATGGAATACTACTTAGCCATAAGAAATGATGACATAGTGACATTTATAACAACATGGATAGGCCTTGAGAACATTATACTGGGTGAAATAAGTAAATCAGAAAAAGCTAAGAACTGTATAATTTCACACATAAGTGGGATATAGAACTAGGACTTATGGATATAGATAAAATTGAAGTGGTAGGGAGAGGGGGATGTAGAAGACAGATAGTGGGGAGGGTTTAAACAGGGAGAAATATATGGTGATAGAAATGGAAAAAAATAAAAAAATAAAAAATTAAGGTTTCTGCAGCAAAGAGAATTCCCCAACACCTCAACAAAGGGATCATCCAACCTGACTGGTGGTAGCATAGTGCATAGAGCAGAGGTTCTCAACCTGGGATGCTGAGGTCCCGGGTTCGAAACTCCAATTCAGTCATCAACTTGAGTGTGGAGTCACCAGCTTAAGTGTGGGATCATAGACATGATCCCATGGTCACTGACTTGAGCCCAGAGTTTGCTGGCTTGAGCAAGGAGTCACTGGTGTGGCTGGAACTCCCTGGTCAAGGCACATATGAGAAGCAATCAATGAACAACTAAGGAGCCTCAACAAAGAATTGAATTGATGCTTCTTATCTCTCTCTCTTCCTGTCTCTGTTTCTTTCTTTCTCTCTCAAAAAAAGATTATCAAACAAAGAGTGTACATTTTATTCTGGCACAGGAATGTATTCTTCAACGATGATCTTAGTCTCAAAAATATCTTGGAATCAATTTTTAAAAAGCACAAAAAGAGCTCAGGCTATCTCTATGTAAAACCACAGTAAAAACGTTTCGGCTGATTATAAGCTCACCCAAGGAAAAAAAAAAGTGAGATAAAAACTGTACACCAATGCTCCAAACTTAATAAAATGTACTCAAATTATGATTTGGAGATATTAAAATACCCCAAATCAGAAACTCAAATATTAAAAATAAAAGGGAAACTAACAGAAAGAAATATAATGAACTTCAGAAAGAAATTTTTAAAAAAGATGACATCTCAGAATATTGCAAAGTGTCTAAGGAAGAATAGAATTAAATGATTATAAGGGACAATGAATAAAGGCAAAAAAACTAAAAAAATTAAAATCTAAAAAAGATTTAAAAAGTGTCATAGAGGGCCCTGGCCTGTTGGCTCAGCGGTAGAGCGTCAGCCTGGCGTGCGGGGGACCCGGGTTCGATTCCCAGCCAGGGCACATAGGAGAAGTGCCCATTTGCTTCTCCACCCCCCCCTCCTTCCTCTCTGTCTCTCTCTTCCCCTCCCGCAGCCAAGGCTCCACTGGAGCAAAGATGGCCCGGGCGCTGGGGATGGCTCCTTGGCCTCTGCCCCAGGCGCTAGAGTGGCTCTGGTGGCGGCAGAGCGACGCCCCAGAGGGGCAGAGCACCGCCCCCTGGTGGGCAGAGCGTCGCCCCTGGTGGGCGTGCCGGGTGGATCCCGGTCGGGCGCATGCGGGAGTCTGTCTGACTGTCTCTCCCCGTTTCCAGCTTCAGAAAAAAAAAAAAAAGTGTCATAGAAAAAATGTTTGATGAAGGAAGGCAAAGAAAATCCAATTTATGTTTAATTGAAGTTATTAAAAGTAAATATATATATATAATTGGAGAAAATATATATAATTTGAAAAAGTTTTAGAAATAACAGAAAAAAATAAATTTTATTGAAAGTGCTCACCACTTTAAAAGTGTACTTTGGAAAATTGGTCTGGAATTCTCAACTGTGGGATGGAGTCTAATAAATTAGAAGACCTCAGAGACAAAAAACAATTCTCATTATTTATAAGAATAAATAATTAATATAACGGTAACAAAACTATTTGGGCATCAAATTTCTCAAGAGAAACAAAAACAGAGAAGTGTTAATGTCAAGGAACTCAAGGAAAGAAAGCCAAAAATTTTATATGAAGCTAAGTTCTTCTTCAAACAGAAAAGTTATAGAAAGATAATGTGTAATAATTCAGAGAATACTGTTTTTAGAACCATTTCCTGAAGGATTTGCTAGAGGATAAGCTCCTTACAATCAAGAGTTACCAGGAAAACTTAGCAAAAAGGCTGGTAGTGAGCATTTATATTTACTTTAATATTTAAGACTAAAACAAAGATGGCAACATGGATGGGAAAATAATATATAAATATTCTCTGTTCTAACAAAGTAGAAAAAAGGCAACTTAGTATCAGAGAAACAGAGAAAATTAAAACATTTATCATTATATAGAAAATAGGTCTAAGTCAAAGCTTATTTTTTAAACAAACAAGACAGCAAAGAGTTAAGTAGGAATAAATAGGAATAAGAGCACTATAAAAAGGTATAAATACAAAGTTAACCAGTAGAACAATAGCACAAACTTTTATAAATATTAAAAAAAGATTTTAAAAGAACAAAGAATGATACACACAGACTGTTACATATAACAATATGACAGCATTGAAACCAGACATACCGGTCATATCAACAAATACAGGATGAGTCAAAAGTAGGTTTAAACCTACTTTTAATTAACCCTATATAATTAGGCTTACCTTGGCAATTAAAAGAAAATAATTTTAAAATTGACTCCAAAGCAAAGTTCAACTCTGTATCATACAAAAGACACACCTAAAATAAAAGATTTAAATACAGGGATAGGAAAATATACATGTGGCTAATAGAAACATAGAAACATAGATAAGACAGGGAGGGTTGCAATCCTAAAACCAGACAAAACAGAATTCAAGGCAAAAACTATGGGAGATGCAAAAGAAATAGACAAAAAGCACACTAATTATAGGAGATGCTCACACATCATTTTCAGTATGAAACAATTTGAGAAGAAAATACGTAATGTTTTAGAAAACCTAAAGAATATAATTGTGTAGATAGTATAGATCTTCTAAATAGATATCTAATAACTCATCCTGATAAAACAGAATAAAACTTCTCAAGCACACATGAAACATTCACAATAATTAATCACATTATGTCCACAAAGACAGTTTGGATAACTTTAAAAAGTAGAGATATTAAAAAACTATTCTCTGATCACAATGCAATAGGACTAGACATTTATAATTACCCCAAATGCCCAAAACATCCTTCACCTGAAAAAAAAAAAAAAGAAATGTCACTCAATCAAATGACTTTTGAGTGAAAGAAAAAATATAATCAGAAATGATCAAATTCCTACAAGTAGTAATAATAAATGATATATCAGATTGATTAGAATAAAATTCATAGCTTAAAAATGTATATCAGCAAAATTTTTAAAGAAATTAAATTTTCATCTCAAATAGCTAGAAAAGGACAACAAAGAAACCCAGAAAGCACAAGGAAAAAAATAGTAAATGTAAAAACTAAAGTTAACAGCATAAGAGAAAAACACAATAAATTAAATTATTAAACAAAAATCCTGGTTTTTTAAAAATAAACAGATTTTCTGCCAATACCATGCTGTTTTAATTATTATTGTTCTGCAATATAATTTGAAGTCAGGTAGCATCATAATGCTGGCTTCATTCTTTTTCCTAAGGATTGCTTTGGCAGTTCGTGGTTTTTTGTGGTTTCATGAAATCTGATTATTTTCTTGTTTTGGGTTTATTTTTTAAAAATAACATTGGGATTTTGATGGAGATTGCATTAAATACTGTATATTGTGTTGGGTAATATGAACATTTTAACTATATTGATTCTTCCAATCCATGGACACAACATATCTTTCCCTTTATTGTGTCTTTTTCAGACTCTTTTAATATGCTGTGTAGTTTTGAGTATATAGGCCCTTCACATCCTTTAAGTTTATTTCCAGGTACAGGTATTTTTTTTCTTTTTTGTCACAATTACAAAAAGAATTGTTTTTTTAATTTTCATTTTCTGAAATTGTATTGCTTATATGTGGAAATACAGTGGATTTGTATCTTACAACTTTACTGTATTTGTTTATTGTTTCTTCTTTTTTTTATTGCTTTTTCTAGAGAGGCAGAAAGACAAAGACAGGGAGGAGACAGGAACTTCGAGCTGTTCCTGTATGTGCCCTGACTGGGGATCAAACCAGCACCTCTGTGCTTCAGGATGACGCTCCAACCAACCAAGCTATGGCCAAGGCTTTTAAAGAGACATAGAGAGGAAGGTAGAGAGGGGAGGGGAAAAGGAAGCATTCATTTGTTGTTCCACTCAGTCGTGCACTCATTGGTTATTTCCTGGTGTGCCCTGACCAGAGATTGAACCCACAACCTTGTCATTTCTGGACGAGACTCTGACTGAGCAACTGGCCAGGGCCTGTTTATTGTTTCTAATAGTTTTTTGGGGGTGTCTTTAGGGTTCTCTATGTATAGAATCATGTCAGCTGTAAACAGTGACACTTCTACTTCTTCATTCCCAGTTTTTTTAAAATCTCTTTCTTTTATTTCTTTCTTTTGCCTGATTGCTCTAGCTAGAACTTCCAGAACTATGTTGAATAAGAATGGTGAGAAGTGGACATCCTTGTCTTATTCCTTATTTTAGAGGAAACACCTTCAGTTTTTCACCATTCAGTATATTAGCTGAGGGTTTGTCATATGTGGCCTTTATTATGTTGAGGTATTTTCCTTGTGTTCCCATTTTACTGAATATTTTCATAATAACTGGATGTTATATTTTATCAAATGCTTTTCCTGCAGCTATTGATAAGATCATATGATTTCTATCCTTTGTTTTGTTAATTTGCTGTATTGCATTGATTGATTTGCATGTGTTGAACTATTTTTGTGTCCCTGAAATGAACCCTACTTAATCATGATATATTGCTTTTTTAAATGTATTATTGTATTTGATTTCTAGATATTAGGAAAATGTAAATCAAAAGTACATGAGATACCACCTCAAATCTGTTTGAATGGATATTAACAACAGGACAAGTAATAACAAGTGTTGGAGAGGCTATAGACAAAAAGGAACCCTCATTCACTGCTGGAGGGAATATAAACTGTTAGCCATTATGAAAAACAGTATGATGGTTTCTCAAAAAATTAAGAATAGAGCTACCATATGACCCAGAAATCCCTCTTCTGGGTATCTACCTGAAAATGTTGAAAACATTTATTCTCAAAGACACATGCACCCCTATGTTCAACACGGCATTATTTGCAGTGGACAAAACATAAACATGAAAACAATCAAAGTGTTCTTCCATCGATGACTAGATAAAGAAATGTGGCATAGAGGTGCTCAGTTTGTGGGCAGGGCTGAGCACTTGGGGCAGAAGTAGTGATGTTAGTATCCCCAGAGTCTCTGGCAGGTAGCAGTGATGGCCCCACTGCAGATAGTCCCAGCTTGGGGTTGAGGGGTGCAGTGTGGATATCCGTGGCCCAGGGTGGGGCATTACCATAGGCCTCAACCCTGATATGGTGCTGCTGGCTGGACACCTGCTGGAGCTGCTGCCTGAGACAAGCAGATTGAGACTGGGCCTTTCGTTAAGAAGTGTCCAACCTGCTGTCCTTCTTCAAATGCTTTGGGTCCCCATTGCTTACACTCATTGAGGTGGACATAAGTGGCAATACCACAAGTATTAAAGCTGTATTTTTAAAGTGTTGGAGTAAATAGAGGAATCCCCAATGAGCTGATTTGTGTTAAAAAAAAATAAAACCCCAATGAGAAACAATTGGTGATTTTTATGCAGAAATTAAACAATTCTTAAGAATAAATCTCTATTTCAGAATTTAAAAAAAAGTTGTAGTACTTTTAGCCCCGGCCGGTTGGCTCAGTGGTAGAGTGTCAGCCTGGCATGCGGAAGTCCCGGTTCGATTCCCGGCCAGGGCACACAGGAGAGGCACCCATCTGCTTCTCCACCCCTCCCCCTCTCCTTCCTCTCTGTCTCTCTCTTCCCCTCCTGCAGCCAAGGCTCCATTGGAGCAAAGATGGCCCGGGCACTGAGGATGGCTCTATGGCCTCTGCCTCAGGCGCTAGACTGGCTCTGGTCGCAACAGAGTGACGCCCTGGATGGGCAGAGCATCACCCCCTGGTGGGCATGCCGGGTGGATCCCGGTCAGGCGCATGCGGGAGTCTGTCTGACTGCATCCCCGTTTCCAGCTTCAGAAAAATACAAAAAAAAAAAAGTAGTACTTTTATACTATGGAATACTACTCAGCCATGAGAAAAGATGAAATACTGCCATTTGCAACAACATGGATGGACCTTGAGAATATTATAGTAAGCAATAGAAGTTATTCAGAAACAGCTAAGAACTATATTATGGGGTATAAAACTGAAACTAATAGACACAGATAATTATATGGTGGTTACCAGAGGGAAGGGGGGGTGGGGGAGTAGTAAAAGGTAAAGGGGGTTAAATATACAGTGATGCAAGATGATTTGACTTAGAGTGGTGAGCACACAATGCAGTATACAGATCATGCATCATAGAAATCTACATCTGAAACCTGTATAATCTTATTAACCAATGTTTCCTCAATAAATTTAATAAAAAATAAAATAAGTAGTCAACAGAATAAACCAATGACTAATTTAACTAAGGAAAAAAGGGAGAAAATACAAAGTGAGAAATGACAAAGGATAAACAATAATACGGAAAAAATGTTTTAAATCCTAACTAAAATTTGCACACCTGTATGCAAATATACATTTACATATAGAAAACTAGGTAAAACAGATAACTTTATATAAATATATTGAATTTATCAAAATTTACTCTAGTATAATTAGAAATCTTAAATGACCATTATCCAAAGAAGATATGGTCAAAGTTATAAAGGAGTTGTCTAACAAAAACACCTGTCCAGGTGGCCCCATAGGGCACCTCTTCTAAACCCTTACAGGCCACCAGACAGTCCTAATGCTGCAGAAATTGTTTCAGAGAATAGAAAATGGAAGAGAATTTCCAAATCACTTTTATGAAGCAATTATAATATTTATACTTAAACTTGATAAAAATAGCACCAAAAAGAGAATATTACAAACTAATATAACACGACTATTGATACAAAAATTCTAAATAAAATTCTTGCAAGTCAACTCCAGTAGTACATTATGAAAACAATAAATCATGACTAAGCAAAGTTTATACCAGGAGTGCAAGGATTGTGCATTATTAAGAAATTTAGGGCCCTGGCCGGTTAGCTCAATGGATAGGGTGTCAGCCCCACGTGCAGATGTAGGTTCAACCCCCAGTCAGGGCTCTTATGAGAAGCAACCATCTACTTCTCTCCCATCTCCTCTTCCTCTCCTCTCTCTCTTCCTCTCTCACAGTCAGTGGCTCAATTGGATAGAGCATCAGCCCCAGACACTGAGAATAGCATTAGATGACCCGAGATAGGGGTTGTGGAGGGGGGGGGGATCCCAGTCAGGACTCATGCTGGAGTCTATCTCTCTATCTCCCTTCCTCTCCCTTAAAAAAGAAAAGAAATTTAGTAATAGATTGATAGGTTTTAAAAATATACATTTATTTCCAAAGATTTGGATAAGGCACGCAACAGACTTGAACTCCCATAATAAAAATACTTGGCCCTGGCCGGTTGGCTCAGTGGTAGAGCGTCGGCCTGGCGTGCAGGAGTCCCAGGTTCAATTCCCAGCCAGGGCACACAGGAGAAGCGCCCATCTTCTTCTCCACCCCTCCCCCTCTCCTTTCTCTCTGTCTCTCTCCTCCCCTCCCGCAGCAGCCAAGGCTCCATTGGAGCAAAGATGGCCGGGGTGCTGAGGATGGCTCTGTGGCCTCTGCCTCAGGCGCTAGAATGGCTCTGATTGCAGCAGAGCGACACCCCAAGATAGGCAGAGCATCGCCCCCTGGTGGGCATGCCAGGTGGATCCCGGTCGGGCGCATGCGGGAGTCTGTCTGACTGCCTTCCCGTTTCCAGCTTCGGAAAAATACAAAAAAAAAAAAAAAAAATACTTGAGGCTGTAAGAATAGATAAAACTTCCTAATCAAAATAAAATATATACATTTATTTCAGGCCTATGATTAGCATCTCATTTAATGGAGAAGCATCAGAGATGTCCTGAGAAGGATTACGAGCAATGTGAGGATGACCAGTATCTCTACTACATTTCACAGTATCTTGGAGATATTAGCCAATATGACCAGAGTTTAAGGCATATGAATTGGAATAAAGTCCAAGAAGAGACCAAAATGTATTTTTTAAATAAAGTAAGAAATAACTTTTTTTAAAAAGTGACTGTGTCCCAAGAACATAGGAGTCAGCTTGAAGGAGCTTTAGATAATCAAATCTGGAAAATTTGATCATTTATATAAAGAAGGGCCACAAAAGATTACAACTTATTGAAGAAAATGGAATCCATCAATTCATGCAATAAGTAAAGAGAAAGGTAGAGAAGGAAGAGAAGAAAAAGGAGAAGGAGAAATAGTAGAAGCAGCAGCAGCAGCAAATACATAGATTAATAAAAGGGAAAACTCTTCCTTATAAAAGAATACTGACTTTAAAAAAATGAGAAAAAAATAAATTTAGAAAATCATGATTTTGCAACCATCATTGTAAAAAATGGACCCAATCAAGAATTATCAATAGATGCTATGTTTGAGGAGCAGCAGGAAAGTTTGATGGGAAAGAAGATATTACATCTCAAAGTATCTCCCCCAAAGAAAACATAGTACCTATGCAAATAATCAGGACAAGAAGTGATTATGTGACAATAGTGGTCTGAGAAATCCTCACAAGGAGATGGAAATGTAAAGGAGAACATCAAAGAATGGCTTTGAGGCAAACAGCAGAGGGAAGTAAGGGCTTCTCTAAGTAGAGGAACCATCAGTGTGAGCAAGGAGGGAATTAACACAGGTCATAGGGTAGACTGTGCAGAAGGCTTGGGTAGAAAATCAGAGATGAAGAATAACAGGAAAATGATACGTTAGGGGAAACCACCAAAGACTCAAACAAAACATCAGTATTATCAATTTTGTTAGAAGAAATAAGATCAGGCAACTATATGGGTTTTTAATTATTTGATGTTTTTAAATGTAGGAACTTTTAAATTCTTTGCCCAAATCTTATTATCCTAAGTGTAAGTTCTCTTTTTTGGGAAAATGTCTATCTGCTGCTGTCCAAAAGAATTTTCCACCATGATAAAAACATTCTGTATCTGTGATATCTGGTACAGTGGCCACATGGGGCTAGTGAAACATTGCTAGTATGAATGAGGAATTGAATATTTAATTATGTTTAATTTTAACTAACTTAAATTTAAATGTCACCATGGGACCTCACCAGACATTGCAGGTATGTCCCAAGCTCTCTCACAACGGGCATGAACGATGTGGATGCATGTCCGCATTCTCCTTTTACCCTTTCACATGTAGATACAGCTTCAGCACTCTGCTTACTCTTAGTTTTGTAAAGGCAGCAGAGTATTATTTAAGGTCTGACAGTTCCAGTGAGCTTAGAAAGTAATTAGGTCAGGGTTTCTCATTTCTAGAACATAAAAGTCACCCTGAAGGATCATGAGGATCGAAGCTCCCTTGAGAACTAAGCAAATATTTGGAATTTCAGCCTCTTTCCTTCTTTACTTAACCTGGTTCTTCTGCCTGCGGTAATGAAGTCTGAAGCTTGGGTGATCAAAAGCTGGAAGCCGCCTTCACAATGGTCTCCCACTAAGGCTCACGCAGGAAGGACACGGAGGGGTCAAGATGCTAGGAGCTCTTTCACTGTGATCTCAGCCTCTGAACCCCACAGAAGAGCAGCAAATTAAGCTGCTCTTCTAAAAATTTAGCTCCCAAAATCTTGGCACATTTAGGCTTTTCTTGAGTATAAAAATCCTTCAAGCCCTTCTGCTCGAGAATGTACATTTTTCTCTCCTAAAAATAAGTGAGCAGCAGGTGCCATACCAAACAAGTCTTAAATGATTTAAGCTGCAGTTGGGAAGGCTTCATAATGTAATTCATTCCAGTTACTGTTCATTTGGAGCTGGGGAGTCTTTTGATGTAGCTGCATGAATTTCAGATCATTTCTAATGGACAGTTATAATTTTGTTAGCAGTCTTTTCAAGTTGAACATACAGTCCAGTTGGAGTAATGAACACACAGAAGCACGCGCGCGCGCGCGCGCGCACACACACACACACACACACACACACACATTCCTATCAAAGGTCAGCATCACTCAGAGCCGCTAAGAATAGGTAATATGCAATAGTGAAGGTTTACTTTTAATTCCTATTTAGCACTCCTTATGACATTTTACGCCTTGGTTCTATTTTATACTGCTAGAAAAAAATGCCATAAATAGCTGGCTTGAGATAGGCAAGGGGGTGTGCACAGCCTCTCTCCTGGCTACAAAATTATGCTGAGCATTTTGCACAAGAGTCGTAGCAAACTTCTTCTTGAGTTTTTAGACAATGTCTAAATTCCAAATATTTTGTCCAATTGTTCCCATCAAAACATGCCAGAAATTCCCAATTCCCATGTTGCTTTGCAAATCAGCATTACTATACCAGAAATATGTTTAAGTCTCCAAAATGGGGGGGGGGGGAGGTTGTCAATAGGACAGATAAAATTGCAGGTCAAACAAAATATGTCATTATTCTTAAAAATATGTTTGTAGTAGTTCAGATTATATACGTATATTACTATGTATACAACAGTAATATATAATATATAAGGGGGCATGGAAACAGGAGACTTCTAGAAACAATGATGTTAAATAGTAAGAAAGGTCAGTTGCTGCAGTCACTTCACAGGCAGGGCACAAAGAAAGGTATTTTGAGAAGAAACCATAGGTAAATGAACTATCACCTACTAGAAAGGCAGTCTGAAGATCTAGCCTCACAGTGTTTGATAACAGCTACAGTTCTTAGGGACAGAAAGCAAGTTTGTTACACTGGGAGGAGAGACCCAGTGGGGGCGTTAATGAGCACAGGCTCCCGTGTGGATGTGCAATGAGTGAGAATGGCAGGGGTGGAGACCAGAGGAACGTTGCGAGGGTGACGCAACACAGAAAGCTTCTGTTTCTTTGTACCGCCAATCCAGTGGAGGTGATATTAAACCAGTCTATTTCCAGTTTCAAGTTTATTCACCCATGGTTTCTTCTCAAAATACCTTTTTTCTGTGCCCCACATCTGAAGTGACCAGCCCTCTGGAAAGGGGGGGTGAATATTCCAAGTTCAAAAATGATTGCAAGTAATTCTATGGTATGGCTTTTGCTAATCTTTATAATGTGCTCATGTGAAGGCTCATAATGGCCTGACATGTCAGCCCACAGATCTCTGTCAGCGTGCCATTTCCTGATTGCACATTTGGCCACACAAGCCCTCCCAGTTATTTTCAAGACTCTGAAAAACCGATGCAATAGAAAATTAGACAAAGAATACACAAGCAACTAAAATATGATCAATAGCATTTAAAATCAGGGAACTGAAAGTCACTGTTCAGCTGTGGTGGATTACATTACTCTTCCCAGGATCCAAATGCTTCACTCTTCCCAAGATCCATGTTCTTGGTCACTAGACTTCTCATTTTCTATCACTAGAGGGGCAGAGTACATTTCCCCAACCACCGACTCTGGATTGAAACAAGAGTTGCTTTGTCCAATAGAATGAAGAGGAAATGACAGTGTGTGAATTCCAAGCCTAAACCTTAAGAAACCTCATCTATTCCCATGTCCTCCTATGCCTCTGGCATTGCCATAAGAACTTCCCCAGCTTGCACGCACATGCTAAGCATATGCTGAGCCATGTGGAGCAGAGCTGCCTCAGCAACTACAGACTGAAGCAAGCCTCCCTGGCCAACCTGGACCCTACAGTCAGTGGAGCCACCCAGTTGAACACGGATTAGATCAGTCAAAACCCATAAGCACTGCTGGTAACTGGTATATGATCAATTCTAAGTGATTATTGTTTTAAGCCAATGTGTTTGTTTTACTGTGTGTGTGTGTGTGTGTGTGTGTGTGTGTGTGTGTGTGTAGAACACTTAAGATCTACTCTGTTAAAAATTTCAAGTATACAATACAGTATTATTAAATGTAACAAGGGGCAGAGGAAATGGGGAGAAGTTGGTCAAAGACTATACATTTTCATTTAAGTCACAATGCTGTGCTTTTATGCAGGATTAATGCTGCAATAGAAACCGGTTATCAGCCCGCACAGGGTTCTCACAGCCAGCGTTACTTCAGGCACTGCATGCAAGTGGGAAACCGGTCTCCACCCCTCAGAAACCCCTACCCTCTCCTTTCCTCTCCATCTCTCAACGCAGATGAAGTTATTCCCCTTCCCCTTAACCAAGCATGAGAATCTTGCCTTCTCCTTACCCACTCTGCAACTCAAAGTTAATTTCTTAATAAACTGGATCTTTATTTACATGTATTTGACCCCATACCTACTTTCTCTAAGCCTTTGTTCTTGTTTCTTAAGTGGGGCTAATTACAATAAGCTTTCACTATTATTAAATTAAGTGCATGTAAAGTCCTAAAAAGTAGTAGAAACTTACTAGGAACTCCAAAGTAATTGCTATTATCCTCACTCTTGAAAACCACTTTTATTTTAATGATCTACCTTAAGACCCAGAGATACAAAATCCCTTTTGATAAAAACATGTAAAATTAGTTAAGATAAAGATCATTGATAACTCATTTCAACTTTTTAAATACATAGTATTTAACACCTGACTCAAAAATAATTTTTTTTTGCTGTAAATAATTTTGAAGTTTGGAGAATTTTGAAATCACCCAAAAAGCATTCTGATTTCTTTAGAGGTGTTCTACTCTTGACTAGCCTTAGAATTTACGACTCAAAATGGTCAATTATAACTTTTGTCCTTCGTTGAACCAATATTCAGTGAGCACCTATGTATACCTGGCTCCACACTGGTTGCTGTGTGAGATTAAAGGGACATAAGATAATGTCTTCTTCCTGGAGAATTATAAACTGTTGGGAAGTTGGAGTGTTAACATTGTAATGGCTGCCCAAGGTGGCATGTGCTGAGTCAACTTTGAATGAAACTGACATTAAGTTGAATAGAAAGTAAGGTAGGAAATAAATGGAATACTTGAATTGGTATAATTCGAGGAGAGATTAACAAAAAGACTATTGGTAGAGATGAGGGCAGGATATATGGAAACCACAAGGAGAGTACAGCCCTGCAGAAGTTGTAACAGTGGGGTACTATCACTACCCTGGAAGAAAGTACTTACCTGGAACAGATGAGAGAGAGCCTTATAGAGGGTGCCGTCTGACAGGAGCTGCAATTTGATGGTGAAATCCGTCGGGCACAGAGCAAGGGAACCAGTTGATGTTTTCCATGCTTGTCGGCCTCCCAGGACAGAAAAAGCAAGGTAGAGAGAGGGTCTGAAAAGGAAACATAGCAGTAATCTCAAGAAGATATTCTCTTAACCTACTGATTGAGGCATGCTTCTGAATGTAATGGTAGCCCTCATCAGTGACAATTCACTCCCCCTCAATTCTTTTGGACATTTGGAATTTCAATCATGTTGGGCCAGCCCCTGAGAGACTTCCCTACAGATCCAGAGAGTATTTGAAAAGATGAGCCTTGTGTGGCATTGCAGTAGGCTAGAAAGTGAACTATGAATGAGGAATTCTGGATTCTTTCCATATTTTTCCTCCAGGGAAAGAACACAGGTAATAGGCCTCAAATTATCTCCCCTTCATTCCTGCTTGTTTATGGTCAGAAGAGGTTCTGCCAAAACACCTCATAAAGAAAGAAAATGGAGATGATGAGAGATTATTTCTTAGCTAAACTCCTACATAGGGTTTTAAACATCTTTAAGCTGAACTGTTTCATGCTAGTTAAAATAGTTGGCACAGGATATTTTATATGACCCTATTGTACTAAACCTTTACCTCCAGCTTTTCTGGTGGGAGGTGAAGTTCAAAGTTTCCAGTGGGATCGTATACCTGCTGCAAACATACTTCTGGGCAGTGGTGCTATTTGGAAATCATCATCTATGAGTTCAACACAGCTCTAAAGAGATAGCCATATTTTGACATTTTCAGTTTCTTGATTCCAAAATGCATTAGACTGTATACATCCATAGCTGCTTTCCAATTCAAAATGATGTTTTTGTTTTGAATCCAGATAAATTTTCCAGCAATGCCTGCAACCTCCAAATGAGTTCATCACCATTATTTCCTTTGTGTTATCTGGAAGAGAGTGCAAACAAAATGTCAAGTCCTCCCTGGCATCTCTGACTTTCTGAAGGTTTTATTTACACTAGCAAAATAAGGATTGATTGCACTATAAGATAAACAACCTCCAACTCATGTAGAAATGTTTTCAACATTCCATTTTCCACTCACAGATGTTCTTAATAAGTAACTCATAAGACCAAGTCTTATTTTCTGTGCTCTTCAATGATCACTATAGGGCCTGTTCTTTTTCTTGATAGTAGCAAATAATGTCATAGTTAATATTTCAAAGGCACATCATAAGCTTCTCATCTATTGCCCATAATAAAAATGTATATTGCAGCCATAGTTTTATAAGTTACTATTTCATAATCAAGTAATATGCTTTTGGCAATTTTATCTTCTGCTTTTAAAAATACATCTGAATTTTTTACTTAAAAATTGTTGACAGCATCTAGTCCCTTATAAGATAAATACCAACCTCCTTACTGTGCCATGTATACACTTCATAAATATTTATTAAGCACCATTTCTGTAACAGGTGCAAAAGGTATTTAAAAGACTGTTCACACTAATGTGCTTGCCTTTCTCCACCATTCAGCTTTTCTCAATCCCTTGGGTTTACCTGTGTTGAATATAAAAGCACACTTCTAATCATTTTGTCCCCCTTTTGCCCACAAATTCCAATTCCTTTTTCAGAACTTCCCAAGCAACACCCCCTGTGAAAGTCCTACCCAACTCCCTCTGCCTAAGTTTATCACTCCTTTCTTTGATCCTAAAAAGTTCTTCCTTCTTGATTACAGCCCTTGTCACATTTGCTGAGATTGTGGGCCTGTCTCTCTCAACCTGTGAGCTCCAGAAAGTAAAAGTTGGAATTTTGTTCATCCTAAACCCAGCACAATGTATGTGCTCAAAGATTTGCTGGACGAGTGAGTAAGTAAATGAAGCTAATGAGTAGAGAGCAGAGTATTAGGTGAAACCCCAAGAAGAAATTCCCTCACCCATAACTGAAAATTACTCATCTGAGGATCTAATGTATAACATGATGACTATAGATGATAAAACTGCATTGTATACTTGAAATTTATAAAGAGAACTTAAATGTTCTCACTAAAAGAAAAAAGGTAAATATGTGATGGAAACTCAATGAGGGAAAGCCTTTTACAATGTTGCATATCAAATCATGACATTGTACACTTTAAATATTTTGCAATTTTATTTGTCAATTATTCTCAATAAAGCTGGGGAAAAACCATTCATTCATTCATTAAAAAAAAAAATGATGCAGCAGGAACTAAAATCCATCACTGGGACCACTTGCTATTCAGAGATTTTTCAACAGCAGGTTGAAGGCTGATAGGCTAGATCTGGATGGAAGTATAAACCCTGGCATGTATATTACTTGTTTCCCATCCAGCCTGTCTCAAGCACAGCCAGTCAGGGTACCTATGTCTCCTAGGAAGCTGCTCTGCAGAACAGGACAACCCTAAAGACAGGGGAGAAGTTGTAAAAGCTCGGGAGTCTCTAACCTCTATGCTTATGTGCCCTCCTGGGTCATTGTCTCTCCAGCCCAACTGTAGGCTTCTCCAAGAAATAGAATTATATCTTAAACCTCTGTATTTCTCTCTCTCCCACCCCTTGTTTCTCAAAGGACTGAACGCTCAACTTAAACGTAACAGTACTTACTCTTTAACAGAAGAAAATATTTCTGGAAAGAAGAAAAGGAAGATGAGATTGTGTTAGTTAAGAATTACCAACTGCTGGAGAAATACAGCACCAAACACCAGTGTCTTATCACACAGTAAACATTTGCTTCTCACTGTGTTATTAGTCCAATGCAGATTTACTACTCAGCACCCAGAGACCCTGGCTTCTCTTTTGTGGTTCCACCACCAAGGGCTACAACATCTTTATCCATGAAATGGAAAGGAAATGAAAATCCACAAGAGGCACACCCTGTACTCAAAAGTCTTGGCTCAGAACAGCACAGATGATTTTTGTTTCCATTCTATTAAACTAGTCACATGGCTATTCCCACAGGCAAGCAGCTGAGAGTCCTGCCTGGGTAGCCCCTTCCTCATAACAACTTTGGACACTAGAAGAGGGAGCCCCAATTTTGTTGTTAAATTAAGCTTTCCTGACACAGGACTTTTTCTTGAGAAAGTGATAATAAAGATACATAATTCCGTGAAATTAATTCCATTTCTCCAAAAATAAAGCTTATTGCCACCATAAAATACAAGTTCCTGACCCATCTATTATTTCTGTATAACCCATTTTTCCTGCTACAATGGCTGCTTAACATCTGAGAATCTCCATAAAGAGTCAGAACTTTGATGTGAGAGTTCAGAGATCATCCTCTCTTCATAAAGATTATTCTTGATTGTTATGTAAACACAGCATTTCCCAAAACGTGTTCTGTAAAACACCGGTATGTTCATATGGACATCTGTCCTAGCGATTGAGTTTGGGAAGTCCAGCACACAGTGCTTCCTTTTGTCTTGAAGGTTCATAATGCATCTGAGCACAAAGATTCTGGGAAATGCAGTTGTCAAGAAACCTATTCTGCTGCATTCAAATCAACATTCCTCAATCTTATTCAGCCACTAAGTTTATGTTTTATCCATTCAGATATTACCTATTAACTTCAAAATGCTGTATGAGGACAAAATAATAAAAATAAGAATTAGCATTTATGGAAACCCCTCCTGTGTCATTTGCCATGCTATCCAATTAAATGATAACAACACCCTGTAAAGTAAGAATTATTTCTCCATTTAAAGATGAAGGAAATTAGGCTCAAAGAGACTAAATACCAAATTTCCACCATTGAAATGTAACCTGTTCATGTCATTGATAAAAATGACCAACACATTATGTATTTCTTCTTTTTAGAGATGCCATGTATCAAAATAACACAAAGGATATCCATGCCCTAAACTTAATTTCAAATGTTTGGTGGGAAATCACCAAAAGTTTTGCAAGGCCAGCCCAGCAAAATACTGCAAGAACTAACCTTGTAACTTTCTAACTAGGCTTTACTCTTAGTTTTTCTAACTAGGCTTTACTGAATATGTGATTCAGTAGTGAAAATTTTAAAAATAATAAAAAGAAAAAAAAGAGAGAGGTCTATGGCCCCTAATATAAAATTCCACAGAAGATGTTTCTCCCTTTGGGGCCAATAAATTCCAGTTCCCAAGAGTGCTGGGAGTATATGGTAACAAAGTATCTACCAACAGCCTTGCTAGGTAAAGATGACACCTCATTAAGTTGTATAGGCTTACTTTTAGAATTCTTAGCTATTCACTTGGGAAACCCAAAGAGTAGAGAGTTTGTTCACATTTACCACCCCTGTCACCCAGAAATGCCTGGATTTCTGAAATTATGATTGTGTCTTTTCCATCATTGCATTCATTTTGGAAAATACACACTTTAGAAGATTGGAAAGATCATTTGATCAGAAATCAAAAGATCTTGATTGACAATTCTATCAATAACATCTGTGTGGCCTGGAACATGTTTTATGTTAACTGCAACAACTATTCTTAACTTCTATTTCTGCTTCTATTTTCACTTGCTAGATGCTATGGTAAGATTTCTTTATTTATTGCCTCATGTAATCTTACTTCCTTTAAAATAGGTATTTATTATCACCATTTTACAGACAAGGAAACTGAGTGTTGGAAAGGTCAAATAACTTGCACAAATTAATGCAGATAGTGGAAGAACTATGGTTCTGTGGTTCCATAATCTAGACTGGTGAATTCCAAGACCCATTATTTATAACCAGTTCCCCACACTTCCTCTTCCTCTTTAAGCTTCTCTTTTTTATCCCAAAGTTGAGGGGTCTTCCCTAGCCATCCTCTAAGGTTTCTTCCTACATAAACCTTCCATGATTAAGAAAAAAAAGAAAAGAAAACTTTAACAGTTTTTACTTCCTTCTAGAATCAAGCTGTAATTTCTGGTAGCTGCCACTAATTGGATATTAATAGCTTTCTGGATTATGATGTGAAATCTCAGATATTAACTGTCATTACATGGAATCTTAATTTATTTACTTTCCACAAGGGAAAATGTTTGTGGATCAGGAAAGCAAATGATGTCAATATTGTTATTTCTCCAAAAATTTAACTCAGTCAAAATGTACACACTGCAGAGGTAAGGAAGACTGTGAGTGCAATGAAACTTAAGTTTCCAAGGTCCTGGGAGGAGTGCTAGCAACTCTGTATCAATAATTTTGTATTCTTTTTCTTAAAGAGGGTCCTCCTACTGTATAAGCTTCAGGACTCACAAAACCCAGATTCATCACTGTGTAGTGACTGTACAGTTGCTCTACCTGGAATATAAATCCTGGCTCCAACACTTAGTAGTTGTGTAAACTTGATCACATTATTCATCTCTGTGCCTCCATTTTCTCTTCTGAAACATGGGTTATAGTAGAGAATGGGTCATAGGGTTATTATATATTACATAATTTACTGCAGCAGAGCACTTAACACAGAGCACATAAAGTGATCAATAAACATAAGCTATCATGTATTTCTTTACTACTTTAATAACATATGTGGATACTAACAACATATATATTATTTGAGCAAAATTGGATAAACTGCAATACTTATAGACTGATAATTGGTAGTTTATCTGGAGTACCACTATTACAGATCACCATCCAAAGAACTGTTTTCACTCGTGCCTAGTACAGACGCATACTCTCAGTCAAACTGCCTAGGCTATATTCACCACCGATACAGCTAACTGCATCAAATAACTAGACGCTACTTGCTACCCTTAGAGCTATTTTTAGGCTCTTCACTTTTCTAATAAGTCCTTGAACCAGTTCTCCTCAACACTAAGTTCTTAATTACTCAAATTAAATGTCCACCTCTCTTTATTGTCCAAAAGTACACATTAGACATATTTTAATTTGGTTTCCTTTTCTATTTAATTGGCAGCATATTAAGTTACTCAAAACTTTCTAAGTAGAAAGAATGATAACAGCCATCTCATTGGCTTATCATTTTACAATGATTTCATCTGTTTTTTCTAATGCTATGAGGCAGTCCAGGCAAGTATCACTACTCCATTCTACACACAAAGAACTGAAGTTTAGGGTAGTGAAATGGCTTGTAAGTTAACACAGTGAGTAACTAGTGGGCAAGAGGGAAACCACAACTTCTAAATCCAATTCAAAGACTCAAGTTTTACACTGAGTAAAATTTTCAAAGATCTAGTTTCATTCTAAAACAATGCTTTTAATCTCCTTTTTAAAACCTGGTTCTCACTAGTGATTTATATATTCAAGGGGATAAGATTTTTTTTCTACAAAATACATCAAACACATGAGAGTACAGGAGAAAAGATATCAATAAATGTATGTACTATTCTTTTTATGATTGTGATGAATAATTTTGTTGTAACCTCTGGGAATGCTTTCTTTTAACAGGCAGCACTGCCAGGGCCAGCCTTATGATGTGTAGATATAATGGAAATTGTCTGTGAACATTATTTGAGGAACTAGGGAAAGATTTTACCATACACAGCTCCTCTCTAGCTTTAACTGCTATGCTAGAGCTTCTGCCATTATTCCTTTCAGAAACTAAGTTTTCAGATGCAAAAATCCCTGAACAGTCTACTTTTTAAAAGCTACCAAAGACAAGTATAGATCAATACCACAGAAATAGGCGAATTAGAACTATAACAACAAGATGAAGAAAGGCTATGGGATTTGGAGTCGGAAGATCTGAGTTTTGATACTACTTAGTTTATTCTGCCACTCCAGCATGCTGCTTCCAGTGGTGGGGTTCAAATAATTTAACAACAGGCTCTCTACTCCAATGACCGTTTTAAGTATAAAAAAGATGATATACCAAAAGGTAGTTTATTTCATGCATTTCATACTTAAATAATAACAATAAAAGAGGTACACAAACTAGATTATAAGAAAGAGTTTTAAAATATTAATAAAAATATTAAATAATACCTGACAACAAACAATAAAACTTTTATTTAAGATATTTCCATACTGCTTCTTGATTGGCATCCTCACTTGCAATTTTTTTCACCTATGGACAAAATGAACATTGCTACAAGTGCTTAGAATATGATGTTGCACAGATAACTGTTAAAAAAGGAGTAAAGAATGTAAATTTTTGATTTCCACATTGAGCAGCTGCCCAGGTACCCACCTTAGAGAGAACCCTGATTACAAGTGCCATTTTAACAACTGGTTCGCTGAACTCAAGAAGAAATTAGGTATCTATTTGGCTGAACAGTGTGAACTGGCTGAATTTCCACCACTGGCTGCTTCTCATCTTCATGCGCTGATTTTTAAAAGGTACTACTTAGTACTCATTCATGCTAGTATTCCTGGATCTTTCAACCTTCAGGGTTCTTTTCTCCTAACCCATTAAATAATTTCATTAGTTATTTAAATAAGTAGTAAATAGCACACTGATGATATTTTCACCTGCTTTCATTTGGAGGTAGGAGCAGTGATAGAAATACCATTCAGGACAAATAAATAATACAGACTATCTAGCAAAGATATATAGAGATCTAATTTAGAAAAGAAATGCAGAGTGACGTCAGAGAAATGGTGCCGTGAGAGGTGCTCCTGATACCTCTTCCTGAAATTTCAACAAAATCAACAACTAGAGACAGAAAAACAATCTCAAGAGCATCTGAAATACACATACATCAAACAAAGGTACAGATTGGGCAAAAGGTGGCTGAATATATAATCCACTCTGAAGGAAATAAGACGGAGAATAGAGTATTCTGCTTTCTTCACTGATCTGAGGAAGAGCTGCTTTCACTTGGAACTTAGAGGAAGGGAGGGCTGGGGGCATGGAAAGGGTTGGGCGAGGAAAGAGTGTGCCCGTGGCTCTGCCCACGCAGAGCTAATGCCAATGGAAGCCCCCGGCGGAGGTGAGCGAGCAGCTGCCTTGTTTACTTCCAGTATCCTGGTCAGCGAGCGCAGGCAGTGTGAGAGAGGATCCACCTAGCGCTTTGGGCGTAGGTGCTTGAGTTCCCAGACGGAGGGGCTGGGTCAGAGACTATCAATAGTGGCCCTCTGTGTGGGCTGTGACCAGAGTTTCTGTATAATCCCGGCTTCCTAAACAGTGTGGGAGAAGTGCAGGAGACCCGGCTTCCCTATGCCTGGACCTGTTCGGGCGGGGCACCTCTGCCAACCATACAGGCTAACAAAGCAAATCCCCACCGAAAAGAGCTGTGGAAGTGGTGGGGGGAAGGGTGCGCAGGCAGCTTGCAGGCAGCCTCTAGAGAGCATACCCGCGGATCGCTGAAAGGAGCCTAACCCACAGTCTGCTCACTGCCCTGCCGGCTTACGCTGGCCGCTCTGGCTGACAAAGGCTTCTTTCCCAGGCCTGAGATTTAAGCAGACCCAGGGGAGGGACTTGATACTTCTTAGGGCCTCTTGCTCTGCAGGCAGTGGCTGGGGCAACTTCCAGCCAGCCAATACAGATTAAAAAGCACAGTCCCATGGAACAGACCTCAGAGAACACCGCAGAAGTTTTGTGAGCTGGGCTGTAGGCTTCCCAACAAGGAAGAAGCCTGTGCAGAGCAGACCCGCGGAGTGCTGAGGCAAATTTAACTAGACATACCTGGGGAACCTTAGAAAGGATCCTGACAAGAAATAAGCTCACTTCCCTACCTACTTGAGCTGGTGGCTCTGGTTGACAAAGCTTTCATACACAGAGCTGTGCTTTAAACAAACCTGGGGGAGGAACTTGGCAGCTTTTAGGACCTCTTGCTCTGCAGGCCGTGGCTGCGGAATCTTTCTGCCAGCTGATACAGGTTACAAAGTGCAAAAAGCCTGAGGAGAGTAGACCCGCGGAGCGCTGAGGATACTAGACATACCGGGAGGCTCATAGAAAGACACCTGAAAAGCAACTGGCTCCCAGCCCTGCCTGATTATGCTGGTGGCTCTGGTTGGCAAAGCCTTACCGAGAACCCTACTTTGACCAGGGAAAGAGAGGGGATTTGACAGCTCTTAGAGCCTCTTGCTCTCTAGGCAGTGGCTGGGGCAACTTCACAGCTGGGTCCTCAGATTGCTGCTTCAGGAAGGAGAGATTTGGGGAGAGGCTCAGGGAAAACGAACTCTCCCATTGTTGAAGCCTGCAAACATTAGCAAGCCCTGCCTACCAATGGGACTGAAGCCTAGTTTATGTCATCACCATAGCAAAACATCATCTGCAAATCTCTGCTTAAGAGTGCCACAGGGGCAGAACCTGGGGTACAGTGCCATTGGCCAAAAAGAGAGAGAAGAAAAAGGAAGAAGATAACCTCTCAAAACCAAGAAAAATCCACAGTCTTTAAAACTTTTTTCATTTTTTTTCTTGTATTTTTCATCTTTTTTTTTCTTCCACCTTGGTCATTTTATCCTCTTTCCATTTTACTCTTATGTTTTCATTTTGAACTTTACCTCGTATAGCTTTTACATTTTCCATTCTTTTTTTTTTTCTATGAGTGTTACATTCCAAAAAACTTAACTCAATTTTTTTTTCTTTCTTTCTCTCTTTTTCTTTCTTCTTTTCTCTTTCACTTTTTCTCTTATTCGAATCTCACCCACAAACAAATTATTTTATTCTGGATTCAATTTTTTTTGTGGCATTTTATGTACTTTTTACTTCGCTTTTTATCTCTTTAGCATTTCCCCCAACTCTGGCTCTCCATTCTAGGTAGTGTTTGTTCCACTTAATACAATAGAATTTTCATTTTTCACTGTATTTTTTTCTATTTTCTTTTTTTTTCTTCTTCTTTTCTCTTACACTATTTCTCTCATTTGACTATCATTTAAAATTATTTTATTCTTGATCCAAATCTTTTTCTTGTGGCATTTTGTGGGTTCTTGCCTCATTTTTTGCCTCTTTGTCACTCCCCCCAACTCAGGCCCTCTGTTCTATGTATTTTTGTTCCACAAAGCACAATAGAACTTTCAGGTTTTCAATGCATTTTCTCAAAAAAAAATTTTTATCAACTTTTATTACTGTTATTAGCAATGCCACTCTCAAATGCCATTAAAAAAAAGAAATCAAATATTATGGATACAAAAGACAGAGATGTAGTTCAGATAGATGAGGAAAAATCTATAGAAAATACAATTCAATAGCTTAGAAACCTTGAAGTTAAATGACAGAGAATTTAAAATCAAAGTCCTAAAAATACTCAGGGATATACAAGAAAGCACAGAAAAGCAACTTATGGAGCTCAAAAAACAATTCAACAGACAGAAAGAATACATCACCAAGGAAATTGAAACTATGAAAATGAATCGAACAGAGATGAAAAATCAATTCATGAACTGAAAAAACAAGGTAACAAGCTTAGCCAATAGAACAGGCCAGATAGAGGAGAGAAATAGTGACATAGAAGATAGGCAACTGGAAGCACTACAGAGAGAAGAGGAAAGAGACTCACAAATTGAAAAAAAATGAGATGGCCCTACAGGAATTGTTTGACTCCATCAGAAAGAGCAACATAAGAATAATGGGTATATCAGAAGGAGAAGAGAGAGAAAATGGAATTGAGAACATATTCAAATAAATATTTATAATAGATGAGAACTTCCCAAGCCTGTGGAAAGAACTAAAGCCTTGAATTCAAGAAGCAAACAGAACGAGTTATCTTAACCCTAACAAACCTACTCCAAGGCACATCATAATGAAATTGGCACAAACCAATGACAAAGAAAAAATTCTCAAGGCAGCCAGGGAAAAGAAGAATACAACATATAAAGAAAGGCCCAATAGATTTCTCAGCAGAAACTCTACAAGCTAGAGTGGACCCCATATTTAAAGTTCTGAAAGAAAGAAACTTCCAGCCAAGAATACTATAGCCATCTAAAAGAGAGTGGACCCCAATATTTAAAGTTCTGAAAGAAAGAAACTTCCAGCCAAGAATACTATAGCCATCAAAGCTAACCTTCAAATATGAAGGAGAAATAAAAATGTTCAGATACAGAAAAGATAAGGGAATTTATCACCAGGAAACCCCCATTTCAGGAAATACTAAAGGGGGTTTTTCGACCAAATACAAAGAACAAAACAAAACTACAAGTAAAATCTCCATCAAGATCACAATAAAAACAAGATTAATCTGTGACAACAAAACAAAAAAGGAGAGAGGACAAAGATTAACTGTAGCAAAGGAGGATGGAGTGCAGAAGCACTCATGAGATAATGTACTACAATAAACAAGATATGTATCCTTTCCATTACTTAATGGTAACCACCCCTGAAATAACCACCATAGAAGCACATGGCTTGAAAAAAGAAGTAAGAGAGGAAAGAAGTATGGATTACAACCAAACAAAAACAAATGATAGAAAAACAAAAGAGAAGAACCAAACAAGATATAAAACTATCAGAAAGCAATATATAAAATGGCAATAGGAAACCCTTAAGTGTCAGTAATTACACTAAATGTTGTGAGTGGAGTACAGAGTGCATTCCTAGCAGCTGTGGCTGATGCAATGCTGTGAGAACACTCCAGCACCTGAAACCCTCCTAGGCACACCCAGGAGGGAGCTTGCCCGCTGTAAGGTAGTGACTTGGCACCAACCACGTAGCTCCCTGATCTTTTCAGCCATTGGCTATGAAGGACACTCTGTAACATCCTATTGGCTGAGCCCACGTATTTAAGCTTGCTTACTTCCTGAATAAAGTGGATCTGCGTCACTGAACCTGGTCCCCTGGAGTTGGGTCTTTGCATCTTTGTTGTCCTCACCCCTGGCAGGACTTGTCCACAACAACTAATGCCTTGAACAGGGACCCAACTGGCATCAAAGGATGGGTAAGTGACCCTCTGCAATGGGAAACCTTTTCCCTTACTCCCGAGCCCTGCAAGCTTGAGCCCTCTATGCCCTATTGCAAAGTAGGCAAGTTAAAGTTAGTGAAAAGAATCTTTGTACCTACTGGGAAATCCTCTCAGGTTTCAACCCTTGACTCTGGGATGCACCTCTTTGGGACTCCAATACTTGGGCCCAAGCTTTCCAGTGTGTCTGTTCAGCCAAAGTACATGAAAGACAAACCTTCCCTTTTGTCTTCATTCCTGCCCTGCTAGTGATACATGCCTGCCTGACCAGTGCTCCTTCTGAGGACCTTTTGCCAGTGCCAAAGATATTGCAGGCTGCCTATCTCCCTGAGCAGCCCCTACCTTCCTATTCGCCCTCGTCCACTGAGGAGGAAAGTAGTTTAGCCTCCGAGTTTGACAAAATCACGGCTGAGTGTGCAGAAATGAAACCAACTGAATTGTTAACTGCACCATCAGCTCTGCCGCAGGAAAAAGCAGAAGTCACAACTTCCACATTCTCTTCTGGGGCTCAATGCCCCACCCCAGCCTCTTAGATGCCATTTTCTACCTTAGCTTTAACTCCTGTTGCAGACCCATGGGCCAGCCTATACACTCCCATGTGTCTTTTTTCTTTCTGTCTATCTTGTCTATTTTTCTGTATCTCTCACTCTCTCTCTCTCCTCTTCCCCTCTCTCTGAAATGACACTGGAAGGACCCGGCCACTGCACAGTGGTGGGGATCACACCCTCTTCTAACACAAGGGAAAGGTTATGCTTGTGTTTTGCAGCCAGTTTGGATCCCAGGAACCCCCCAACCTGCTTCACAGGGTTTCTTGGGCACCCACTAAGTGGTTCAGTCTTCACCTGTCCAAAACCACAGTCTTGGCCTCCTACACACTGACTATGCCTGAGGGGAGGAGGTCCTCAGTGCTCCAGAAGAAGACCTCTTGGCCAACGTGCACACCCCATCACCTGGGGGGATATGAAGGCTTTAGTGGAGCAAGCCCAGAGAATGGCCCCTGATGAGTCCCCAGGCCCTGGGTCACTTCTCTGTCCATTCCAGTATGAAGAACACCTGGAGGCACTCCCAAAGGAGGGAATTCCCTGGAGAGACTGCCGGCTTGCATCTGGCCTGGACATGCAGACCCCTACTCTCGGGGTTTGGTATCAGAGGCTAAGAGACAGGATGTAGCCTTATGCAGTATGCAGCCCACAGCAAGCTATCCATTCTGTGTTTCGATGCTGGGATCTTTGTGGGAAGGGGGCATGCATGGACCTATGTCTGTTTTTCATGATCAAAAATGGGACTGTGTTTAATGGTACTTGGAGGGTCTCTATGGGACAGTGGGAGGGAAATATCACTGTGCACATCAATGTCACTGTACACATCCTCCCTTGAGAGGACAAAGATTGAAAAGCTTGCCTACCTATTTAACCCAGCCAATCTGCTAGCATATGGTGTTATAGGTGTTATCAGTATCTTAGTGCTATCATTCATCAAGTCCAACTGGCCCTAATTAAAAGAGAAGGGGGAAATGTGGGTGGATCACAGAGTGCATTCCTAGCATCTCTGGCTGATGCAATGCTGTGAGAACACTCCAGCACCTGACACCCTCCTAGGCATACCCAGGAGGGAGCTCACCTGCTGTAAGGAAGTGACTCAGCGCCAACCGGACAGATCCCTGATCTTTTTAGCATTGGCTATGAAGGACGCGCTGTAACATCCTATTGGCAGAACCCACGTATTTAAGCTTGCGTACTTCCTTAATAAAGTGGATCTGCATCACTGAACCTGGTCCCCTGGAGTTGGGTCTTTGCGTCTCTGTCATCCTCAGCCCTGGCGGGACTTATCCACAAAATGTAAATGGATTGAACTCACCAATAAAAAGACACAGAGTAGCAGAATGGATTTTAAAAAAATCCAACTGTATGCTGCTGACAAGAAACACATCTAAGCTACAAAGATAAAAACAAACTCAAAGTGAATGGTTGGAAAACAATACTCCAAGCAAATAACACTCAAAAAAAAGCAGGTGTAGCAATACTCATATCTAACAATGCTGACTACAAGACAGCAAAGGTAATCAGAGACAAAAATGATCATTTCATAATGATAAAGGTGACATTGAATCAAGAAGACATAACACTTCTTAATATATATGCACCAAACCAAGGAGCACCAAAATATATAAGACAACTACTGACTGACCTAAAAACAAAAACTGACAAAAATACAATCATACTTGGAGACCTCAGTACACCACTGACGGCTATAGATCATTCATCCAAACAGAAAATCAATAAAGAAATATTGGCCTTAAATGAAACACTAAAACAATTGGATATGATGGACATTTATAGGACATTTTATCTCAAAGTACCAGAATATACATTTTTCTCCAGTGTACATGGAACATTCTCAAGAATTGACCATATGTTGGGCCACAAAAATAACATCAACAAATTCAGAAAGAATAAAATTATACCAAACATATTTTATGATCATAAAGCCTTAAAACTAGAATTCAACTGCAAAAAAGAGGAAAAAAATCCCACAAAAATGTGGAAACTAAACAAGATACTTCTAAAAAATGATTGGGTCAAAGAAGAAGTAAAAGCATAGATCAAAGGTACATACAGACAAATGAAAA
Source organism: Saccopteryx leptura (assembly GCF_036850995.1). Taxonomy (NCBI): domain Eukaryota; kingdom Metazoa; phylum Chordata; class Mammalia; order Chiroptera; family Emballonuridae; genus Saccopteryx; species Saccopteryx leptura. The sequence goes on along the minus strand of NC_089504.1, from coordinate 67,187,580 downwards.
TAACAATATGACATATCAGAATCTCTCAGATGTAGCAAAAGCCGTAATAAGAGAGAAGTTCATATCACTACAGGCCTATATGAACTAACAAGAGAGAGCCCAAGTGAACCACTTAACTTCACATCTTAAGGAACTAGAAAAAGAAGAACAAAGACAACCCAAAACCAGAAGAAGAAAGGAAATAATAAAAATCAGAGCAGAAATAAATGAAATAGAGAACAGAATAACTATAGAAAAAAATTAATAAAACAAGGAGCTGGTTCTTTGAAAAAATCAACAAAATTGACAAACTCTTGGCAAGACTCACCAAGGAAAAAAGAGAAAGGACTCATATAAACAAAATCCAAAATGAAAGAGGAGAAATCACCACAGATATCATAGATATACAAAGAATTATTGTAGAATACTATGAAAAACTATATGCCACCAAATTTAACAATCTAGAAGAAATGGATAAATTCCTAGAACAATACAATTTTCTTAGACTGTGTCATTAAGAAGCAGAAAGCCTAAACAGACCCATAAGCAAGGAGGAAATAGAAACAACTATCAAAAACCTCCCCAAAAATAAAAGTCCAGGGCCAGACGTCTATATTAGTGAATTCTATCAAACATTCAAGAAAACTTGGTTCCTATTCTACTCAAAGTCTTTCAAAAACTTAAAGAAGAAGCAGTACTGCCAGACATATTTTATGAGGCCAACATAACCCTCATACCGAAACGTGGCAAGGACAACACAAAAAAAGAAAACTACAGACCAATATCTCTAATGAATACAGATGCTAAAATAGTAAACAAAATACTAGCAAATTGAATACAACAACACATTAAAAAATAATTCATTATGATCAAGTGGGATTCATCCCAGAATCACAAGAATGGTTCAACATACATAAAATGGTTAATGTAATACTCCATATTAACAAAATAAAAACCATATGATCTTATCGATAGATGCAGAAAATGCATTCAGTAAAATACATCATTTTATGTTTAAAACACTTAACAAAATGGGTATAGAAGGAAAATATCTCAACATGATAAAGGCCATATATGATAAACCATCAGCTAACATCATATTAAATGGCATAAAACTGAGGACTTTTCCCCTAAAATAAGGAACAAGACAAGGTTCTCCACTCTTATTCTCATTGTGCTGGAAGTTCTAGCCAGAGTAATCAGACAAGAGAAAGAAATAAAAGCCATTCGTATTGGGAAAGAAGAAGTAAAGGTTTTACTTTTTGTAGATGATATGATCCTATACATCGAAAACCCCAAAGACTCCACAAAAAGACTACTAGAAACAATATACCAATACAGTAAGGTCGCAGGATACAAAATTAATATACAAAAGTTTATTGCCTTCCTATATGCCAACAATGAAACATCAGAAAATGAGCTCAAAAAAATAATCCCCTTTATGATTGCAACAACAACAACAACAAAAAATACCTAGTAATAAACATAACAAAGAATGTAAAGGACCTATATAATGAAAACTACAAAGTATTGTTAAGGGAAATGGAAAAAGATATTATGAAATGGAAAAATATTCCTTGTTCTTGGATAGGAAAAATAAACATAGTCAAAATGACTATATTACCCAAAGCAATATACAAATTTAATGCAATTCCCATCAAAATTCCAATGTCATTTTTTAAAGAAATGGAACAAAAAATCATCAGGTTTATATGGAACTATAAAAAACCCCAAATAGCAAAAGCAATCCTAAGGAATAAGAACAAAGCTGGGGGCATTACGATACCTGACTTCAAATTATATTATAGAGCCTCGATAATCAAAACAGCATGTACTGGCAGAAAAATAGACACTCAGACCTATGAAACAGAATAGAAATCCCAGAAATAAAACCACATGTATATGGTCAAATAAATTTTTATAACAGGGCTAACAAAACACAATGGAGAAAAGAAAGCCTCTTCAACAAATGGTGGTGGGAAAACTGGAAAGCAACATGCAAAAGAATGAAACTCGACTACAGTTTGCCCCATTGTACTAAAATTAATTCAAAATGGATCAAAGACTTAAATATAGGACCTGAAACAATAAAATACATAGAAGAAGACATAGGTACTAAACTCATGGACCTTGGTTATAAAGAGTACTTTATGAATTTGACTCCAAAGACAAGGGAAGTGAAGGCAAAAATAAATGAATGGGACTACTTCAGACTAAGAAGTTTTTGTAGAAGAGAAACTGACAACAAAACAAACAGACAGCCAACTAAATGAGAGATGATATTTTCAAACAACAGCACAGATAAGGGCCTAATATCCAAAATATACAAAGAACTCATAAAACTCAACAACAAATAAGCAAACAATCCAATAAAAAAATGGGAAGAGGACATGAACAGACACTTCTCCCAGGAAGAAATACAAATGGCCAATAGATATATAAAAAGATGCTCATCTTCATTAACTATTAGAGAAATGCAAATCAAAACTACAATGAGATACTACCTCATACCTCTTAGATTAGCTATTATCAACGAGACAGGTAATAACAAGTGTTGGAGAGGCTGTGGAGAAAAAGGAACCCTCATCCATCCACTCTTGGTGAAAATGTAAAGTAGTACAACCATTATAGAAGAAAGTATTGTGGTTCCTCAAAAAATTAAAAATAGCACTACCATATGACCCAGCAATCCCTCTACTGGGTATATACCCCCCAAAACTAAAAAACACTGGTACGTATAGACACATGCAGCCCCATGTTCATTGCAACGTTGTTCACAGTGGCCAAGACATGGAAACAACCAAAAATCCCTTCAATAGATGATTGGATAAAGAAGATGTGGTACATATATACTATGGAATACTACTCAGCCATTAGAAATGATGACATTGGATCATTTATGACAACATAGATGGACCTTGATAACATTATACTGAGTGAAATAAGTAAATCAGAAAAAGCTAAGAACTATATGTTTCCATACATAGGTGGGACATAAAAATGAGACTCAGGGACATGGACAAAAGTGTGGTAGTTATGGGGGGGTGGTGAGAGCATGGGGGGAGGGGAGGGGCACAAAGAAAATCAGATAGAAGGTGACGAAAGACAATTTGACTTTGGGTGATGGGTATGCCACATAATCAAATGTCAAAATAACCTGGAGATGTTTTTTCTGAACCTATGTACCCTGAATGATCAATGTCACTCCATTAAAATTAATTAATAAAAAAAGAAAAGAAATGCAAGATATTTCCATTGGAATCAATAATCTAAAGTAAAAATGATCAGATGAAACAATATAAATTTGATCATACAATTAAGACATGCAGGCTAGAAAAATGAAAGCATATTTGGCATCAATAACTGAAGAAGCCACAAAACTATTCTATACTTGGAAGAGTTAAATATCATATGTTACCCCATGAATCAGAAGCCTCAGTAAAGTCACTAGTAGCAGGAACAGTGACTTTCAGCCTAAGAGACAAAAATAGATTATCATAGGGTGATATTTGTAATTGTCATATGATGGTGATGATGATGATGATGATGATGATGATGATGATGATGATGATGGTGAGAAGTGTTTGATTATCACTTTACAATTTTAGAACCACTTTCCTATTTACTTAAGGTGGGGAAAATCAACAAGATTATTTAAGTCCTGAATCAAGATCATCATAGAATTTCAGAACTCAAAAGCATGTAGTTCAATTACCTCTTTTGTATATTAGGAAACTGAGGCTTAGAAAGGAAAAGTGACTTTCCCCAGCAGAATACAGTTAATTAGTTGCAAAGCAAGCACTTGAATCCAAATTTTAGTATACTTGTCTTTTCATCAAATTTTGTTGCCTCTTAGATGATCTTAAAAGGAAAGGATGATTAAATAGGTCTAGGATGGCTATAAAATCTGTAGGAAAAGTCCAGGGCGCCTTTATGTGAGATGAGAGAAAACTTTCACTAAGATGTATGCAATAGTAGTGATACTTGCAATGCAATAAATGAATGCAATTTTCAACACCTCTGAATCTGAAGCATACAGATCAAATAAGCAGAGAAACAAAAATGCCAACAATGTGGACAGTGGTTTATGAAGAAGGTCTAGGAGATTAAAAGTGCTAAATATGCAAGACTTGCCTATCACTGAGGAAAAACAAGTCTATAAATATTTGAAAAGTACAAATGCTATAAAGGATACAAAAATATTTTAAAATCAAGGAGGGAAAAACCAGCACCATTAGTGTGAATAAAATACAGTAAAGAAAGGGAAAAATATAATAAAAGTTGAACATAAGGAAATATTTTAAAATGAGCTTTATTATTTTCTAGATCTGTCTTCAAGATGAGAGGTGGAATTGATCATTTGGGACTTCTAAAATCTAACTGAACTGAAATACCTAAGTCAATAACACAAGAAGCCATGTTCCACAAATACATAGGTATTAGAGCGCAAGTCCTTGCAGGTTGTTTCATTTCTCATTTTTTTGTAATCATGGAACCATGCAACACTGTTTTGATTCTCATTTATTTTTAAGGCTGAGGCTGTGGATCTGTATGTAGTAAGAGGGGCCGACTCTGGGCATTTATAACTCCTGTGTTCAATGCAGGGCCTTAGAGATGAGTTTGATAACCCAATAGGAGATCAGAGTTGACTCTATAAAACTGCTACCCAAATAGATGATAAAATTAAATGTAGCAGCTTCGTGGGAGAATAGATGAGTATAGACCATTTTCCCTCAACTCTACCCACCTGCCTGCTCCCACATGAAAAATGGAGTAGGATCCACTCCCACACCCTAACAGCACACATAAGAAGCATCCTGGCTGGGGCAAAAGTTGTATCACCATCATTGTTTCCTTGTTGTTAGTATTTTATATATTATATGTTGCCTAGATTGTTAGCCTGGGTACCAAGTTCGTAGTTTTGCCATGCCTACCAGAATCTGAGATGCCTGCCTGGTGTGGACCTATCTTAACTTGTTCTTAATACCTCTGCCCTCCTGGATCATGTCTCTGTGGTCAGCTGTCCTGCCCCCCTAGTACGCATGTGGTTTGATATAAAATGTAGCTGATGTAATTATAATAGTGATACAAATTAATAAAACTTAGAATCAGCAATATGCCTGCCAAGTGAAGAAAAAAAAGGTTAAGTCTACTGAAATCCTTGTATGTGCTGAGCTTCAAAGGCATCTGTGTGCCCTGCCTACAGCCCTGACTCTGGTTGCCTGCTTACTGCTCCCTTCCCCAGGACAGTGTCTCTATTTCTCACCATCTAACCTATGAAGCACCATATCTGGCATTAAGTGAGTGTTCAATACATATTTGTTAAGTGAATAAATGAATGCATGAACCCCAGACTGCTTGGTTGACTGAGGCTAGATCACCACAGTCTTTGTATCCCCAGATCTTGAGGATCTGTTTGCTGGCCTCGTTTTCCTACCCACTGGACGTATCCTGACTGATCATGTGGAGTACTGACGCTCAACTCTCTTTAAATAGAATCATTTCCCAGATATCTAGTGGTTAGGCCCTATCTACCATGCTAGAATTATATAGACATTGACACCAGCCTTCGTAAAACCCTAGCTTATCCTGTTATGTAAGACAACGTGATTTGGGTAATGCAGTCAACTCCAAGGTTCCCTGCAGGTTACTTCTCTGGATCTGTCCCTTTAACTTCTTCTTTCTCCCCAAATACAGCTGTCCCATGAGAACTCATATCACTTATCAAAACAAAACACTTTTTTATTTTAAATTTATTTTTCTCCTTCTATTTTTCAAAAGACCCCTTTATTTTTTCCCAAAACTAAAGGATTACTGAGATTTTCAGTCAGAATTTTGGTTGTCATTATATCTTAGACCATCATTAACAACATGCTATATGGAAAACTACTGAAGATCATTACAGCTGTAGTCAGAAGCCAATGTGCCGAGATAATGAAAAACAATTCTGCAGTTCCTCATGCTCTGTTAGTTGTGTTTGTCATAAATGAGTTGTGGAGATTTGAAGTGAATGATCCATATCATATTGAACTGTCCTTTTTTATTGCTGACAATTGAAGGTGACTGAGAAGCAGGGCCAGTGTCAGACTGTATCTAATTGGAAACCTTCTCACATTAATGTTCGATGTTGACTGTATTACTTGATGAAATTAGGACCTCAGTAGAATGGATTTTATTATACAGAATGAACTGGTTGAGCTCTCTTCCATTTCAGTGTTTTTTTAACCTCATCTCACTCCTAATTCTGTGGCAGAAGGGGCCCAGCAGAACAGGAATTCTGAGGAAGGCAGGTCTGTGCACAAACAAAGTGAAAGCAGTAATGCAGTAAAGGAAATTGAAACCATATGGACTTTTATGCTACATATGTTTGAATAGTTCTTAGTTACTGCTGTGGAATCAGAGGACCAGAGGGACCTCTGAGAAGTCACCTTGGTCCTGGGCCTCCAGAACCACCCCTAGTCCAGACCAGGTAGATGATAATTTATCCGGCATACAAGGGATAGGGTATGAAGAAGAACCCGCACCTCCTCCACTCCAGTCCTTTCCCAGTCACTGGCTGCCTTGATGAAATGCACTTTTTTTTCTTTAGAAATTAAATTTAATGGGGTGGCATTGGTCAATAAGAAGACAAAGGTTTCAGGTAAGCAGCTCTACAGCATTTAAACTGTTGATTGCCTTGTGTGCCCATCACCCAAAGTTAAACTGAAATGTACTTTTGAAAGCTCTCTTTGAAGGTATGGGTCTCTAGCTGAAGTATTATTTCTAAGAGAAAAAGTATTTGAATCAAAGAATGGGAATGTCATTCTATGTTCCCTCTTCCCTGCCATACCATTTCTGAAGAAGATAAGAATTAGGGATGGGTGAGGATAGATAAAAAAAAGAAATCTGAGTAGAAAATTGAGTAGACTACTTTAGACCCACAGAAGAAAAACAAAACCTTCAGGCCCTCCAAGAAAGGGACAAGAAAATAGACTTGTTTCAAATAACAAAAACATGGTCAATGCTCATGGTATTATTTTTATTAAGTATATGTTAGTGCCATAGATTTTTGGAGACCCACAGATAGGCCAGTTTAGTTAATTTTTTTATGGCTCTATCTGCTTAAGAGTGAACTAATGCTGATAGTAGCAAACTACATTCTGAAATTGAGCATTTAACAAATACATAATAATGTTTTCAAAATGCTTAACAAGTAGGAAGTTCAGTAATTTAATCTGGAAACATCATAAACTAGTACCTGTAGATTTACTTATTTTCCCTAAAATTCCCTAGTCTTAGAAATATGGCTTTTAAAAACATTCACTTTATTGACTCAAGAATATACACAATCATCTTCAGTTTTAGAAGATGAAGCAATGGCTGATTTAAGCTATTGTGATGCCTAATTATTGCCCAGATCTTTTATGGGCTTTGATTCTTCTGACCCTAAAATACCAAGATCCATCATAATTTAAGATTGAATCTATATTTGACAAAATTGTAATACTAGTAAAGTTAGTCCTCTGGGCCCCTCTATTCTCTTTCTGTGTTCTCTACCTGCCCTTCTGTCCCTGCTCTACCCAGTGTCAACCACCAGCCCCCCAATACCCACTGTGGTAGTGCATAAGAACCATCTTTCTCATCTCAAACCTTTTGAATGTTTCTTTATGTCCACCCTCAAGCACACTTCTCTTGTGCTTCTGAGTAAGAATTAAACTTCTTAATAATTTCACTCCAGAATATTAATTACACTATTCATGTTTAATACATTGCTTATCTTAGGAACATTTGGAAGTAAATAGAACCACTAATTCATTGTGCAAGGCCTTTTCTTACTTGTATGAAAACTTTTTCTTCAAGCAGCAATCCCAACTCAGTACATTAATTATACCTAATCCATCACCTCCTGGGTTTCAGCAAATCACAGGTTGTTAGAGGATTACAAACTTCAGTCATAGTTCATTATTTTTTAGGTCAGGAAATGGAAGCCTAGAGATTTGAACTGATGCCCAGGTCTCACATAGAGAGTTAATGAATGAAGTAGCCCTACTGCTCAAATTCTGACTCCTAATCCAGTACTCTTTTCATCACAATGCATGACCAACTCTATATTGCTTCAGACACCAAGTCAAGAGACTTTCTCCCTGAAGTAGGAGAGTTTCCTTAGAAGATGGTAGAAAGGACACCTCCATGCTAACACAAAATCTACTCTATTATATCTAGAATCCAGAATGTCTAATTGTTAAGTGAAATAGACTACCTGGTATATAGTACTCCAAAGAACACTAAGTTCAGGAATAATTTGAAAAGTATTCTATGAAATTCAAATATACCTGAACATTGTGTTCATGCTAATACATTTTTGCATTGTTATAACTACCATTAGCATCTCTGTTAAGGATATCTTTGTAGTAAAGGGAATCAAATGGGGTTGAAAAGTTGTTGATGTCTAGTTGGTAAACATGTAAAGAAATTACATAGCAATCAAAGAAAGCAAGGTCCCATATCAGAACCAAAATTATATTAATATAAGTGAAGAACTTCCTGGAAACTACATGTGGTGGGTGTAAGAGGATGCCCTTTTAAATGGTCTACTCAAACACTGTGTTTAGTTGATACTAAACATCTGGCCAGAGAGAAAACCATTCAGTCAATCAACCAGATGTTTAGTCTACCCTCTGCCAAACACCTGGGTGATTGATGGGATCATTTCCTTTTTATTAGGAAGCCTGGCCACAGCAACCCAGACATGCAATCCCAGCATGAGAACACAGAATGAGCATGACGGATATGTTGACCTACCAGGATCCCCAGAGTGGCACATTTTTCAGGTCAGTGTGGTTCAGCATCACTTTAGTTAGCTTGAGATTTGTTGGCTGTTTGTTGTTCTGAGACACTTTGATGCAAACATAATTTTAAATCCCTACTTCATAAAGAGCAGTGGCTCTGAGTTGAAAAATAAAAACACATTAATGACAAACAAGGATAGGAGGCCATTGACTAAAATCTCCACTGGTTTCCTCCCAAATTGTCATTAAGTGACCTTCCTCTGCTGTTTCAGCTGCTGTGGGGAGAAACGTGTGGACATTTTGTTGGCACTGGCTTGCAGATTCATAACAAGTACAGAACTTGGCTCCATTCTAAAACATAATCCATATGACAAAGGGAAATCATTTAATGGCTAGTCTCTTAATTATAACAATTTGGGAAAGGGAAAAGTTGAAGACAATAGCAGAAAGCATAACAAGGTCATTTAGTAAGAATTTTGTCTGGACTCTCTTCTAGTAGACAGCAGTCCCAAGGGTTGGAAAGGAAAATCAACATTTACCAATATTTTCTTTATCAATTCTAATCAAAGACAAAGGGTAAAGGAAAAAGGGAATAAGAACACGTAAAAGGGAGAAATAAAGAAATTCATTGTCTCATATATTGAAGAATATCAAGATAGCTATGACAATTATAATTTATCATATTATTCTCTGGAATTCTAGGGGTCAAGTCTCTGGAGAAAGAGTATAATAAGCACTCAGGATCTGGTCTCATAATCTCCAGAAAGCTAGATCTGAAACTTTGCTGCTAGCCTCACAGGGAGACTGTCTAAAGAGTAGAGTGCTACCTTAGTTTGTCTTCCTTGCTTACAATAATAACAATGGGAATGCCTTACCAGTGCTCAAAACTTTGTAATTTTCAAAGTACTTTTGTACAGATAACTTCTTTTGATCTTTGCATTTTAAAGTGCAAGGTTCTATATAAGAGTAACAGAAGGAAGAATACAATAAAAACACACTCCAAATGGATTGAAGTGAGAAATATAAGAGGGAAAGAAACCAGGTTTTAAGGTTATTGCAATGATAAACTCATAACAAGAGCAATTAATTCAGGGCAGAGTTTTGCCCACCTGTAATACATAGCCCAGCTCAGATGTGCATTGGCCAAATCTGAGGAGTAACATTTGGAGGAATCTAATCACTTAGAGGAATTGATTGGAGTCTTTAAAGTCAGCTTTGTTGAGGCATAGTTTATATACAATAACCTTCATTCTTTTTAGCTGTAGAGTTTTATCAGTTTAAATTTACTCATTTTCAGAAATATAGTTTTGATTTATTTTGATTTTTTTAAAATCTAAATCTTAAAAAACACATAGAACATTTTTTTATGAGAGTAGGGGAGATATAGAAACAGACTCCTTCATGCACCCTGACCAGGATCCACCCAGAAACCCCATCTGGGGCCAATGCTCTGCCCACTTGAGGCCACTTGCAACCAAGCTATTTTTACCACCTAAGGTGGAGGCTCGATGGAGCCATCTTCAGGGCCTTGGCTGATGTGTTTGAATCAATCTAGTCATGGCTGTGGGAGGGGGAGAGAGAGAAGGAAGTGGAAGGGGGAAAGGGGAAAAGCAGATAGGGCCTCTCCTGTGTGCCCTGATCGGGAATCGAACCTGAGTCTTCCACATGTCGAGTTGACGTTCTACCACTGAGTCAACCAGCCAGGGCCGGAAACACATAGAATTTGTTCTCTATGTCCATATAGTCATTTTCTGAGCATATACAATGACTCCAAGACAAAGTCACTGAGCCAAAATCTCTCCTTGAAGTTTTTATTTTCATTCTACTCTTTTCTAAACTACCTAGAAACCCATTACAGTTGTTTCTCAGGAACCATCCCCCTTTCTTCAAATGTTCTCTCATCTCAGCCTTGATCAATGCCTTCTGACCCTCATTTACATGCATATCATGAAACTCCAGCATTTCCTTTCATTGGGAACTTTCTGAATAGACCAAGCGCATTCACCTCCCACTTAACACAGCTTTTCCCATGTATTTAACACAATCACTCACTCCTCTTAAGACACTTTCTTGACCTGGTCGTGGGTACAGAACTGTTTTTCTTGGGTTTCAGATTCATTGGCTGATTTCATCTCATTTTGCTGATCTATACAGGCTAAAATACTCCAGGGCTTAAGCATCATATCTCTCTTTTTACCTAAGTATTCTCATTCAATCATGTCACTCTAAATACCATCTACACATTGATGATGCTCAAATTTGCATTTCCAGAATTAAGCTATACCTTGCACTACAGATAAATATATACAACTATTTGCTCAACATTTTTACTTGGATGTCTAAAGGTTATCTCAAACTTAAGCATCCAAATTGGAAGGAAGGAGGAAGACTGTCATTGTTTGCAGATGACATGATACTATCTAGAGAGAACCCTGAAAACTCTACCAGAAAACTATCAGAACTAATAAATAAATTCAGTCAAGTAGAATGCCCATATTAATTTCAAAAATCAGTTTTATTTTTAGATACCAATAACAAACTACCAGAAGAGAAATTAAGAAAATAATCTTCTTTACAATTGCATCTGAAAGAATCAAGTACCTAGAAATAAATTTTACCAAGAAGATAAAGAAGCTATACTCAGAAAATTATAAAACATTAATGAAGATACAAATAAATGAACGGATATACCATGCTCATAAAATGGAAGAACTGACACTATTAAAATGTTATTACTTCTCAAAGAAATCTATAAAGTCAATGCAATCCCTTTCAAAATACCAATGGCATTTTCACAGCACTAGAACATATAATCTTATTTTTTCTAAGTATGGAAACTCAAAAGAGTGCAAATAGCAAAAGCAATATTAAGAAAGAAGAACAAAGTTGGAGATATCATGTTACCTGCTATGAAACTATATTACAAGGCTATCGTAATCGAAACAGCATGGTACTAGCATAAAAACAGACATATACACCAATGAAACAAAATAGAGAGTCAAGTAATTTAACCCACACCCATATGGTCAATTAATGTATGACAAAGGAAGCAAGAATATACAATGAAGTAAAGATAGTTTCTTCAGTAACTGGTATTAGGAAAATTAGACACATACATGTAAAAAATAAAATAGACAACTTTGTTACACTGCATGCAAAAATAAACTCAAATTGAATAGATACTTAACAGTAAGACCTAAAACCTTTAGAAGAAAGCATTGGCAATAAACTTTTTGACATTGGTCTTAGCGATATGGTTTTGAATACAGTGGTCCCTCATCTATCAGAGGAGTTAGGTTCCAGAATGCCCTGCAATAGGCGAAAATTGGCAAAGTAGTGACCTTATATTTATTTTATTTTTTATATATATTTTAAGGTTTTATAAACCCTCCCACACTTTTATGAACCTTTTCAATTTTTTGGTTAGAAAATGCTTATTTTTACCACAAAAAATAATTAAAATAATAAATAAATAAAAATACTTATATACTGCAAAATCCCACAATATAGTGAAAAATTCACAATCCAAAATTAGATATATAAAATTTAAAAATCTGTGATACAATGAGATTGCAAAAAGTGAACCACGATATGGCAAGGGACAACTGTATGTCTTCTAGGGCAATGACAACAAATCAAAAATAAACAAATGGATGATATCAAACTAAAAAGCATTTGCATTGCAAAGAAAATCACCAAAAAACAAAAAAGCAACCTACTAAGTGGGAGAAGATACTTGCAAATGGTTTATCTAATAAGAAGTTAATATACAAAATATATAAAGAACTCATACAGTTGGACATCAATAAAGCAAACAATTCAATTAAATAATGGTCAGAGGACATACAGCTAGCCAACAAACACATAAAAAGATGTTCAGGCCCTGGCCGGTTGGCTCAGTGGTAGAGTTTCGGCCTGGCGTGCAGAAGTCCCGGGTTAGATTCCCGGCCAGGGCACACAGGAGAAGCTCCCATCTGCTTCTCCACCCCTCCCCCTCTCCTTCCTCTCTGTCTCTCTCTTCCCCTCCCGCAGCCGAGGCTCCACTGGAACAAAGATGGCCCAGGCGCTGGGGATGGCTCCTTGTCCTCTGCCCCAGGCGCTAGAGTGGCTCTGGTCGCAACAGAGCGACGCCCCGAAAGGGCAGATCATCGCCCCCTGGTGGGCGTGCCGGGTGGATCCCGGTTGAGCACATGCAGGAGTCTGTCTGACTGTCTCTCCCCGTTTCCGGCTTCAGAAAAATACAGAAAAAAAGAAAAAAAAAAAAAAAAGATGTTCAACATTACTGATCATCAGGAAAATGCAAATCAAAACCACTATGAGCTATCACCTTACACCTGTCAGAATGGCTATCATCTCTAAAACAACAAGTGTCAGTAAGTATGTGGAGAATAGGAAACCCTCATGCACTGTTGGTAGAATTGTAAATTGGTGTAGCCACTATTAAAACAGTATGCAAGCTCCTCAAGAAATTAAAAATGTAACTACCATATAGTCAACTGCTGGGTATTTACCCAAAGAATTCCAAAACATTAATTTGAAGAAATATGTCTACCTCTATGTTCACAGAAGCATTATTTACAGTAGCCAAAATATGGAAGCAACCTAAGTGTCCAACGATAGATGAATGGATAAAGAGGATGTAGTATGTATATACAATGAAATGTTACTCGACCATCAAAAAGGAATAAAATATTACCATCTGCAACAAAATGGTTGTACCTAGTAAGTATTATGCTAAATTCAGTAAGTGAGACAGAGAAAAACAAATACCATATGATTTCACTTATATGTGGAATCCAAGACAAAATAAATGAGTAAACAAAACAGAAACAAATTCATAGATACAGAGGAGAAACTGATGGTCGCCAGAGGGGAAGGGGCTAGCTACTTGGGTGAAAAAGGTAAAAGAGATTAAGAAATATAAATTGATAGTTATAAAAATCATCATGAAAATATAAAGTACAGCATAGGGAATATAGTCAATGTTATAAATAAATATGTATGGTGCCGGATGAATTCTAGACTTATTGTAGTGATTATTTTGTAAAGTATAATTACATAATTACTATATTGTACACCTGAAACTAATATAATATTTTATGTCAACTATAATTAAAAATAAATTTTAAAAGTTTTTTAATAAAAAACCATTTTTAAAGAAGTACAAACTTCTAGTTATAAAATAAGTCATAGGGACATAGTATACAGAATAGAAAATGTAATTAATTATTATATTGTATCTTGGACATTTCTCATAGCAATATTTTTTTTCTGATATAGTACCTCAGGCAAGAGAAACAAAAGAAAAAATAAGCAAATCAAACTAAAAAGTTTTTGCACAGAAAAAAACATCAACAAAATGAAAAAACATACTAAGTGGGAAATCATATTTGCCGATACAGCTGATAAGGGCTTAATATCCAAAATTTACAAGGAACTTATAAAACTCAACATCAGAAAAGCAAACAATTCTGTCTGATCTGTGGTGGCACAGTGGATAAGGTGTTAATGTGGAATGCTGGGGTCACTGGTTCAAGGCCCCAGGATGGCCTGGTCAGGGAACATAAAAGAAGCAACTTCAAGTTGGTGCTTCCTGCTCCTCCTTCCTGCCTTTCTCTATGTCTTCTCTTTCTAAAACTCAATAAATAAAATCTTTTAAAAAAATCAAACAATCCAATTAAGAAATGGGCAAACACACTAAAAGACACTTCTCCAAAGAAGACATACAGATGACCAACAGACATATCAAAAGATGCTGAGTGTCACTAATCATCAGAGAAATGCAAATTGAAACCACAATGAGATATCATCTTACATTTGTCAGAATGGCTATCATCAATAAATCAACAAACAACAAGGGTTGGGGAGAATGTGGAGAAATGAGGACCCTCATGCACTGTTGGTGGGAGTGCAGACTGGTGAAGCCACTGTGGAAAGAAGTACTGAATTATTTCAAAAAATTTAAAATGAAACTGTCTTATTACCCAGCACTTTCTTTTCAGGAATATATCCAAAGAAACTCAAAACATTAATTTAAAATGTTCATCACATAGTTATTTACAATAGCCAAGATATGGAAGCAATGCAAATACCCATCAGGTGATGAGTAGATAAAAAAGCTGTGGTATATTTATACAATGGAATACTACACAGCCATAAAAAAGGAAGTAATCTTACCTTTTGTGATGCATGAGTGGACCTGGAAATTATTAAGCTAAATAAAATAAGCTGGTCAGAAAAAGACAAGTACCATATGATTTCACTTATATGTGGAATTTAATAAACAGAATAAACTAACAACTAAAATAGAAATAGACCCATAGATACAGAGAACAGACTGACAGCTATTAGGCTGGGGGGTGGACTTAACAAAAAAGAAAAGCTCATAGACACAGACAGCAGTGCAATGATTACAGGAGGGAAATGGTAGTAGAGGGTAAAGGGGGAATAAATGGTCGTGGAAAGAGACTTGACTTGGGATACTGGCATAAAAACAGATACACAGACCATAAAACAAAATCAAGAACAGAAATAAACCAAGACATAAACAGTTAACTAATATGTAACAAGGAAGCCAAGAATACTAAACAGGAAAAGGGTAGTCTCTTGAATAAATGATTCTGAGAAAGCTAGATAATTACATAAAAAAGAAGAGAATGGGACTCCTATTTATACAACTTAAAAAATAACACAAAAAAATGGATTAAAGACTTCAAGGTAAAACCTGAAACTGTAAAACTCCCAGAATAAAATAGTAAAAAAGCTCCTTGAAATTTGTCTTAAGAATGACTTTTTAAAAACATGACACTCAAAGCCCAAGCAACAAAAGCAAAATAAATAAATGGGTCTGCATAGAACTAAAAAGTTTCTGTACAGCAAAAAGTACACTCAACAAAATGAAAATGCAGCCTATGGAATGATAAAATATGATAAGGGTTAATATTCAAACTATATGAAGAACACATATAATTCCATAGCAAATATATTTATTAACTTTGCGTGTGTGTGTGTGTGTGTGTGTGTGTAATTTAAAAATGAGCAAAGAACCTAAATATAGTAGATATTTTTCCAAAAGAGAAATTCAAATGGCCACTAGGTACATGAAAATGTGCTTGGCATCACTAATCATCAGAGAAATGCAAATCAAACCATAATGAGATATCACCTCACACCTATTACAATTGCTATCAAAAAGATAAGAGATAACAAGGTTTGGTGAGAATGTGCAGAACAGGGAACCCTTTACACTGCTGATAGAGTGTAAATTGAAATAGCCACTATGGAAAACAGTATTGAAATTCACCCCAAAATAAAAAAATAGAATTACCATATGATCCAACAATCTGATTTCTGGGCATATATTTGGGTAAATGGAGAAATAAAATCACTATCTGTAAAATATATCTGAACTCCCATGTTTTTTGCAGCATACTCACAATAATTAAGACATAGAAACAATATATTATAAGGGTCCATCTACAGATACTGGATATAGACATACATATATATTATATATATATATAACAAAATATTATTCACCAATGAAAAAGAAGAAAATCCTGCTGTTTGTGACATTAATGAACCTTGAGGGGATTATGATAAGTGGATTAAGCCAGACAGAGAAAGACAAATACCGTATGATCTCATTTATGTGGAATCTACAAAAGTCAAACTCATAGAACGAGAGATATGTAGTTGGCAGGAGCTGTGGAATGGGGAAGCACAGGGACCTGGGGAGATATTGTCAAAGGGTACAAACTTTCAGTAATAATACGAATCAGTCCCCAGGATCTAGTGTACAACATGATGACTACAGTTAACAATAGAGTATTATACACTTAAAACTTGCTAAGAAATCTAGATATGTATATCAAATTATCACATTGTACAATGTAAACATACACAATGTTCTTTGTCAATTACCATATTTCCCATGTATAAGTGCACCCCTTTTCAAAAGATTTGGGGTCTAAAAACTGGGTGCATTTTATACAGTATTGTAGAATTTTACTTGCATTTCCCACTTTTTCGCACTTGATGAGGAGTTGTATGAATTTTATGATGAATAAAATTTGAGTTCAATAACTTTACGTAATATCGTATATATTTTTTTCAAATTCCGGGCCCCAAAATTAAGCGGCATCTTATACATGGGAGCATCTTATGCATGGGGAAATATGGCATGTCTCAATAAAGGTGGGGAAAAAACATACGGTTGGTGAAAACAGAGGCAATTTTCTTTCCTGGAGATTTCAGAGCAACATTTTCAGTGACAGCTGTGGAGTTCCAAATAGAGGAATAAACAGAGTCAGAGCTGAATTTGGCCACCAGCACTCATTGACACTGGCAGGGGATATGACATTGGACAACCCCTTGATAGAACCAAACATGTTCTGTCTCACCAAGTTGTTACCCGAATTAAATAAACTCATTTAAGAGAGGCATCCTGGCATATCTAGGGACAATACATGTTTGCTAAAATGCTGAAATGGTCATCAATGCTGCTCCAAATCCCTCATGCATGAGGTGGAAGTTCTGCTTCTTTCCTGGGAGTGCCCCTCTCCCCAGAGTCTGAAGTGCCTTCAAAGGAACAGGTGATGAGGAAGCAGATCTGAGAGGCTGATCGGTACCTAAGTAGAGATTCATGTTGGGTGTGGTGGGAAGACAAAGGGGTGTCCAAATCTATGCCTGCTGACTGTCCGTCTGGGAAGGTCTACTCCTGGGGGACAGGCTGGAAGCCTTCTCTCTTCTTATTCCCTATAATCTATTCCACACCAGGGTTATACAGGGCTTCCACAAGCATCATCTGCCAATGACATCTATGATGCTATGTCTCCCACTTCTCTCCCTGGGAGCAGAGGGATGCAGACACGTCTGACTTCATTTGAGCCAAAGCAGGGCTAGCTTCTCTGCCCTCATGCAGGGCAGTGTGGGTGGGGAGCAGCTGTGGGGAGAGGAGGCCTGCAGAGCTGTTGGTGGCGTTCCCACCTTATATCTCTGTCCCTGAGGGAGATCGTCCACAGGCTGAGGCAGGTGCAAAGAACCCTGAGGTTTCCCCATGGGATTCCCTCCCAGAGCAGGTCTTTTGAGGAAAGCAGAAAGAGGTTGGCGTATAGAGCCATCAAACCTATGATACACCTGCTGAGCCCGCCCAAGACTCATCCTGAATTTCCTAAGACGACTACTAGTCTTTCAGGGCCTGATGAGGCTGACTAGTATCAGCTTTATATCCTTGGTTCATTAAGTCCTTTTAACAACTCAGTGGAGTTAGTGATGTTATTCATATTTTAATTGGATCTCACAGATGCTATGAAACTTGCCCAAAGTTACTCAGTAAGTTCAGGTTTTCATCTTACCCTGCTGTTCAAGAAATTCAGGTTGCCAAAGATCTTGCCTATTGCTGTGAGGTGTATGCTGCCCAGAGGGGATCGTTTCGCCTTTTGAAGGGGGCATTTTGGCCGAATAGTTTGCACACCACTGCCTAACGATCAAGTACATCAAAATGACATCAGGAATGGGCAGGAAGGGGTGTGCATGTGTGAGCGCTGGGGAACGTCTCAGCTCATATTGAGGGCATGATCACCTTGAATAAGAGGTGGAGAGGAGCCCATTCCTGGCAAGGGGAAAATCAATGCTGTAAATAGGACAACTGCAAAGACATCATCAAAGTATCATGAAATATACAAGCATTTTCCTTCCTGGGATAATCTACAAGTATAAACAGTGGGCAGTTAACCCTGTTGACTGTAGCAAAAGACAAGGCCATGCCTATAGTACCCTGAGCTCACAGACTTGAGAAAGTTCCCTTGCCTGCATTAAATGCATCTAATTGAATAAAAGAAAAGACCAAATATCCTAATGGGGGGAAATTCAGCCTGAAGGAGAGTGACAGCCTTTGAAACTCTCTCCTGGTCCTGCCCCACCTCCCCAGCCCTGCTCCAGGTACCTGACCCAGGCCCTTTGCCCTAGCTGCCTCCTCCACGCCCTAGCTGCCTCCTCCACGGCTTCCGGCACTCAGCTGCCACCGATTTCAGTGCTGCCACCACCCACTGCCCTCTGTGGTGGTGAAAACAGGACTCGGAGATCCAGAGCTCCAGCTCAAACCATGACACCAACCCTCACAAGGATGGAGTGCTTAAACAAGTCACTTACCCTGCAGTTCAGGGTCCTCCCCTGAGAAATGAGGAGGTTTCTCAGAGAACTACGTGAGATAACTTAGGAAAGCCAGCCGGCACCCCGGCTCAGTGAATGGTATCAGCCGTTGCACTTAGAGGGCTGGTTATTGCTTCCCCTTCTGATTCCCAGGTTTTGTAAATGTGTAAGAGCTGAGCTGTCTGAGGGACAGGAAGAGGAGTAATAAAGGTGGCAAGGCCTCTCCATGCTCTTCCTTCCTCTGATAATTTCTGCATCCAAAGAGTTCAGGACTCCTTCACCCGCGTTACCTGTGAAAAATCAGGCTTGCAGGTATCCTCCAGGATGACTGTGGCAATGGGCCAAGGCTCCGCGAGCAGGGAGTCTAGAGAAAAGGAACAAACAGGTATGGGAGCAGATGTAACCCTGTTCAGCAATAGCCTGGGCCAGTGTGGAGGCCAGGCCTCGGCCAACTCCGCCAGGCAACCGCAAGCATTCTCTGTCAGGCTCCAGCCTGGCACATCCCTGAAGGGAATGACCTCTTACCACCAACCTGGCTTTTACCAAATACCTAGGCCTGCCCGAAGCACCGAACTGGGAAGGAGCCTGAGGAGTCTCAGGCTCTCTGAGACCGAGGTGAGCCTGCCTATGGTGGTGTCGAGGAGAAAGGAGAGGGAAAAGCAGTGAAGATGACTGCTGTTCTCCCGGACAGATACAGGTAGGAGAAAGCGCTGGATCAGAATTAATTAAATCAGCAGCTCTTCCGCTTACAAGCTAGTTTACAAATCTTCAGCTTCAATCTTTCCATCCATCTATAACATGAAATAACAAAACTGTGTCTCTACAGTTCCTTCTTCTCTAATTCTGAGTCTTAGGAAAAAAGAATGATGAGATTTTTTAAAGTGAAACAATAAGCCAGTTTAGAAGTACTTATGTGGGCCACACAGGGTTCTCTGTGCTGTATTAGAGTATATACATTAAAAGAAAGAATTACCTTGGCCCTCACCAATCGGCTCAGTGGATATAGTGTCAGTCCGGTGTGCAGATGTCCTGGGTTTGATCTCCAGTCAGGGCACACAGGAAAAGCAACCATCGGCTCCCTCCCCCCTCCCCTTCTACAACCAGTGGTTTGATTGGTTCAAGCCTTGGCCTTAGGAGCTGAGGATAGCTCTGTTGATTTGAACATCAGCCCAGCCGGGAGCAGTAGGGGGGGTACTGGATGAATCCTAGTCAGGGCACATGCAGAAGTCTGTCTCTCTACTCCCCTCCTCTCAGTTAAAAAAAAAAAAAAAGGAAGAAAGAATTGCCTTCACCCTCATTTTATAACTCTGATCTGATATTAAGGCATAATTGAATGCTCTACTGTGATATGCAGTGATAGAATGAAGCCTGGACAAGGAATCAGAAGACCTGACTCAGAAACCTGGATCCCTTTCCTCTAACTGTGCATCTCCTGGCAAGTCACCCAACCTCCTCGAGCATCTCTATCCCTTCTACTCACTCCTCAGAGTTTTGGTAGTTACAAAATACAATCATGAAAGTGAATATATTTTATAAGCTGTAAAGCCCTATACAAATGCAAGATTTCACTGTCATCAGTATGATTCTTTTTGTTGTGGTGTACTCACCAAAGGACCCTACAATGTTTCCACCAACCCCAGATTACATGCTGTCCTTGATACCATTCCATTTTATTTGAGTATTGAGAAGAGAGCTAGAATGGTTATAGTCCAGTCTACTTGAGCTTTGAATAATTTCCTGAGTCTTAAAGCTGCCAGTCTAAATGTGTCAAATAGACAAGGCATAATCGTGGAAAGAAAGTGGGAGCCATCACCTAAGGACTAGGAGGCTGCTGAGGTAACAGAAGAATAAGCAGAACTCCCAGCTGACTTGGGCCATCCCATTTAGAGGTGTTCTGTGACTCAGGTCTCCCAGAAGGACCTGGTCCTGGTAAGATTTAGACACAGGAATCAAAGTGGTTTGGTCTGTAGGTAGAGCGCAGAGCATTTACCTAGCGGCTGTGGCTGATGCAATGCTGTGAGAATACTCCAGCTCCCGGAACCCTCCTGGGCACCTTCTGACCTTCTGTGGCCATTTTGCCCTACCATAACATCCTATTGGCTGAACCCTTAAATATAAACTTGCTTATTTCACGAATAAAGCAGATCTGTGTCACTGAACCTGGTCTCTGCAGTAGGGTCTTTGCGTCTCCGTCGTCCTCACCCCCGGTAGGACTTATCCACAACTGGCGCCTTGAACAGGGACCTAAGCGGCATCTAAGGGACGGGTTAGTGACCCTCTGCAATGGGAAACCTTCTCCCTCACTCCCGAGCCCCGCAGACGCGAGCCCTGCATGCCCGATTGCAGAGTAGGCCAGTTAAAGTTAGTAAAAAGAAAGTTAGTAAAAAGAATCTTTGTACTTACTGGGAAATCCTCTCTGGTTTTGGTCGGTGGCTTGAGGACGAACCTCTCTGGGACCCAGACGCTTGGGCCCGACGCGTTCGTTCACCCGGAGTGCATGGGGGGCGGGCCTTCCCTCTTGGTCACACTCCTGCCCTGTTGGCGGTGCATGCTTGTCTGGACGGTGCTCCTGCTGGGGACCCTCCGCTGGTTCCTGGGACCCTGTGGGCTGCTTCTCTTTCGGGAGAGGCCCCTGTCCCCTGTCCCCCAATCCTAAAAGCCACTGCCCGACTTAGCCCCTGGAGCCAGTCGGGCTTGCGTGGGATGCCGACCAACCAATGTGGGCTGAGCAGTGGCCATCGACAGCTCCTAGATTGGGAGGGTTGCACAGGCTAGTACAGCAATAGCTGGAAACCGAACATGTTGGGCCCTCCACCAGTCCTCATAGTTCGCCTGTTTTTGTGATGCAGAGCAGGGTATCTGGAGGGTAGAGGCTCCTCCACGATTTGGGGGCAATTAGCAAGCATATGGCAAAGGTGGGCACTTTGCAGCCAGGCTTGCCACGTCCCTCTACAGTGCCACCGGCGGCCCGTGTCCATCCAGAAGACAAGCCGTATTCTGCTTTTATGGTGCCCTCCACCAACCATGCCCTTCTAGCACAGCGGTATCAATGGACAGTCCTGCCACAAGGATGAAAAACAGCCCCACCCTGAATGCCATTGGACTTTTCATCCATTATGCCCTGCGCCTCTGGCAACAGGCTCCTCCCAATATCTTCTCGGATAGTGCTTATGCTGTGCAAACAGTCAAAGGCCTTGCCCATTCCACCTCCAGCCCAAGCAGACATTACTAGATAGGGCTCTCAGCCAGCTTAAAGAACTCTCAGAGGAGCGTCAACACCCTTGGTATATCCAACATCTTTGTTCCCATTCTGGCTTTCCTGGCCCCCTAGCAGCAGGCAACACACAAGTTGATTGTCTAGTTTTAACAGTCTCCCTTATTGAGCAAGCCAGACAACTTCATGCTGGTTTCATATGTCTGCCCATTCTTTCAAATCTCTCTTTTCCCATCTCACTCACACAACCTGCAAACACCTTGTGCACATATGTAAACAGTGCGGGCCCTTACTACCCTTAGGCCCCCTACACCACAGGGTGTCAACCCTCGAGGCTTACAGCCTAATGCTATGTGGCAAATAGACGTCGCTCATGTCCCCCAATTTGGCAAACTCCTCTACGTACACATAGCAGAAGACACCTTCTCTGGAACCATCTTGGCATGGCCCTAGACAGAGAAAAAAACTACACATGCAATTCGTGTCCTTCGACAGGCCATGCTCTGCCTTTGGTGTACCTTGGGAAATTAAAACTGACAATAGGCCCTGTTATATCAGCAGCCAATTTAAAGCCTTTTGTTCCGAATGGCAAATCACACAGTGCCTTGGCATTCCTTATAATCCCCAAGGAGAAGCCGTTCTAGATGGTGACACAGAGACATTAAGCTGAAAATTCAAAAAGAAAGAGGGGATATGCCCCGGGTCTCGCCTGGAGAAGTGCTCCTCACTGCTGTATTCACTCTCAATTCTTTAACTTTTGATTCTGAAGGAGTAACTCCTGCTTATAAACTTTGGGGAGGCCTTCGTAGCCAACTGACCCCATTGCCATTAGTATGCTGGAAGGACCCATCCACAGCTCAGTGGCAGGGACCGCACCCCCTTCTAACTCAAGGAAGAGGTTATGCTTGTGTTTCTCCAGAAAATAGCCCGCATCCAATTTGAATCCTAGGAAGGAACATATGGCCACTCTAGGTGTCACAAGATGACCCCACCAATGATGCTTCCAACACCTGCAAACCCTCTGGTTCCTCCTCATTTGTGCCATTATCACCACAAACTCCCAGGCACGAGGAGATCCTCACATCTGGGTGGCTGTTTCCCACCCTGGAATAATTATGCCTGTTGAAGTTAATAGCCCACAGTTTCCAGCAGTATAGTCCAGTAACTGCTTCCTTAGTCTCCCTTGTGACAATAGTGGCCGGGAATCCCAACAGTGGAATGGCACTATATGGGGTAACCTCAGTGACCCAATACTACTTAAGTTTACTCTGAATAACAACATCATCCCCTCGGAGGGGTGGGTCCTCCTTCGAAATCATACTATGGGGGACTTTGCTGAAAACGGTACTACCAACCAAGGCTCAGTACTTGGCCTACAAGCCCTCCTCCCCCTAACTGCCAGCAGCTAGGCCCGCCCCACTAACAATGCCTTCCCAGGGTCACCTCTTTGCCTGTTCCTGTATGATGAACATCTAAGAATACTCCCAAGAGAAGGAATTCCCTGGACAGACTGCTGTATTGCCTCTGGCCCGGATGCGCAGACCATCAACCTTGGAGTTTGGCATTGGAAGCTGAGAGACAGAATGTAACATATGCAGTATGCAGCCCACGGCAAGCCATCCGTTCCGTGTTTGGACGCTGGGACCTTTGTGGGAAGGGGGCGTGCATGGACCTACATCCATTTTTTGCAATCAAAATGGAACTGTGTTTAACGGCACCTGGGAGGTCTCTGTAACACAATAGGAGGGAAATGACATCCCGAACCCTAGGAGGAATCTCCCGTTTAAGACCCCCGTTCTATTTCCTAACTAGTCAAACATTACAGAAGCTTGCCTCATTGTTTAATCCAGCTAACCTATTAGCATATAGTATAATAGGTTTTATAGTTGTTTTAGTTCTACTAGGGTTCCATTTTATAATGCGTAGCATTCAGAAGCTACAACAGCAACAAGTAGTCATCAAGCAAGTTCAACTGGCCTTAATTAAAAGAGAAGGGGGAGATGTAGGTACAGTGCAGAGCATTTACCTAGCAGCTGTGGCTGACACAATGCTGTGAGAATACTCCAGCTCCCGGAACCCTCCTGGGCACACTCAGGAAGGAAGCTCCCCTGCTGCATAAAAATGACTCAGAGCCAGCCAGGCAGCCCTCTGACCTATTTGGCCATTTGCCCTACCATAACAACCTATTGGCTGAACCCATCTATATAAGCTTGCTTACTTCCTGAATAAAGCGGATCTGCATCACTGAACCTGGTCTCTGGAGTCAGGTCTTTGTGTCCCTGTCATCCTCACCCCTGGCAGGACTTGTCCACATTGGTCAATTGGACATTAGGGTATGGACTTGTCCATACCCTGATGCAAAGGTAATAAAGTCACCAAATAGCATAATCAAAATCTCTGGCCTATTTCCTCCTATTTCCAGTCAAGATGCTAAGAGGAAGCCCAGAAGCTGAAGAAGTCTTCAGGGAGTATTGAAGGTCAGTATCCTTGTAGTGTTTTTTTGTTTGTTTGTTTTTTAATTCACTGAGAGAAGGGGAGGCAGAGACAGACTTCTGCATGCACCTTGACCAGGATTCACCTGGCAAGACCACTAGGGGGTGATGCTCTGCCCATTGGGGCATTGCTCCATTGCTCAGCAACCAAGCTCTTCTTAGGACCTAAGGCAGGAACATGGAGACATCCTCAGCACTTGGGGCCAACTCACTTTATTTAAGCCATGGCTTCAGGAGGGAAAGAGAGAGAGAGAGAGAGAAGCAAGAAAGGGAGGGGTGAAGAAGCAGATGATCACTTCTCCTACGTGCCCTGACCAGGAATCAAACCCAGGACATCCATCCACATGCTGGGCTGACACTCTACCACTGAGTCAACTGGCCAGGGCCCAGTAGCCTTGTAGCATTGACCTAAAAAAACTGGGTGTGTCATCTTAAGGCACCCAGGGTCCTTTTCTGTGGTACCTAAGGAAAACCTTCTCCTTGAGATAATGGCATACAATGAGCTAATCTTGCTTTTTAACAATGGGATCAAGTGATGGGCTTGCCCAGTCAAGCATTCAGGTAACTTATAACTATGGTTATAGTGCAGACTAGTTCACCCAGGTCAAAGGCATGCTCCAAAAGCAAAACCAAGTCTACACAAACACGAAATCCACATGCAAGGAAGCTAGTGGAAACCAGGTCCTAAACCAAGAGGGAAATTTGACAACTAGGCAAGTAAAACACACAAGCCAAATTTAAAAGCCAAGAAGATAAATCTAGGAGCCGATTTGCCAAACCATTACTGTTCTCAAAGCCAGCTGAGCTGGATGAAAAGTTTAGATTTTTCAGGGGTAATGAAGCTCTACCAGAAAGAGCAGCCAAGGAATCAAGAATAGTCATTTTGAAGTTTCCTCAAGTTTTCTTTCATTCAGATCTAACATTCATGAATGAAGACAATGTTGGAGGAAAGAAACCAGCAAGGAATGTTGCTACATGATAAACTCCATTTTCTTCTTATTTTCTTCCACCAAACCTCCGGTTCCTAGACAGGAAAGGAATGCATGGAATTGTTATCAAAGGGGATGGATATAATTTTTTTCTTCTATCTACTTCTCTAAAATGTTCTATCATGGCTGACTATATATTATTTTTCACAATGGGTAAAATATATAATAGACTTAGGCACATAAAAAAGAGTATTTATCATTTATGTCTGTTCTCACTGCTAAATACGGTACAGTAAATACTTTTATAAGATGCCACAGGCGGTACTGAAGTACCTAAATCCAATGTCACTTATTTCTTTTGATAAAAGGACACAATGATGTGTTTTCCAATAATGGTGATTCAAGCTACTGTATGAAGCTGGCAGGACTGCTATTCTTAAGTAAGCAGGACTTTGGCTCCCCTTAAATTTTACCCTAAGGGAAGGAAACTCATTGGCTACATGTACTCCTTCTTTCTTGGGTCCCTGGATTATCTCTGATGCTTGAGATGGAGGAGAAAAGGAGAAGAGAAATCAAGGCCATGGCATGAGTACATGCACAACCCAACCAGGCATCCATGGGATGAGTATCTCTACCGAGGGAATGTGTCTCTTCCTAACCAACCCAAAGGGTAGCTTGAGAATAAATGAAAAAGAGCCTGAAGAGCCATTCTTCCTCAGTTAACTCTACATATATGATCAATTCTACTATAACACTTACTTTGAACACTTAAATTTGTTCCAGTGTGATTGATAGAATCAAGGACAATTTAAGCACAATACAAATTTCACATTTGTTTATGTGTGAGTTGGCAAGCAAGTAATACTAGGTGAATACAGAAAACAGCACCCAGTTAAACCAAGTGGAAGGATATACAAACAAACAAACACACACACCTCAAACATCTGCTCACTTCCTCAGTTCACCATGTGTGTTATGAGCTATACCCGTGTACATCTGGTATTTCTTTTTTTTTTTTTTTCTTTCATTTTTCTGAAGCTGGAAACAGGGAGAGACAGTCAGACAGACTCCCGCATGCGCCCGACCGGGATCCACCCGGCACGCCCACCAGGGGCAATGCTCTGCCCACCAGGGGGCGATGCTCTGCCCATCCTGGGCATCGCCATGTTGCGACCAGAGCCACTCTAGCGCCTGAGGCAGAGGCCACAGAGCCATCCCCAGCGCCCGGGCCATCTTTGCTCCAATGGAGCCTTGGCTGCGGGAGGGGAAGAGAGAGACAGAGAGGAAAGCGCGGCGGAGGGGTGGAGAAGCAAATGGGCGCTTCTCCTGTGTGCCCTGGCCAGGAATCGAACCCGGGTCCTCCGCACGCTAGGCCGACGCTCTACCGCTGAGCCAACCGGCCAGGGCTACATCTGGTATTTCAACCTTCCATCCTGTTTCACCATGTCATAGTAACTCACAAGCTGCAACTCTTCCAACACCCAATTTCAGAAGCAAATTCAAGAATATCATATTTATTGTAGTATTTCTATAATCTTTATTCTTTGCGTATAAAACTGTAATACCATTTTTATTTGCCTCTTATCTTTTCTGCTTTGTGTAACTGATGAAGTTTTTACGTGTTATATCACTAGCACTATTTTCCCACAAAAGCCCTGTGGTGTTTTCTCATATGATTTTGCAAAGAAGAGCGATTTCTTAGGAATGTATATGTCACATTATAAAACTGACTCTCCAGGGCTTTGCTCTAGGCACAATGGAGAAAGCAGGTATAACCCAGGTAATATGTCCATGCAGGAGCTCCCAGCATCACTTAGGAAATGTATTCCTTTCTGAATCTCAAATCCCCCAAAAAATCAGTTGAGAAATTGGGAAAATGGAAGAAAGTACTCTAATTCTTCTGTGAGATTAAAACTTAACAACTAACAGAGAAAGACATTACTGGCTCCAAGAAATTTACTAACACATGGAATCAAAAATTAAGACTGGCATTTCCAGGAATTAGAGGAGGAATACATAGAGAAAAAATGATCAAGCTCTAACCTGTTGGTCTCACTTTTAGGTGCTGACCAGGCTGTCAGCATGTCTATATGTTCCTGTTTAGCTGCTAAAAGTGATTATGTGGGCATAGAAATATCAATAATTTTATATGGGGAATATAGTCTATACAAGTCCTATGAATAGTGTTCAGAGAAATAATAAATTTTGGAAGAAAAATGTCCTTAATCAACAAGTCATTGTTTACTTTGCTAGGAAATACAAGCACTAAGCTATCCGAATACTACATGTGGTGACACTACATGTTAATTATGTTACTGGTGTTTTCCAGTGTTTGAGTATTCATTATAGGTTATTCCTTTTGTAAATGAAACTAAAATATTTCTTATATTTCTTATTTTTTAAACTGTTAGATAGTCTTAATAGCAAGTAATTAGTACAAGGAATATTAGCTACTATATATTGTAAGCATAACATGATTTCAGGTATACCTGAAAATGCCTAAATATTTTGATTTCTCATTTCAAAACCTTGAAAGATTAGTATCTATCTGGAATTCAGAAATGCTAAATCCAGGCATGGTCCTTAATAAAAATAAAACTTGGGTTCTAATAAGCCTGAATATGTTCCTCAGGGATATACTACAGCCTTGAAATCTGGAGTCCAATGTCTCCAGAATCATATGCCATATCCCACAAGTGTCCAAATGGTTTCTTTGGCCAATTATCTAAGATAACTGAAGCCAGAATTCAGAATCACTTTATTAAAATATATTCTATACACACATGTGTAGGTGGGAAATCTCTGTGCCTTTCACTCAATTTTGCTATGAACCTAAAACTACTCTAAAAAATAAGGGCAATTAAAAAATAAAACAACCTCAGGCTTAAGATTTAATACACACCCATACAATATGCAAGCAAAGACTTATACACAGAAGAGACCAAAATTTTAAAGAATTTCCTTGGTCTTTTAAAAGAGCAGACTCCCTTGGCCCACAAGTCCCAGTCCCAGTCCAAATGATGGATGGAGGTTTCCATTTCTCACTCACAAACTCACATCCAGATATTTGTCTGAACCCCTTAATTTCAGAGGAAGCAGGCATTCCTCAGCAAAGCCCTTTCGAGGTTCACAAAGGATCAGCTGCCATAAATCAAACATTGGTGGCATTAGTGGAGGTGAGGAATAGTGCCGCAGGTAACATTTTCTCGACCTTGCTGAGAGAGAGTCAAGTCTAGAGTTTAATGAAATGAAATCTCTTTGCAGTGAACACGAACAAGGCTGATGGAGCAGTTCTCTCTTAACGTGACTTTTACCTGGCCTATGAGAAGATTTAAGCCTCATCTTCAAATCTAGAGTTAGAAGCAGCTTGTTTCCCCCCCCCCCCCCCAAGGGATAGCCAAGGGAAAGCTGCTTTTTAAGCTTAGAGCTCTGTGCAGAGCTGACTAAAGCTAGGACATCTTGAAGGCATTGAAAGAAAATGAAGCAAATAAATGAACAGTGAATCCAAGAAGAACCGAACGTACTTCTGTCTCCTGTGTCGTATTTTCCCTCCCTAGAGAAAGTGAAAACCCATTATTGGCAATGGACCCAGAACAGGGTAACATGATCTGTCTTCAGTATTCAGAATTCAAAACTGACTTCTCTTAAATCTGCAGAAGAATTAAGTTGCAAGTGGATGGAAACAAGTAGTTATTGGTACAATGCAATTATCTGGAGACTTTTTTTCCAAAATACTTTAATAGATTCAATAAGCCGATTGAGTTGAATTGAAATTTCAAAACTCTTATGAAAGATGTTTATTTATTTTTGTTTTTGAACCAACAGACAATGTTGGTTCTAGGTTATTAAAGATTAATAAAGAACAAAAGCAGAGTTGTCTTTTATGAAAGAAATTTATTTTTTTATTTTTTTAGTCAGAGTAGGGGAGGTAGAGACATACTCCCTCATGCACCCTGACCAGAATCCACCCAGCAAGCCCACTAGGGGGCAATGCTCTGCCCATCTGGGGCCCTTGCTCTGTGGCAGCTGGAGCCATGTTTTAGGGCCTGAGGCGGAGGCCATGGAGTCATTCTTAGCACCTGGGGCCAAATCACTCCAACTGAGCCATGGCTGCAGGACAGGAAGAGGAGAGAAAGGGGGGTGGGGAGAGAGAGAGAAGCAAGAGGGTGAGAAGTGGAGAAGCAGATGGGTACTTCTCCTGTGTGCCCTAGCCAGGAATCAAACCCTGGAAATTCACACACCAGGCCAACGCTCTACCACGCCAACTGGCCAGGCCAAAAGGAATTTTATTTCTTTTTTCTTTCTTCTGGCTATCTGGGAAACAGTAAAAGAACTATGAGTAGGACAAAGAACCTGTCAAATCTCCTTGACATTACCATTGGTGAAGAAGGACATTCCTGTGCTCTGAATGCCCAATCTTTCTATGATTTACTGGGCTTACAAAGATTTCTGAAATTGAAATGGTCCACCTTGGGAAGACTTGCTCCAAGTTTATATGTTCTTTTTTTTTTTTTGAGTATGCTATGAACTCTATACAGATGGTTCTAGATGTTGAACTCTATGTATGGGTAGAGAATCTAACTGCTCTTAACTTTTGATAAAGAGTTTTTCCCCTGGCAAATAATTCTTACAAATAATTTTTCTCTGGGCTCTCTCTGGACTCCTAACTACAATTAACTTTTTTTCATTATGTATCTCTGTAGAAGAAGTTTATATCCACCTTGAAGAAATCATCACCCCTCTGATGTCTTTTCCCTCTCCAACCTGTATGCTAAAAGTCTCTCATTCCTCTGGGAGTTAGGGACCTGTGCACCATTACAACTCACCTCTCCCCAGAGCATGCTCCCAACACCTCTTTTTGACATTACTCATTTTCCCCAGAAAGGAATTTTCATACTACTACTAGAAAGATAAAGATTTCTTTATGTTACCTGGATTTATTTACTGCCCAACTGGTGAGATTTTCCATAGAACAAAGAAAAGGTAAAACCCCACCCAGCAATTTGAGGCACAGATTGTGCCTGGAAACTTATAGTTCTCTACTGATGGACCTTACCGCAGTTTCCCAAATCATAAAATTGTGAACTACTGCAAGAAAAAATACACCTAGACCAAAGGAAAGACTGACACATCCATTGTCTACTGTAATGAAACATAATATTTAACAATAAAAACTCAACCATGTGATTTATATAATGGAGGCTTTACTAGGACATTTTAACTCTAGAGCCTAGGACTTAACTAAAGGTTTTGCTTTAGAGTTTGAATATACTTCAAGAAAATTGGATCCGGCTGCTAAACCTTTTGAGAAGTTTTTGTTTCTTTATTTTTTCTCTTGAATTAAGCCTGTGGGACTGGATATATAGAGTGAAAACTGA
Organism: Saccopteryx leptura; assembly: GCF_036850995.1. Lineage (NCBI taxonomy): Eukaryota > Metazoa > Chordata > Mammalia > Chiroptera > Emballonuridae > Saccopteryx > Saccopteryx leptura. The sequence continues at coordinate 67,156,668 of NC_089504.1, read as the reverse complement.
TTGTTTGATTGGCCAGCATACATATTCCTTTCCTACAGCAATATGATTTTGATTTCCCTGTGGGGAATTCACTCCTTCTCCCACTTTCTGCCATTGTTCTATTGGAAGGGATTGACAAAGGTAAGCCTTGATTGATTTGAGCCAGTGTGCATACCCCAGCCCTTTGACCACAGAGATTAGTTCAGAGATTAGCACATAGCCCAGCCCGAGCCATTGAAACATTTTGCCAATGCTTCGGCAGAAAAGAAATGCTTTTTCTCCCTCTGGCCTCAGTGAAATAAGCATGTCTGCTCCAACCACCTCAACACTCTATGGGAACCAGACTGTGGCTGAAGGCCACACCTACAGGAAGCAGAACTGACAGATGTCTACTGGCCGCATTGCTTGAAACCTGAATCAAGCACATCCTAAAGCCAGCTTTCCCCAGATTGTTGTCACATAAACCAAGAAATTCATTTTTTGCTTAAACTACTTTGAGTTTCTCTCTCAACATAAAGACTCCTAAGAGATACAATGTAGATCTGCAGCACCTAAGATAAAAATTTATTCATTTTCTCACTCATTTTTGTAAGCATTTTCAGAATGACTATTAAGTACCAGACACTGGGAATAGAAAATCAATATCACCCAGACCCTGGCCCTCCAGGAGGACAAGATAGAGTGTGAGCATCTATGATACAATGCAATAGGGGTGATAGTAGAGGGTGTTATGGGAAGACAGAAAATGAAGAGACTAATTCAGTCAAAGAGAGTCAGTAAAGAAGTTTAGAAGGCAAGAAAGAGACATTCTAGAAGGAACAGATCACACATCCAAAGGCCAATTGGCATGAAGACTCATAGCCTTTCTGGGGAATCACCAAGAGTCTGTTGTGGTTTGCATATGAGTTTCCAAGCTACGTACAGAGTGGTGTAGCTGGAAAGGAAGGTTGGAATCCAATTATGAAGGGCTTTGTACATCTGGTGTTCAAGGAACATCATGGTCAGACCTGAATTTGAGAAGGATGCCGACAATATCTACAAGTGACAGCACGAGTGGGCTTCCTTTGTCTAATCCCCGAAGCAGTCTGACTCCTGCTGCTCCTCATTTGAGCTGGAGCTCTCCTGCCTCCCCCACTCTACTGTGATGAGGGACTATAAGGCTGATGCTGACAGACTCCTGTGCCATTGTGCACTTCAGCTATTTGTCTGTGCTCTGGAAAACGACTTGAAACTCTCCATGGAGAGTGCAGACAGAAAGGTCAGCAATTATGCAAAATGAATAACGGGCTTGGAGCAATCAGGCCATGCAGCTGCTGCAATGAATTCTCTGAGACCCACCTGCCAGGTGTTCATGTCCCTGACCAGTGGCCCCGGCCAGGCATCTTCGGCCAAGCTCTTAGATAACTAGTATTCCTAGACAGCTAGGGGAGATCCTGAAACCAAAAAGGTCACAGAGCTGAGAGCATGGAGAAAAGTCTCCTTGGTGTGTCCTCTGAAGCTCAGTGAATGACCTGTCCTTGGACATAAGGGATTCAATGATGGGCCAAAGGTCAAAATCCCCAGCCAGGGACCAGGCTCAAGGTGCAATGTGCATCCATGAGTGCTTGAGGGAGCCTTTTGTTCTGGGAGGACACTACTTAATCACAGGGAGTACAGGAAAGCAGAAAATCATTGTTGAGAACCTACTATGTGAAATGTGCTGGGGGATGCAGACATGATCCCAGTCAGCACCCCAGAAACATCAGCACTCAGCCACATGTGCCAATTAGAGGCCGACAGAGCCGACGCTTTGGTAGGAGCGGAAGGAGATTACATACGTGCAAAACAGCATCCATTTTAATAAATGACAGTTCAGCAAGGTTCTTCTGACCAGTGAGGAAACTGAGGACAAGCCAAGTAAATGATCCTGAAGAGAGAAGGAACTGGAAGCCTGGTCAGCTTAATTCCAACACTCTCCCTTTCCACTCTGCCCCAGAGAGGGGAAGGCGGGAAGCCCCACTAGGAGTACAGCTCAGCTCTCCCACGTGGTCTCTGGAGTTCTGCAAAGATCCTGGCACAAGAAAGGGCATATTGTTCTGACACTTTTATGGGGGGTCTGGTGGAGTCGGGGTTATTTTTTAATAAAAAAAAAACCCGCCTGACCGAGCGGTGGCGCAGTGGCTAGAGCGTCGGACTGGTATGCGGAAAACCCAGGTTCGAGACCCCGAGGTCGCCAGCTTGAGTGAGAGCTCATCTGGTTTGAGCAAAAGCTCACCAGCTTGAGCCCAAGGTCACTGGCCCAAGCAAGGGGTTACTTGGTCTGCTGAAGGCACACGGTCAGGGCACATATGAGAAAGCAATCAATGAACAGTTAAGGTATTGCAATGCACAACAAAAAACTAATGATTGATGCTTCTCATCTCTCCGTTCCTGTCTGTCTGTCCCTGTCTATCCCTCTCTCTGTCTCTGTAAAAAACAAAAAACAAAAAACAAAACCCTTGTTTTTTATGGTTTGTGATATAAATTTCAAATACATTTTTATACTAAAGAGTGGGACTACCTGGGGCACCGTGAAGACGCTGAGAGCCCTCCTTTAGGGGTGCTGTGATGGCCATTTTTGAAAGGTGTCCAGATAGTGGACTATAGAGAAAAAAAACATGGAAAGGTTAGCAGTTCCTTCTATTCAGCTACTCTCTCCAGGTTCTTAGCATATTTCCCTTCTTTTCGCCTCTTCCGTCCCAGAAAGGGCAATGGCTTCCACGGCTCCTACCCCAGGGCACTACACAGTCTCTTACTGGTAAACCCCATCCACACTTTGCAAAGGGTCCCTTTCTGGGCTGGCTTCATCGGCGTGTGGCTTATGCAGTCACATAGGGATCTGTGCTTAGAACTCCATACTTGATTTAATACTTTGGAAATTTGTATCATTTTAACAAGAGCCCCACATTTTCATTTTTCACCAGGCCCTCTAAACCAGGTAGTAGCTCCCAGTCCCTTTATCAAAGTATCGTTAAGTGTGCCATCCATATCCTGCCAGGAATCTGACCCATACACCCTCCTATGCAGAGAGAAGGATGGCCCAGCATGACAGATTTCCTCACAAGGAGGCAAGTCTTTTCCCCACCAGAAAGGAGTCCTCAGAGAAAAGATATAGGTGTTCCTATGAGGTCAGTTTGCTCCTTTGGCAGGAACCAAAATCAAGGCAGAGGAAGACAGCAAACAGAGGCCAGAGGCCAGCACTTAGGATGTGGAGGGTCCAGTCCTGGCAACACAACATTTAGGCTCTGTGTCCTTTTGAAGTCACATGCCCTCTCTGAGCCTCCTCAGCTTGCTCATCAGGATAGCACACTGCCTAATCCAAGTATGGTTATCAACTAAAAAAACTGACAATCATCAGGAGGAAAGCACAGCAGAACAATGGCCTGATGAGTAAGAACCTTCTTCCTTATCCCCATCCTGGTAAGAAATGCCTAGCACCAGGACCAAAAGCTCAGCTATTCAAGATCATAACTAAAGAACAATTAATTGTAGTTCACTTCTTTACTGATCTAGCCCACCATTCATATAGCATAGGAGCACTTTGGGTCTATAAGCAACCATAGCCAATACATAACCAATTGACCCGGTCTCTGGTCCAATAAAACCCTTCCCGCCCTTGATTTAGAGCAATGGTCTTCAGTCTTAAGCCTATTGCAGAATTCTCCGGAGAGCTTGTTAAAACAGTTTCTGTTTCAATAGGTCCAGAGTCCACAGAGAACGTGCATTTCTAACAAGTTCCCAGATAGTGTCGATCCAGCTGGGTCAGGAACCACACTTGGAGAACCCATGGTCTAGACTAGATGATACAGCAGACATTTAGGAGCATAGCTCTGAAGCCGAGTAGCCTGTTTGAATTCTGCCTCTTCTACCTATAACCTGAGTAACCTTAAATAGCTTGGGTTTCTTTTATATTTCATACCTCATCTGCATAATTAGGACAATGATAGCACCAATTTCACAGAGCTGTCCTGAGTTACATGAGCTAATGCAAGTGAAGCGCTCAGAACAGTGCCAAGCACAAGGTCAACCCTCCTATTAAATCTTAGTTAATATCGTTTCCATTTAATTCTCCCAACAGCCCTATTAGGTGGATCTGCTGGCCATTTTATAGATCAGGTGGCTGGAGCACAAGGGGTAAAATGTACTGCCCACAGCACAGAACTATTAAATGGCCAACTGGGAATCAAACCCATGGCTCCAGAATGGAGAGGTGATGCCTTGACCCCAAGCTCTATTCTCCTTCCCCAGTAACTGGAACAAACACCTTGTCCCCACAAGGCTCCCGGGAAAACAAACCTTTGGAAAGTGGAGCATTGGTAGCTTGGGTCTCCCACGGCATTCCCAGGTCTTCACCCGGAACTCAAGCGGGAATCATACTCCTCTGACTCTGACCCTCCCTCTCGTGTTTGCGCAGGCCACAGTGGTATAAAATAACAAAGAAGCCCTCTCCTGCACCCAGCCCTGGTCACTCATTTTCTGTAAGAAGCCCTGGCCTGCATGTGATCATCCTGAGCTAGGCCAAGAGGCCTTATGATAATAGTTACTAGCACTAGGCTGGATATTTTACATACATTATCTTATTTAATTGTCAATATTATTCCATGTGGTAAGTACTATTGTTATCCCCATTTATCAAATGAGGAGATTGGGAAGTTTAATGCATGACCCCAGTCAGGCAGCTAGTAAACAAGGATGCCAAGAGAGAAACAAATCTGAATGCTTCCAAATTCCATTCTTTCCATTTACAAGATCTTAAAAGATATTACAAGTTAAAGAAGATTAAGGAAAGAGAGCACTAGAAATTAGTGATTAGAGCAAAGGACTTAAAATGCTCAAAATATAATTCTATCTCTTTGGCAATTTTGGTCAATTTCTCTGAAAAAATATGAATAAGCGTGAGTCACACCATTCAGGTAAAATACATTTGCAAATGTACTCTTGCCAATTTGAAACAAGAAAAAGCTATACAAGTTTTGCTCTCATGTGGGTGGCTTTTATGAGAAGAGGGAGACTTATATGAAAAGAAAGCCAAAGCTGGAGTGCCTTTGACCCCTTATCCTTAAAAATAAAAAGGAAGAATAATCAATTGTACGCTGAAAATATAACTGCAAACAAGCTCCGAGGTGACATTTGGGCTGTGTGGTTTTCTTCCAACTGTGTGACAATGAGTGCCCATTCAGCTGGCTTTTCCCAAAGCCAGAGAAAGGTCTTTAACTAAAATGTCACAATGCATCTTATTTTCCATTTTCAGCATGTGTTCCAAGGGGAGACTGACACTCTGTTCTGCCCTCACATACCATTTTGAAAATAACAACAGCACAGCACAAAGAAAGGTATGAAGGAAGGGGATAGCTTGCAGCTAGTTCGAACTCTCTGACTTTCATTTTGCAGAGGGTGGAGGCTTTGGGTGGAGAAGAGGCAGAGGAGACCAGAGTGTGGCTGTGACATAATCTCCTGAGAAATGACAAAAAGACACTGGATCTATTCCATTATAACTATGTGGTACTTTGGAGAGTGGCTGTTAAAATTATATTTAGAAATTAGATTTTACTGGCCAATTTAGTTGTTTTTACTGAGAGTCTTTGGTCCAAAGACTAGCTATCATTTGGTAACCTGGAGGTTTGAGCTCTGCCTCAAAGGAAGACATGACGCTTCTCCTTTCTAAAATTATCCCCCTATTTGAACAGTCAAGGCCACATATAACCTGGCCTCCACTAACATCTCCAGCCTTGTTTCTCACTGTTAATTTCCGGTGCTTTGCTGTTGATTCTGTGGTTTTGTTATTCCCAAAAAAGGATCCACCCCTCTGATTCCTTCTTCCTAGAATAGCCTTTAAACACCCCACATTCACCTTCTAATATCTTCATTTTCTTAGCTCTTACTCATTTGTAACCCTTGTGAATCTGAGCCATGTTACCTAATTCCAGGTGTATTTGTGGTCATAGACACAAAGTCCAGAACCAAAACATATTTTCTTTTTTTTTTGTATTTTTCTGAAGCCGGAAATGGGGAGAGACAGTCAGACAGACTCCCGCATGCGCCCAACCAGGATCCACCCGGCATGCCCACCAGGGGGCGACGCTCTGCCCACCAGGGGGCGATGCTCTGCCCCTCCGGGGCGTCACTCGGCCACGACCAGAGCCACTCTAGCGCCTGGGGCAGAGGCCAAGGAGCCATCCCCAGCTCCCGGGCCATCTTTGCTCCAATGGAGCCTCGGCTGTGGGAGGGGAAGAGAGAGACAGAGAGGCAGGAGAGGGGGAGGGGTGGAGAAGCAGATGGGTGCTTCTCCTGTGTGCCCTGGCCAGGAATCGAACCCGGGACTTCTGCACACCAGGCCGACGCTCTACCACTGAGCCAACCAGCCAGGGCCCCAAAACATATTTTCAAAGAACTCAAGTTGTTCACCCACACAACAAATCTGATTCTGTTTCCCTCTTCCAACAGAATTATTATATCAATATGATAATTGCCAACCAACTGGTCAACCCATGTACCAATTTCCTCTGTTTTATTTCACAAACCATGCTGCCACTGGAGTGATCCTTCTAAATGTAAATCTCCTCTTTTGTTCCTCTCTAGTTTCTGTCTTAAGACCCAACTACACTAAACAATTTAATACCCAAGTGTGCCCTCTATTCCCCATATGCCTGTGCTTTTGCTTGTGTCACTTTCTCGAACTAGATTACCATCTTATTTTCTGAGCCTGTTCAAACCCGAAGTATCTTTCAAGACCCAGTTCAAATGCCTCCTCTTTATGACTATTTCAACTACAGACATTGTCCCTTTCTCCTCTGTTGTTTCTGCTGCTCTTTCTTATAAGGCTTACAGCATAATTTACTAAGTTGCATTTGTCTTTATGTTTCCCTCTTACATGTGAGAAGGAATTCCTTGAAGTCAAAGTTTTCTTATTACTCATCTTTGAGTTTATAGCAAAGCGATTTGTATAGCAAAGTGCTCATTGTATATTTGCTGAATTAAATTGATCTAACATTTTAGTACTTATACTATATTCTCGCATACATTTACTTATTGTTCATTCTAACAGATGTTAAGGTGAAAAAACTGAGACTCACATAGTTAAGTGGCATATCTTGGAGATGGTTGATCTAGACTGAAGCCAAGTCTCTAATTACTCTTACAGTTCTGAACTTCTATGATTCTATAATTTTACTTAAAATTGTGTATCAGAAAGGAGAAAAGAAGAATTTCATTATAATTCTGCAGGGAAAAGAAAGGCCAGCAATTACTCTTTCCCTTTCTTGCAAGGCTATGAATTATGCCCCACTGGAAATGAATATTAGAAACATTAGCTTCAGAGTTGTAACATAAGAGCGGCTTCTTTTATTATCATGTTTAAACATTTGGATAATAAGCAGGTACACCACATCCAGCATATGTTCTCAGTCAAATATATATCCTCTGCACAAAATTTATGGCGTTATCTTTACTAGGTGTTATTTATTCTAAAGGCAGAGGTGCTAATATGTAGGAAATAATGAACAATGCTGGACTGTGGAAAACAGCTTAATTATGTAGGTCCAAAGAGCCCTGAACCAGAAAACCACAGAAGCTTAGAAACATTCAAAAAACACTTTACAAAAATTTGAGTGGGGTGGGGTTGGGGGGCTGGAATAGGGATACGTATATATCATTTCCTGGCATAGTAAAATAAGACCTATTGTAAAACTATCTTACACAAAGTCTCCCAAACAGCAGAGACCTTTCCCCATGGCTGGAGAGTGCCAACACCAGCACGGCAGAGGCCATGTTGAAGTGGGGAAGCATGTTTGTTTGTTTGATCATCTACAGCAGAGATCTTTCCCTGTGGCTCGAGAGTTCCAACACCAGCACGGCAGAGGCCATGTTGAAGTGGGGAAGCATGTTTGTTTGTTTGATCATCTGCAGGTCTTCATTTGAAAACCCATCTCTGCTACTTACGACCTCGGTGACCTGAGACAAGTAACTTCATTCTTTGGAGTCTTCACATTCTCATCTGTGAAATGGGTATCATAATACTGAACTCACCTGAATATTTATTATTGAGAAAATTAACTGATAATACCTATGTGATGAGAAAACTTGGCATATGGCACATAATTAATACATGCTACTTTCACCCTAGTTGCATGGGAATATACTCCTCTTCTAAACATGGGTTTCCAGGGGAAGCTATGGGAAAATTAGAGAATACTTGAGAGGATATATTCATTTTCTATTTCTGTTCCAGACATTGTAATTCCCATCCTAAAACATGCTTTTAATTTAATTTTACTGGTCTGTTAAAAACAAATGTCCTAATATCTCCAGGCATTCAAGTCTGCTATATTAAGAATAGAGGTATTCAAGGCCCTGGCCAGTTGGCTCAGCGGTAGAGCATCGGCCTAGCGTGCGGAGGACCCGGGTTCGATTCCCGGCCAGGGCACACAGGAGAAGCGCCCATTTGCTTCTCCACCCCTCCGCCATGCTTTCCTCTCTGTCTCTCTCTTCCCCTCCCGCAGCCAAGGCTCCATTGGAGCAAAGATGGCCCGGGCGCTGGGGATGGCTCTGTGGCCTCTGCCTCAGGCGCTAGAGTGGCTCTGGTCGCAACATGGCAATGCCCAGGATGGGCAGAGCATCGGCCCCTGTGGGCAGAGCGTTGCCCCTGGTGGGCGTGCCGGGTGGCTCCCGGTCGGGCGCATGCGGGAGTCTGTCTGACTGTCTCTCCCTGTTTCCAGCTTCAGAAAAAAGAAAAAGAAAAAAAAATTAAAAAAAAAAAAAAAAAGAATAGAGGTATTCAACATAATGAGAAATGAGGAGGGCAGGAGTTAAATTTTAAAGGACATAAAGCAAATAGGTATATGTATCAAGAGATGGCCTTTCTCCCTTTTCCTCTCTGCAAGTCTTTCTACTCATTTTAATTTTGACACAAATGGACCAGTGTTTCTCAACTGGAGATGCCTCTGTTTTCCAGGAGACATATTTGGTTGTCCCACAGGGTGGAGGGTTGAAACTGGTATCCAGTGGATAGAAGTCAGGGATGTTGATAACCACCCTACAGAGTGTAGAACAGCCCCCCACAACAAAAAATTATCTGATCCAAAATGGCAATAGTAATGAGGATAAACGACCCTAAACAAACTACGATGAACACATTAGATGCAATGCCGGTGAAAGTGAAGGGCTCTCTCATCCAGCCCAAACAGTAGTTAGTGAGTTCTGCTCTAGGTGTAAAACCTTTTTTTTTTTTTTCTTCATTTTTTCGAAGCTGGAAACGGGGAGGCAGTCAGACAGACTCTGCATGCGCCTGACTGGGATCCACCCGGCATGTCCACCAGGGGGTGATGTTCTGCCCCTCTGGGGCGTCACTCTGTTGCATCCAGAGCCATTCTAGCACCTGAGGCAGAGGCCACAGAGCCATCCCCAGCACCCGGGCCATTTTTGCTCCAATGGATCCTCGACTGTGGGAGGAAAAGAGAGAGACAGAGAGGAAGGAGAGGGGGAGGGGTGGAGAAGCAGATGGGTGCTTCTCCTGTGTGCCCTGGCTGGGAATCGAACCTGGGACTCCTGCATGCCAGGCCGATGCTCTACCGCTGAGCCAACTGGCCAGGGCCTAGGTGTAAAACCTTTTACTAGGTCCTAGAAAAAGTGATACAAGAGGCCTAGAAGAGCTTAAAAGGAAAGATGGATTTTGGCAGCTGTGGGTCAATATTTATGTGGAAAATTCTTTCTTGATCAGGACACTGGTTTCCCTAGAATTAGATTCACAGGAATCCTTTTTGCAATAGGATACAGTAACGGTTTCTGTTAGAGGTAATTTGTAGAAATTTCAGGTTTTAGAAGCAATTAAAAAAGTATTTACATGCAAATTATCAGTTTCACTTAGTTAGAAGCTATCTCTGGGTGGAGTTGCCTAGAGGGGGAATTTTTTACTCTTTTTTAAACTACATTTGAAAAGTTAAAGAATTCTTATGGGGGGGGACTGGGAGGGGGAAAAAAGACTAAGAGGTTTAGTTTGAAGTTATAGTCATTGTTTTTGTGGAGAAAGTACTAAAATTTTATTTTCCTACACTGTAATCCCCAATGCTGAAATATGGTGCTTTTTTGTCTTTACTTTGTCTTCTATCACATTTTTAAAAAGTGGGCACAGTAGATAAAGCATCAACCTGGAATGCTGAGGTCACCGGTTCAAAATCCTGGGCTTTCCCAGTCAAGGCACATTCAAGAAGCAACTACTATACTTTGATGCTTTCCACACTTCTGCTCCCTTCTCTCTCTCCTCTCTTTAAAAAGAAATGAGTAAATAAAAAGTGACAGAGGGGTATGTAGTGTGGGGAGGGCTAGGGTGCAGGTGGTGAGTATCTGTTCCCCCTGGGAGTTCTTTCTCTAAGCAGAGGTAGAGGCTGGGAAATATTTCAAGGTGAGATAAACAGCCCAATCAGTGTCCTGTTTTCCTCTGTCTCTACTGGCTTCAGAACACAGTGCCAAAGTGACAGACATGCAGCCAGCACCACTAGTAGCTAGTTATCTCGGTTAGTGGAGAATTAGGAGTTAAGGAATAGGACCTCAGAGCCAGGAATGAAAGTTTTAAAAATGTTCATGGGCCCTGGCTGGTTGGCTCAGGGGTAAAGCGTCGATCTGGCGTGCAGAAGTCCGGGGTTCAATTCCCAGCCAGGGCACACAGGAGAGGCGCCCATCTGCTTCTTCACCCCTCCCCCTCTCCTTCCTCTGTGTCTTTCTCTTCCCCTCCCACAGCCAAGGCTCCATTGGAGCAAAGTTGGCCTGGGCGCTGAGGATGGCTCTATGGCCTCTGACTCAGGCACTAGAATGGCTCTGGTTGCAACAGAGCGATGCCCAGATGGGCAGAGCATCACCCCCTGGCGGGCATACCAGGTGGATCCTGGTCAGGAGCATGTGGGAGTCTGTCTGACTGGCTCTCCATTTCCAACTTCAGAAAAATACAAAAAAGAAAAGTTCATGGTTGTTCACAGACAGCTGATATTAAATAGATTGAATATAACTGGTCATAAAGCACATTCCAGATTTATGTTAGGACAGTGCTGGTTACAAGTGTCCAAGACCAGTAGCATCTAATATGGGCGCAGAAGCAAACACCCATACCTGCTGGACCTTCTCAGCCAAGCACGGCTGATTAACGAGGAGGGGCTCACAGGACCCAGTTACAGGAGCCGCAAAGATGTGACAGATGGACACTCAGATCTGAGCTAGTACTTGAAGTTGAAACGGTGCAGAGGTAAGAGACAAACAAGTCCCGCAACGGAAGAGATGGCTTGTGTTGGAGCAGGAGAGAGCCTCGGGAAGACAGTATGGACCACTCCTGTCGTGGAAGGCGAGCCTGGCCAACTGCTCCCACTGGCCACTAAGAACTAGTGAAGAAGAAAAAAATTATGGGGCCCCGTAGGAGCCTGCAATATTAAGGGGCTGAGTGAGACCATATCTAGAGACAAGAATTAAGTGGCTAGAACCCAGAGACCATGCTGACAAACAGGGAAGTGAAACAGATATTTTGTTCATTGATTTAACACATATTTATTTTCAGTACTGAGAAATACAGTGAGACCCATAGAAGACTTCACAGAGCCCTATATTGGATACTGGGGAAAACAGTATAAAGGGGACTCTCAGCGAACCAGTTTCTAATTGTGGCAGATGGAAGACATCTCACATCCATTGAACAACTACAGTGTGAAACCCATGTAACAATCCTATAAGTTTGTTACTATTACTCCGTTGTACTGATTATAAACACTGAAGCTTGGAGATATTAATCATAAGTTTTCACAGGTGAAGAGAGGCAGGACTCTGCTTACCTTTACCAGCAACTCCCAAGCCTATTCTGCATTCCCTCCCCATTGAACGTGCACCAAAGTTCTCTGCACATGAAGGCATCAGGAAGGCCTGGAAGCAGATGACAGGGACTCACCCAGAGGACTTTATTTGGGTACAGAATTCCAGTCCTTGAGGCATTGGTAGGAAAAGGCCAACCCCAGCCTTTGGAAGAACTAGGACATTAAATAAAAATCAAGAGTCAGGAAAGAGGGGACATGGCAATTATCTAGAATCTCCAAATAAAATAAAGGACGCCCAGTTAAATGTGAATTTCAGGTACACAATGAAATTCTTTAAGCATTAGTAATTTTTTAATATTACATGGGATATATATTAAAATATTATTTCTTTATCTAATATTCTAACTAAACTGGGCATCTTGTATGGGTTTTTTTTTTTAAATACAGGTCAGTGGATTATTTTATTTTATTTTTTTACAGACACAGAGAGAGAGTCAGAGAGAGGGATAAATAGGGACAGACAGACAGGAACGGAGAGAGATGAGAAGCATCAATCATTAGTTTTTCATTGCAACACCTTAGTTGTTCATTGATTGCTTTCTCATATGTGCCTTGACCGTGGGGCTACAGCAGACCGAGTAACCCCTTGCTCAAACCAGCGACCTTGGGTCCAAGCTGGTGAGCTTTGCTCAAACCAGATGAGCCCGTGCTCAAGCTGGCGACCTCGGGGGTTTCAAACCTGTGTTGTCCACATCCCAGTCCGATGTTCTATCCACTGCAACACTGCCAGGTCAGGCTTTTTTTTTTTTTTTCATCTTGTATGTTTAATTGCTACATCTGGCAATCCTAGTGCTTGAGCCCAAACCTAGGGTAAACCACAGATAGGGACTGGGGCCCCAGCTATGAGGAAAGGGTTACCAGGATCAGAACCTAGCAGATATTTATTGATACAACCCATCACCACTATTTTTTAAAAATATTTCCACCATTATAATTTCATAATTACAGAAGTGATATTTGGCAAAACCCCAACCTTTATTCTTAATGATTAAAAACTAAACAAAATTATACACAATATTTAAACAAAAAACCCCACTCCTGGTAGAATAGCAATGGGAGGCCTTAGTATGAAAAACGTGATGAACATTGATCTAAAAGTCAGGCCCACTAGAAATCACCATGGAGGGTGTCTGTGCTGGATGGAGCTTGTTGAAGAAGAAAGACAGAGGTCTCCTCACCGTATAAATCGTAAAATGCCTTTGCCTACTGAATTCATACTCTTTGGTGGTTAGGCTATTGTGATGTTATAAGTTAAGTGGATTTTTGCAGGCTTCTCAGCTAAGAATCATACATATATAATGTTTTTTTATGACTTACTGTCTTCGATGTTTCCAGTAGTGATCTCAAAAAGGAGTTTTGACCATACAATGTGTTGTTAAGTGAGGCCTTTCTACACAGCCCTGCACAGTTTGGCAGGTGCACTACAGCTCAGTCTCCTCCCAGGTGCATGTGCACTACAGCTCAGTCTCCTCCCAGGTGCATGTGCACTACAGCTCAGTCTCCTCCCAGGTGCATGTGCACTACTACAGCTCAGTCTCCTCCCAGGTGCATGTGCACTACAGCTCAGTCTCCGCCCAGGTGCATGTGCACTACAGCTCAGTCTCCGCCCAGGCCGGCCTCCCAGCTCCGCCTGCTCCGGTCATGCTCTCCGCTTTCAGTCCTAGGACACCACCAGCTCTGCCTGCCTTGGGGTGTCTGTCCAGACTGTCTACACCTGCAGAGCTCTCTGCCTCTGGTTCTGGCACGGCTCCTTCCTCTCCTGCAAATCTCCTCAAGCAAGCCTTCCTTAATAACTGTATTATCTAACTATTATCCACTCTAAAAAATTGCCTTCGAGCCCTGGCTGGGTAGCTCAGCTAGTTAGAGTATTGTCCCAATAAGCCAAGGTTGTGGGTTCAGTCCCTGGTCAGGGTACATACAAGAATTAACCAATGAATGAATATAAATAAATGGAACAACAAATCTCTCTCTCTCTCACACACACACACACACATACACACACACACACACACAAACACACACACTTAAAAATCAATAAATAATTTTAAAATTGCCTTCACTTTTATACATTTATAAATTGATATTGTTTTTCCATGACTAGAATATAAACTCTTGAGGGCAAGCACCATCTCTGTCTCTGTTTTACTTACTATTCTACTGCTCACAAAAATTAGGGGATATTTTATTGCTTCATATTCATATTCACTTTGAAATATCCCCAAACTTTTAAGCAGTAATATTCAGAATCCAGCATAGTGCTTAGACCTGAATGAGTTCATGACTGAATGAATGAATGTTTCTTATATTTTCCCTGAAAATCATGTTTTATTTCTAATTTATGTTTAAGACAAATCTTTTGTCAACCTTAGTTAGCATATCTTAATTGCATTTAGGCATGCATCAATTTATCTATTCATTTCTTCTTTCATTCTTTTGAGAATCCCTTATGTATCAGACACTGTGCAGATTCTGTTCTTTTGAACTGTGACAAGCCAAATTCAGCTAAAATAAAATCAAGAAGCATATAACATGATGGTAAACATCACAGGCTATCATGGGTCAACAAATCATTTTATATAAATCAATTCCTCTTCTCACAAGCACTCCACAAGGCCCAACTTCATTAGCGGGAACTTTTGGCTCCAGCATCATTTGTCTTCTGGTTCAAATTTGAAATCCTTTTGGAAACAGGGACTTATCATAAAAGGCTTCAAAGTAAAAATGTACAAAATGGAGGAAGAAGGTGTTCAAATGAGAGATGAACTGTGACCTGGAGGTAGAATTTGTATTATATTAGTTGTGTTGTTATTTCCTGAACCAAACCTATCAAACTGGCCACCTTCCGCATACACTTTCTCTGACTCATAGAACCTGACTTCACTTTTTCTTGCTTTGTGTGTTAGTTTCATGGCAACCACAGAATGTACTGACTGTCTGAAGCCTAATTTGTAATGTAATTTGTGCTTCTGTTCTCTTCAGTTTTTTCAAACCTGCTAGCCCACAGGTGCTCCTTCACAGAAGAACTGTAATGCCTAAACTCAAACCTGCTGCTTTTTGATTTCATCATCTGAAAATAAAGCGCTCCTCCTTGTAAGTAGTCTAGCTCTTGGAGAAAGTTTTCAGGATAAACAGAGCTGGCCTCTTAACCTGCTTGGATCTTTATATCCTAGTGTAGGCAATTCAGAGCAGAAATGAAAATGAAAATTATGGAAAAAAAGTGAGAGGGAAAATATACAGAATTGCTGTCAAAGTCACTAGTATACTTTTTGGTGCAGGATCACCTGTAGGTAAAATTATTTTAACTTACCAATTTGCAGATATCTCACCATGAAAACTACAGTATTCATAGCAGTGTGTGGCACTGGTGAGCTGCACCATATGATAAAGCCAATTGAGACGATCAGGCATTTGCAAGACCATTTCATGGTGGGGGGAAGATCGTGTGAAGAGTTATAATATGGTTAATGGCACTGCAAGGCTGATCGCACTAATTTTACAATTCTCTTTTACATATAGGTTATGATAGTAATTAGCTACATCTGGAATGTTTGTCATTTTAATAGAGAGATTTTGTACCTTCTTTTGCTTTAATTCTGCAGCCTCCAACCTGATGTTCAGAAGTTCAAATAAATTTTAGCACATCAAATGCTCTGGATGATTTGAAACAAGTCACCTTGGATTAGGAAACCCTTGAGGATGGCATGATGGACAGTGAGGGCTTGGAAGTCACATGTGCAGATTACAATGGCAGTATAAACATTGGCAATTTTCTTAATCTCTCTCAAAGTGTTTCATTAACAATGGATATATAGAACCAACCTACCTGCAGACTTATTGTGAAGATTGAAATAATCTCTCTCACATGCCTAGCAAAGAGTTCAATAAGTGGTCCATATATAGTAATAATAGAGCACAATTTATTTTTTTATGTTCTTTTTTAAAATTTTTTAAAAGACTTTATTAATTCATTTTAGAGAGGAGAGAAAGAGTAGAGAGAGAGAGAAGAGGGGAGGAGCAGGAAGCATCAACACCCATATGTGCCTGGGTAATCTCAGGGTTTTGAACCGGCGACCTCAGCATTCCAGGTCGACACTTTATCCACTGCACCACCACAGGTCAGGCATTTTTTTTATGTTCTTTTGATAGCCACACATTCTTTTTCTTTCCACTCTTCTTGGGTAAGTCAGAAGTTTTGCAAATAAAATGTTGTAGTAGAAACTGATACTTCTCAAAGATATGAGGGAGAATGCCAACAATTTGCCATAATTGGGAACGAACTTTCAGGTGAGAAAATTAAAAAATCATTGACCTAGGCCCTGGCCGGTTGGCTCAGCGGTGGAGTGTTGGCCTGGCGTGCGGGGGACCCGGGTTCGATTCCCGGGCAGGGCACATAGGAGAGGCGCCCATTTGCTTCTCCACCCCCACCCCCTCCTTCCTCTCTGTCTCTCTCTTCCCCTCCCACAGCCAAGGCTCCATTGGAGCAAGGATGGCCCAGGCGCTGGGGATGGCTCCTTGGCCTCTGCCCCAGGCGCTGGAGTGGCTCTGGTTGCGGCAGGGCGATGCCCCGGAGGGGCAGAGCGTCACCCCCTGGTGGGCAGAGCGTCGCCCCTGGTGGGCGTGCAGGGTGGATCCTGGTCGGGCACATGCGGGAGTCTGTCTGACTGTCTCTCCCCTTTTCCGGCTTCAGAAAAATACAAAAAAAAAAAAAAAAAATCATTGACCTAGTTTCAAATACAAGGCATGTTTAAATATTTTAATATGACCTGGGAAGTTTATGAAAAAATAGAGCCAGAACTTATCTTTTAATCACATGTACATGTAGGGGACAGGTGTCGGGGAAATGGGAGAGGCAGAAGTTTATTATAATCTGTAGGTGTTCCTCTAATGTTAAGAATTGTTGTTGTTGCCTGACCAGGTGGTGGCGCAGTGGGTAGAGCATCAGACTGGGATGCAGAGAACCCAGCTTCGAGACTTCGAGGTCACCAGCTTGAGCGCAGGCTCATCTGGTTTGAGCAAAAGCTCACCAGCTTGGACCAAGGTCGCTGGCTCGAGCAAGGGGTTACTCTGTCTGCTGAAGGCCCATGGTCAAGGCACATATGGGAAGGCAATCAATGAACAACTAAGGTGTCACAACAAAAAACTGATGAATGATGCTTCTCATCTCTCTCTGTTCCTGTCTGTCTGTCCCTGTCTATCCCTCTCTCTGACTCTCTCTCTGTCCCTGTAAAAAAAAAAAAAAAAAGAAAGAAAAAAGAATTGTTGTTGTTGTTATTGTTAAACTATAAGTTCATTCTGGGAAATCTGCCAACAATATCAATAACTATTGTTCCTAAAATACTAACAAAGGCAAAAGAAAAATAAACCTGCTAAAAACATGGTTCACTTACATAAAATTTATGTCAATTACAGTCCAAGCCATCTGGAATGATTATCAATTATCCATAATATTTTTCTCTAGAAATTGATACCAGCATGTAATCTGAAAACATAACACAATAAAATAGGAGCTGAATAAATTCTTAACAATGGTTGCTTATGACAATTTGACTTCCTGGTGTCTCTACCCAGAGAAACTTCATCTGTCTCAATGCAATGTAGATACCAAAAGTTCTCATTTCTATCTTTGTTTCTGGTGTCTCCATCAGAATCATGACCCTTTCTGGGAGATGTGGTTAATTGATATCCCTTTTTCCAAACCACGTATGCCCATCTCTTTGTATTTAGATAATGAACAGACCTTTAGAAACATAGAATAGAAATGAAATGTAGTAAACCCCAAATAGAGTACTCCAACTAAGAGGGGCTAGTATACATTCTAAGTACAGTGAAACTAACCACTAGACACACAGATCCCTATGACTTTGCCCTTTATTGCTCTACTTCAACTATTTGAATTCTAAGTAGGTCCTGGAACACATCCTCTTCTGTTTCATCCCAAACATTTTAACCAACTTCTGATGCTAGAACATTATTTCTTGACCCTCTTAAAAAACAAAATAACTATTTTTCATCCTTCATGTTTTTATTTAGCTATTTCTCCAGAAAACCTTTCCTAACACCCCCTCTAATTGTTGATCATCATAAGCAAAGCAGGTTTTGATGTTTCTCCTATGTGCTTCCATAACAACTATCAGAGAGGATTTAGATGACCTGTTAACAAATCTTTTTCTCCTCCTAAATTATAACCTGCTGAGAGCAAATCCTGAGTCTGTTTCACTGTTTTTATTCCCAGCACCTTGAATAGAGCAGACACTCAATAAATATCAGTGGAATTAATGAGTTTTAGAAGTCCCATCTTGAAAGCATTCACAAATAATAAACTGATTCCACAAGAGTGCAAAGCAAATTGTTTATCTTCCACTAATTTCAATAGTGTACACTACCTAGATGGATAATTTGGACTTGAATTATGTAGTTTGCTTGTGATAAAATCTATCAGCTATCACATTATCACTACTTTTCTTTGCTGTGTAGACCCTGCTCTGACATTGTCTTTTTATGATTTAGTTTCTGATCAAAATAGAAACAGCTAAGATATGAGAGCAAGAATGTACTGGCTCTGCCACAAACCTTAGTGGCTTAGTGGACACCCCCCCCCCCCAGCCTCAGTGTGCTCTGTCACTGTCAGCCCTGCCCTAATACATCCCAAGAAGAAAGATGAATGGAGAAATGTAAAGGTCCAGAAAGAGTCCGTGGGACCACATGTAGAGTTGTTGTGGGGATTAACATGAGTATTTTTGCACATAATATTGTTGACCTTCAACATCACAACCTCTTCACAGTCTCTGTTACTTCTGAAATACTCGCATTGGTTTCCATTGTTCCACCTATGGGTCTGAGAGGCAGCCCAGTTCTCTCTTTAGGTTTTACAAGCCCGTTCACAAACTCCTACTAACCAAACCAGTAAGGTCAGTACCTTTTGAACCCAACTTCTGCTACTCCCCAAGCAAGCCAATTATAGAGCCCACCTGCTGTAGATTGTGTTGCCTCCCAGAATACAATCACATATGGCTTCCTCATAGAGGGGAAAAAATGATGAATGGTAAAAACACATGTTTATACTTAAACCTGTTATGCACAAGAGCTTTCAATTCTTGGGTAAGAGAATTTTAGTGGGGTAATGTGTGTGTCTGCTGTCTGTGAGAATGATTGTCTGTCAAGTGGTTTTGCAGACTCCACAGATTTCCTAAGGGGAGTAGGGAAAAAGCAGAGGGATTGTAACTTGGAAACCAGAACAAGCTGAGGATTCATTCTCACCTTGTGACATCTGCAGTGTGGGAAATAGGAAAGCTGCAGAATGATCTCATTCACTTGAAGCCTGAGACTCACACCTCCTCCCCTGCCCCTCTGCCTATCATCTGTCTATTTTTAAAGGTGAGGAATCTGAAATGTACTTCAAAAAACTCAATTGATGCTCACAAAAGCCTAACTTTCTGGGTCAGTGTCTGGATCTCCAGAAAAGAGATTCAGGGCTTTAGCATATCATGTAGGAAATGTTAACAGCCATTTTGAGAATTGCAATCGTGGTTTATCTCAGCTACTTTGGGTACCTTCCACTAGGTCCCTGAAACAGGCACTTTGGTCAGGGACAGAGGACACTTGATCTCTTTTAACTAAACCTCTGAGCCTGGTAATCCTAAATAGGTGATTGTTTAACATTTTCTCGCAGGAAATTCATCTCAATATTTTTCATAAAATTTGCATTTTGTGTAAGTACCCATGGACTACAACTGAGACAAATCTTTAGTCTCTGCCACCAAATCTATAATTTTAAAAAGTATAACAGCTTTACCTTATGAAAAAAATGCCAGCTTGAGGAACATTATAGAATCTAACAATCTTTCATTTAGATTCATTTTCCCTCCATTTACTTTTCAACGCACCTTGGAGTTTCTTCTTACAATGTGATGAGTATTTGGGGGGGGGGGATACTTTAAAATTATTAGAAAATCCTAATAGGAAACTACACAAATAAGTGACAGAATGCCTTTTAGTCCCCAACTCTTCCATTTCTCCAGATCATTGATTCAAAATCATAGTTTCATGGTACCACCGAGGTCTGTGAATGGGTCTCATTTTCTTAATCTATAAAGCAGAGGGAGTGACAGTGGAATAAACTAGTTGGTCTCGGAGGCAGAGCTTTCCAACCACTATGCCAAGGCACAATGTTGTGTCTCAAATAGACCACAGGTGTTCTGTGATGACAGGGTTTTGCTGTGAACAGCAAGAGCCTCAAGGCCAGGCATTTCCAGCCACAAGCACCTTTCTCTGTTTATTCCAATGTGTTATAAAATTATCTTAATTTTATGCATTTATTGCATTTATCATGATGTGAAAAAATTAAAAACAATGGTTTAAAGTCTTTTTCAACTCTCTCATTCAATTACTCCCTGAGTTACTGGTTTTCATGGAAAACTAACATTTCTTGTGGGAAACAGATATGAAAACAGAATAAAATAGGAGGTAATATAAAGAGGAGATAAAAAGGCTCCTACTTAACTCCCAGTAAAGTTCCAACTTAAGTAGGGATAATACCCTATAGCACAAGTTCTGTAGAGAAAGAATGGTTGCAGAGGGAAGAGATCATTTGGATGCAGCACTGTGTGGATACTTATATTTCCCCTTCACCCAAGCAGCAGGGAACTTGGGTTTCTTAAGAAATAGGAAACTGAAATAAAAAATAATGATGTCAGAGTAATGCTAGTGTGAGAGATACTCCTGATCTCTCCCTTTGAAATGTCAACAAATTGAACAACTATAACACAGTGAAGGAATCCCAGCTGTGCTCACAGGCATGCCTGAAAGAGCCACATGCCAAATGAACCAAAGGTGGGATGGAGTGAAAAGGGGGGTGGGAGATAAAATGCATTGGCAGTGGGTTTAGAGAGGAGACAAACATAGAATGACTGGGGTTTTTTTTCTCTGCCAGAGTATGGGGAAGAAGGAAGCTTAGGCTATTTAGATTTTGTCCAAGGAATATGAAGAGGGAAACCTGAAATGACTGAGTCTCCTTCTGTTGGGAGGAGTGGTGAGATAGAGGGGCAGAGGAGGTTATAAACCAAAGCATCCAGAATGTGGGGTCATGGACAGTGCTCCTGCTGTCTACCTACAGCCCACACTCAGCAGAGACAGAAAAAACAAAAATGTGGCTCCCAGCCTCCCAGATCCCACCTCTCTCACCTTGCAGTATAAATAGTGGCAGAGACAAACCTGACTGCTAGCTCTCCAAAGCCATTCTCTCTCCAGAAGAACAGAGGTACTCCATGTCAGGTGCTCTACCCCAGGTCTGTTGAGACGTGGGGAGTAGTGCTCGGAAGCCAGAGATCACCACTGCTAGTGCCATAAAGCAGGAAAGCTATAGCCATAATGCCCTCACAAAACACCCCACCCACCAACACAACTGTGGACCTGCCTACATTGAGACAGCAATATCTCAGCAGAGGACAGCCCAGGAAATTCACAGAGCTAAAACTTGTAATACAGCAACACGTACTGGAAGAAACCTCTCAAAACCAAAATGTATTTTTCCTTTTTTCTTCTTTTTTTCTTTTTTTTTTCTTATTCTTTTTTTTCTTTTACTCATTTAAATTTTATTTTCTTTAATTTTTATATATTTTATTCTTATTTTCTTCTGAGTGTATTTTTTGTTTGTTTCTTTGTGTTTGACTTTTTCAGTGGTTTTTCTTCTTTACTTGTCATAATTTTTTTTTATATAAATTTTTATTGATGTTAATGGGATGACATTAATAATTCAGGGTACATATATTCAAAGAAAACATGTCCAGGTTATTTTGTCATTAAATTATGTTGCATACCCCTCACCCAGAGTCAGATTGTCCTCCGTCATCCTCCGTCTAGTTTTCTCTGTGCCCCTCCCCCTCCCCCTAACTCTCTCCCTCCCTCCCTCCTGTGTCCGCCCTCCCCCCACCCCTGGTAACCACCACTCTCTTGTCCATGTCTCTTAGTCTCGTTTTTATGTTCCACCAATGTATGGAATCATGTAGCTCCTGTCTTTTTCTGATTTACTTATTTCACTCCGTATAATGTTATCAAGATCCCACCATTTTGCTGTAAATGATCTGATGTCATCATTTCTTATGGCTGAGTAGTATTCCATAGTGTATATGTGCCACATCTTCTTTATCCAGTCTTCTATTGAAGGGCTTTTTGGTTGTTTCCATGTCTTGGCCACTGTGAACAGTGCTGCAATGAACATGGGGCTACATGTGTCTTTACGTATCAATGATTCTGAGGTTTTGGGGTATATACCCAGTAGAGGGATTGCTGGGTCATAAGGTAGTTCTATTTGCAGTTTTTTGAGGAACCACCATACTTTTCTCCATAATGGTTGTACTACTTTACATTCCCACCAACAGTGTATGAGGGTTCCTTTTTCTCCACAGCCTCTCCAACATTTGCTATTGCCTGTCTTGTTGATAATAGCTAATCTAACAGGGCTGAGGTGGTATCTCATTGTAGTTTTGATTTGCATTTCTCTAATAACTAATGAAGCTGAGCATCTTTTCATATATCTGTTGGCCATTTGTATTTCTTCCTGGGAGAAGTGTCTGTTCATGTCCTCTTCCCATTTTTTTATTGGATTGTTTGTTTGTTTGTTGTTGAGTTTTATGAGTTCTTTGTAAATTTTGGATATTAGGCCCTTATCTGAGCTATTGTTTGAAAATATCAGTTCCCATTTAGTTGGCTGTCTGTTTATTTTGATATCAGTTTCTCTTGCTGAGCAAAAACTTTTTATTCTGATGTAGTCCCATTCATTTATCTTTGCCTTCACTTCTCTTGCCATTGGAGTCAAGTTCATAAAATGTTCTTTAAAACCCAGGTCCATGAGTTTAGTACCTATGTCTTCTTCTATGTACTTTATTGTTTCAGATCTTATATTTAGGTCTTTGATCCATTTTGAATTAATTTTAGTACACGGGGACAGGCTGTAGTCGAGTTTTATTCTTTTGCATGTGGCTTTCCAGTTTTCCCAACACCATTTGTTGAAGAGGCTTTCTTTTCTCCATTTTGTGTTGTTGGCCCCCTTATCAAAGATTATTTGACCATATATATGTGGTTTTATTTCTGGGCTTTCTATTCTGTTCCATTGGTCTGAGTGTCTATTTTTCTGCCAATACCATACAGTTTTGATTATTGTGGCCCTATAATATAGTTTAAAGTCAGGTATTGTAATGCCCCCAGCTTCATTCTTTTTCCTTAGGATTGCTTTAGCTATTCGGGGTTTTTTATAGTTCCATATAAATCTTATGATTTTTTGTTCCATTTCTTTAAAAAATGTCATAGGAATTTTGATGGGAATTGCATTAAATTTATATATTACTTTGGGTAATATGACCATTTTAATTATATTTATTCTTCCTATCCAAGAACAAGGAATATTTTTCCATCTCATTGTGTCTTTTTCTATTTCTCTTAGCAATGCGTTGTAGTTTTCGTTATATAGGTCCTTTACATTCTTTGTTATGTTTATTCCTAGGTATTTTATTTTTTTTTGTTGCAATCGTGAAGGGGATTATTTTTTTGAGTTCGTTTTCTAATATTTCATTGTTGGCATATAGAAAGGCTATGGACTTTTGTATGTTGATTTTGTATCCTGCGACCTTACTGTATTGGTTTATTGTTTTGAGTAATCTTTTTGTGGAGTCCTTTGGGTTTTCGATGTATAGGATCATATCATCAGCAAAAAGTGATACCTTTACTTCTTCTTTTCCGATATGGATGCCTTTTATTTCTTTGTCTTGTCTGATTGCTCTGGCCAGAACTTCTAGCACCACGTTAAATAAGAGTGGAGAGAGTGGACAACCCTGTCTTGTTCCTGATTTAAGTTGGAAAGTCCTCAGTTTTACGCCATTTAATATGATGTTGGCTGATGGTTTATCATATATGGCCTTTATCATGTTGAGATATTTTCCTTCTATACCCGTTTTGTTGAGAGTCTTAAACATAAAATTGTGTTGTATTTTATCGAAAGCCTTTTCTGCGTCTATTGATAAGATCATGTGGTTTTTATTCTTTGTTTTGTTGATATGGTGTATTACGTTAACCGTTTTACATATGTTGAACCATCCTTGAGATTCTGGGATGAATCCCACTTGATCATGATGTATTATTTTTTTAATATGTTGTTGTATTCGATTTGCCAGTATTTTGTTTAGTATTTTAGCATCTGTATTCATTAGAGATATTGGTCTGTAGTTTTCTTTCTTTGTGCCATCCTTGCCTGGTTTTGGTATGAGGGTTATGTTGGCCTCATAAAATGTGTTTGGAATTATTGCTTCTTCTTCAATTTTTTGGAAGACTTTGAGTAGAATAGGAACCAAGTCTTCTTTGAATGTTTGATAGAATTCACTAGTATAACCGTCTGGGCCTGGACTTTTATTTTTGGGGAGGTTTTTAATAGTTTTTTCTATTTCCTCCCTGCTGATTGGTCTGTTTAGGTTTTCTGCTTCTTCATGACTCAGTTTAGGAAGGTTGTATTGTTCTAGGAATTTATCCATTTCTTCTAGATTGTTGTATTTGGTGGCATATAGTTTTTCATAGTATTCTACAATAATTCTTTGTATATCTATGATGTCTGTGGTGATTTCTCCTCTTTCATTTTGGATTTTATTTATTTGAGTCCTGTGTCTTTTTTCCTTGGTGAGTCTTGCCAAGGGTTTGTCAATTTTGTTGATCTTTTTAAAGAACCAGCTCCTTGTTTTATTGATTTTTTCTATAGTTTTTGTCATAATTTTTTTAATGTTTATATTTTTATTGTACTTTTTTAATTTTTCATTTCTTTAGTTGTTTCTTTATTCTGGTTAGGGTTCTTAACAATATCACTCTCAAATGCCATCAAGGAAGAAGAGATTCAGTACCATGGCTACACAAGACAGAGATGTAGTTCAGAAGAAAACAATGACAAATATCCAGAAAAGATCTCTATCACATTGAAGCCTTGGAGTTAAATGATAGAGAATTCAAAATTGAAGTTCTGGAAATACTCAACGAGATGCAAGAAGACACCAAGAGGTAACTTAAATGAGCTCAGAAAACAAACAAACACCACACCAAGAAGACTGAAACTTTAAAACAGAGATGAAGAACTCAATACATGAATTAAAAACTGATGCCTGAACAGGCAGGGGTAAAGTGGATAGAACATCAAACTGGGACACAGAAGACTCAGCTTCGAAACCCTGAAGTCACCAGCTTGAACACAGACTCATCTGGCTTGAGCACAGGCTCACCAGCTTGAGTGTGGGGTTGCTGGCTTGAGCATGGGATCATAGACATGACTCCATGGTCACTGGCTTGAGCCCAAAGGTCACTGACTTGAAGCCCAAGGTCGCTAGCTTGAGCTGAGGTTGCTGGCTTGAGCAAGGGGTCAATTGCTCTGCTGTAGCCCCTTGGTCAAGGCACATACGAGAAAATGGCTATAGAAAATCCTCAAGAATCAATAATTACCCTAAATGTAAACAGACTGAACACACCAATAAAAAGGCACAGAGTAACAAACTGGATCAAAAAGCAAAACCCAGTCATATGCAGCTTTCAAGAGACATTTATAAGCTGCAAGGACAAAGGTAACATCAACAAATTCAGATTGATTGTTTTGGATCTTATATTTAGGGCTTTGATCCAGTTTGAATTAATTTTTGTGCAGGGGGACAAACTGTAGTCAGGTTTCATTCTTTTGCATGTGGATTTCCAATTTTCCCAGCACTATTTATTGAAGAGGCTTTCTTTTCTCTATTGTGTCTTTTTGGCATCTTTTGGGATTTTTATAAACAGGATCAAATTATCTGCAAAAAGTGATACCTTTACTTCTTCTTTCTTAATATGGATGCCTTCCATTTCTTTCTCTTGCCTGATCACTCTGGCTAAAACTTCCAGAACTATATTGAATAAGAGTGGAGAGAGTGGGCAGGCTTGTCTTGTTCCTGATTTTAGAGAAAATGCCTTAATTTTTTCACCATTTAGTATATTAGCTTATGGTTTGTCATATATGGCCATTATAATGTTGAGGTATTTCCTTCTATTACAATTTTATTGAGTGTTTTAAACATAAAAGGATGTTATATATTATTGAATGCTTTTTCTGCATCTATTGATAGGATCATATGATTTTTGTTCTTTGTTTTGTTGATGTGATGTATTACATTGGTCAATTTCCATATGTTGAATCATCCTTGTGCTCCTGGAATGAATCACACTTGATCATGATGTATTACTTTTTTTGATGTGTTGTATTCAGTTTGCTAGTATTTTGTTTAGAATTTTTGCATTTGTATTCATTAGAGATATTGGTCTGTAGTTTTGTGTGTGTGTGTTGTCCTTGCCAGGTATTGGTATGAGAGTTATGTTGGCCTCATAAAATGTGTTAGGAAGTATTGCTTCATCTTCTATTTTTTGGAAGACTTTGTGAAGAATAAGTATCAAATCTTCTTTGAATGTTTGGTATAATTCTCTAGTGTAGCCATCTGGTCCTGGACTTTATTTTGGGGGAGGTTTTCATAGTTGTTTCTATTTCTTCCCTGCTTGTGGGTCTATTAAGGTTTCCCACTTCTTAGGAGTTTACCATTTCCTCTAGGTTGTTGAATTTGGTGGCATATAAACTTTCTAAATATTCTACTATGATCCTTTGTATATCTATGATGTCTGTGGTAATTTCTCCTCTTTCATTTCAGATTTTGTTTATATGAGTTCTTTCTCTTTCTTCCTTAGTGAATCTATCTAATGGTTTGTTAATTTTATTGATCTTTTCAAAGAACCAGCTCTTTGTTGTATTAATTTTTTCTATCGTTATTTTGTTCTCTGTTTCATCTAGTTCTACTCTGAATTTTACTCTTTCTTCTGCTGACTTTGGGTTGCCTTTGTTCTTCTTTTTGTAGTCCCTTAAGGTGTAATGTTAGGTTGTTTTCTTGAGATCTCTTGTTTCTTTATATAAGCCTGTAATGTGATATCTCTTGTGGTTTTAGTTTGTATATATTTAGGTTGAATCTTTTTTTTAACATATTAAAATTACCAGCAATAGAATTTTAGTGGCAGAAAAGAAATGCGCTTTGACCAGTAGACCCCACTAGAGAAAGAGGTTGTGGGAGAGAAATTAAGAAAGAAGTACTTGAGGTTTAGTTCTTCAGTGGTCACCATACTGTAACCCAAGGGTCATATACAGCCTGCTGCTTTTTGTTGTATGGTCCACAAGTTAAGGATGCCTTTTACATTTTTAAATGCTTGAAAAAACACCAAAATAATAATGTTGTGACATGTGAAAATATGAAATACAAATTTCAGTGTCCATAAAGTTTTATTGGAACATCTATTCCTTATTTATGCATGATCTGCAACAGTTTTCATTCTTAAACAGCAGCACTGAGTAGCTGTGACAGCAACAGTGTGCTCACAAAACCTAAAATATTTCCCATCTGGTACTTTACAGAAAAAGTTTACTGACCCCTGGTTTAGGCAACCACTTCCCACCTGCTGGTAGGTGCAGCGATGTTTAGTTTAGTAAGAAGTGGTAGGATTGCTCAGGTGTCTTTCGTAAGAGCCTTTCATAAGAATATCAGGTTCATCAGATATTCACACATTTCACCTTTCAGGAGTGTGAGATCAGATCGTAAGAGAGTGGTACTGAGCAGAGTTGAGCACAATTCAAGTGTACAGCAAGGGAAATAAAGAAGGGTGAAGAACGAGATTGTTCTTACTAGGTAGCTTAGAAGCACAAAAGAATTTGAAACTCTTATTCTGAGTGACTATGTTATTTGTTTGCCTTGTTAACAGAATGTGTTCAAATTGCATTCAAATCGTGTCTTGCTTTAAAAACTTTAAAACATACACCTCTTATTGTTATTGTTATATTCTAGAAGAAAGCAAAGTAAATGCATGAATTCATTCAAGATCAGAGCCATGGGAATTACAAATTTTAGAATTTTAGGTAGGGTCTGCCATTAACTTGCCATGTAACATTGGGCAAATCATCAGCCACATCTAAGAGGTGAGCTGGAGAAAAATTTGTTTCCTCTAGCTCTGATGTCTGCTGATTTTGGTTAGTTTAATTCAGAGCTGCCTGGACCAGCAGCAGCAGAAGCAGCATCTAGGAATTTGTTAAAAATGCAAATGCCTGGGCCCCCCGCTGGCCTACCAAATCAGGAAATCTGAGAGCAAGACCTAACATGCTGTCTCAACAAATCCTCCAAAAGATTCTGATGTACGCTCAGGTTTGGGAAGGACTGATCTAAACTGAACTGTGTTTCTCTCTTAAATAACACATTTCTAATTCCAAAACAAGCTTTGGATGTTTGATTTTTAAAATCTCAGTGGCACGTTTTACATGTGCAAACACAAAATCTCCTCCCCATTACTCATTTTTCTCCTTCCACAGGAAGTATTGGCTTATTGGAAAACCACACTGAGAATATCCTGTTAAGCAGGATCATAATCCTCCCTGAATAGAGACCACAACCTCTAGGAGGGAGGAGAGAGAAAGGAACCCCAGCCTAAGTTCACACATTCAGTACATGTACCGCCTTTAGTCTGTACTGTAGAATCAGCCCACCCAGGCAGAGGCAGACCCTGTTGGTAATGGGAGACCAAAATGGAACCTATTATTCTGGGTGATTTACATTTAGCTATGAAAAGTCCATCTCAACAATCATATGAACCTTGTACCCTTCTGTGGATTTGAACTTAGAGTTGGTGAGAGCAACTGGGTAAATTTCTGCCTCCTCACAAATATGCATAGCATCCTATAACTTGGTGTTGTGGAATTGAACTATCCTAGAAACCTGGATGCTTAGGCTTATATGCCACTTTGCCAAAGACTGGCTATATGACTGAGAAAATCACTTAATCTGTCAAAACCTCAATGATCTCATTTAGAAAAAGAGAATAATACCAGATCTTGTACTTGCTTCACAGAGTTCTAGAGAAGATCAAGTTTAAAAGCGGGTATAAAGCCCTTGAGCTCTATTAAAATGCAAATTAATATTATTCATTAATGCCTAATATTGTTCAGAATATACAGTTTGTATTAGTTAGGATTATATTCAATTGAATATAAGAGAAATTCAACCAGTATGGCTTGAACAAGATAAGATTTTTTTTGTTTTTCATTTAAGTCCAGGATCAGGCAACTCAAGACTAGTTCCATTGCTTGAGGAATTAAAAAAGACCATGGCTCCTTCTAACTGCCTCTTCTACTATCTTTGGCATGCTGCTTTCATATTCACAGTTGCAAAATGGTGACCCAACATACAGACATTTGTGTTCCAAACAGGAAGTTTTGCCTGTTGAATCTGTGCCTTTACATCAGGAAAAAAGAAGGTTTTTTGAAAGCTGCATCTAATAGCATATGCAATCAGAATATTAATGAAAACAATTGTAATGAAACAAATAACATAGTTTAAAATAAATGTTATATTATTCAGCAATAAAAAAGATTAACATTTTGCCATTTGCAACAGCATGGATGAACCCAGAGGGCATTATACTAAGTGAAATAAGTCAGAGAAAGACAAATACCATATAATCTCATTTCCATGTTGAATCAAATAACAAAACAAAACAAATAAACAGATAAAGCACAAATAAACTCATAGATAAAGAGTAAACTGAAGGTTGCCAGAGGAGGACCAGGAGATGGGTAAAAGGATGAAGGGGAATAAGAGGTACAAACTTCCAGATATAAAAAGAAAGTCACAAAGATATAATGAACAGCACAGAAAATATGGTCAATAATATTGTAATAAATTTGTACAGTGACAGACGGTTACTAGACATATCCTGGTAATCACATTGTAAGGTTCATAAATGTAGAATCACTATGTTTTAACTTAAAACTAATATAAATATTGTATGACAACTATACTTCAATTTTAAAAAATAAAACAAAATTATAAAGCAAAATAAAAAGTCAAATTTCTAGCAGTAAAATAACACAGTTAACATATAACTCCACCTTTTAAAATGGAAGGAGGAGGAAGGTATAATGTCCGAATGGATGAGGCTGCTAAATAATCTAGGCAAGAGTTAAAAACACAAAGACCAGGAGACCTGTGCATTTCTATGCTGGTTTCACAAAGAATGGTCACCTGAAAACCTGGTCTTTCATCTCTAGACTGAGATGGAAGCTGTTATAAAGAAAAAAGCTCAGAGAAGGGCATCTAGAATGAATGCTGAATAGATAATCAAGAGCCTTTGTCATCTCTGGTAGATCTTTGTATCTCCTTTGTTCTATCTGATATCTCAGTAGCATTAGCTTGGCCCTTGGGAATATCTTACTATTGATTTGGTTTCTGTTTTTGTTCCATTATTAAATAATCTAGTTTTAAAATATGAATTTATGCCATTTGTATTGTGGTTTCTAATATATTTTTAATTTCTAGCACTTTGTTTTGTCTTTTCTGTTTACTTTCTCTTTCTTTGTATCTTTTCTATTTTCATTCTCCAGTTGGAAGGATATAGCTCTGTTCCTCTTCTTACCTTCTCAATTTGTATCAAAGCAGACATTCTAATTGTCTTTTTATGAGCTAGGCTTGATATTTTATTATATAATACAAGGACCCAAGAACACTTTAAATCATCCCTCTTTCCTTCCATGTTATTGTTGTTTAGCATTACAATTCCTCTTTTAAAAAATTTATTGGGATGACATGGTTTGCCAAACCATAAAGGTTTCAAGTGTACAACACAATATAATACAGCGGTTCTCAACCTGTGGGTCGCGTCCCTGGCGGGGTTGCCTAAAGCCATCGGAAAATACATAATGCATATCAGGTATTTACATTCCGAATCATAACTGTAGCAAAATTACAGTTATGAAGTAGCCACCAAAATTATTTTTTGGTTTGGGGTCACCGCAACATGAGGAACTGTATTGCGGGGTCACGGCATTAGAAAGGTTGAGAACCACTGATATAATACCATCTACATACCGCATCATGCCTCCTCCCTAAGCAGAGTCTCTTTCTGCCCCTTTTGCCCTCTTCCTTCAACCTCCTAACCCCCATTTCCCTCTGGCTATTGCCACTCTATTCTCTATATCTACCTGCTAAGTATATGTTTTTTGGCTAATCCTTTCACCTTCTTTTCTCATCATCTCTTCCCCTTTCCCTCTGACAGCTTCCTCTGTATCCATGCCTCTGTTTCGATTTTGTTCCTCAGTTTATTACGTTCATTATTTTTAGTCTTACTTTGTTTTAACAATTCTACCCCTAAAATGAGTATCTTCTACAAGATTTCTATTTTTACATTGAATACTTAATTATATGTATGCATTTGCATATTTACAATTGTTTTGTTTACTGTGCCTTTTTGCTTCCCACTTCTGCCTTTTGAGTTCATTTTTTTCTAATTTTTTTTTAAGCAAGAAAGAGACAGGAAGGGAGAGAGATGAAAAACATCAACTCATATTTGTGTCATTTTATTTGTTCATTCATTGCTTATCTCATCTGGGTCTTAACCAGGGAGTTTAAGCTGAGCCAGTGACCCCTTGCTCAAGCCAGTGACCTTGGGCTCAAGCCAGCAATCTTGGGATAATATCTATGATCCCACATTCAAGTCAGTGACCCCATGCTCAAGTTGGTGAGCCTGCACTCAAGCCAGTGACCTTGGGATTTCAAACCTGGAACCTCAGCATCCCAGGTTGACACTCTATCCACTGTACCACCACAAGTTAGGCTCTCTTCTTCTTTTTTAACTAAAGAGTATCTTATTGAATTTATTGGGGGTTACATTGGTTAATAAAATTATATAGGTTTCAGGCATACAATTCATTATACACCATCTATATATTTTATTGTGTGTTCATCCCACCAAGTCAGGTCTCATTTGGTCTCCATTTGTCGACCCTCCCCCCATCTCCTTCCATTCTGGTAATCACCATGTTGCTATTTGTGTCTACGAGGAGTTGTTTTTGCTGTGCTTAATCCCTTCATTTTTTTTCACTTGGCCCCCCTAACCTTCCTCTTCTCTAACAGCCGTTAGTTAGTTTTTTGTCTTCATTAGTCTGTTTCTATCCTGTTTATTTTGTTCATTAGATTCACATATAAGTGAAATCATGTGGTACTTGTTTCACTCTGACTGGCTTATTTCATTTAGTATAATAAACTTTAGGTCCACGCATGCTGTCACAAAACATAAGACTTCCTTCATTTTATGGTTGAGTGGTATTACGTTGTGTAAATGTACCACGGCTTTTTCCTCCACTCAGCTACTGATGGGCACTTAGGCTGCTTCCAGATCTTGGCTATTGTAAATAGCACTGCAATAAACATAGAGGTGCACATATTCTTTTGAGTCAATTATTTTTTTTTTTATTTTTTTTTTCATACTTTTCTGAAGTTGGAAACAGAGAGGCAGTCAGACAGACTCTCGCATGTGCCCGACCGGGATCCACCCGGCATGCCCATCAGGGGGCAATGCTCTGCCCATCTGGGGCTTCGCTCGGCTGCAACCAGAGCCATTCCAGTGCCTGAGGCAGAGGCCACAGAGCCATCCTCAGTGCCCAGGCCAACCCTGCTCCAATGGAGCCCTGGCTGCGGGAGGAGAAGAGAGAGACAGAGAGGAAGGAGAGGGGGAGGGGTGGAGAAGCAGATGGGTGCTTCTCCTGTGTGCCCTGGCCGGGAATCGAACCTGGGACTTCTGCATGCCAGGCCGACACTCTACCACTGAGCCAACCGGCCAGGGCTAAGAGTCAATTATTTTGGATTCTTCAGATACATGCCCAGAAATGAAATTGCTGGATTGTAAGGCAGTTTCATTTTTAACTTTTTGAGGTAACTTCATACTGCTTTCCACAGGGGCTGCACCAGTCTACATTCCCACAAGTGCATTTTTATACACCAGTAATAAACTGTCAGAAAGGGAAACTAAGAAAATAATCCCAATTACAATTGCATCAAGAAAAAAATAATAATAAAGTACCTAGGAATAAATTTAACCAAGGATGTAAAAGACTTGTACTTGGAAAATTATGATACTGAAGAAAGAAAGAAGATACAGCCCTGGCCAGTTGGCTCAGCGGTAGAGCGTCGGCCTGGTGTGCGGGGGACCCGGGTTTGATTCCCGGCCAGGGCACACAGGAGAAGCGCCCATTTGCTTCTCCACTGCCCCCCTCCTTCCTCTCTGTCTCTCTCTTCCCCTTCCGCAGCCAAGGCTCCATTGGAGCAAAGATGGCCCGGGCGCTGGGGATGGCTCCTTGGCCTCTGCCCCAGGCGCTAGAGTGGCTCTGGTCATGGCAGAGCGACGCCCCGGAGGGGCAGAGCATCGCCCCCTGGTGGACAGAGCGTCGCCCCTGGTGGGCGTGCCGGGTGGATCCTGGTCGGGCGCATGCGGGAGTCTGTCTGACTATCTCTCCCCGTTTCCAGCTTCAGAAAAAAAAAGAAAAAAAAGAAAAAAAGAAAAAAAGAAAGAAGATACAAATAAGTGGAAACATATAATGTGTTCATGAACAGAAAGAATTAACATCATTAAAATGTCCATACTATCCAAAGAAAGCTACAGAGTCAATAAAATTCCTATCAAGATACAATGATATATATCACAGAACTAGAACAAATAGTCTAAAAATGTGTATAGAACCACAGAAGATCCTTAATGGCCACAACAATCGTTTTCTTTTTAATTTTTCCAAATGAGAGGTGGGGAGATAGAAAGACAGACTAGACTCCCATATGCACTTCAACTAGGATGCACCTGGCAACCCCCATCTGGCACCATGCTCACACTGAGCTATTTTTAGTGCCTGAGGTAGAGGCTCCACAGGGCCATCCTCAGTTCCTAGGGCTGATGTACTCAAACCAATCAAGCTGTGACTGCAGGAGGAGAAGAAAGAGAGAGAAAAGGGGGAGAGGGAAGGGTGGAAAAGCAGATGGACACTTCTCCTGCATGCTCTGACCAGGAATCAAACCTGGGTCATCCACATGCCAGGCCAATGATCTACCACTGAGCCAACTGGCCAGGGCCCACCACAACAATCTTAAGAAAAAGAACAAATTTGGATGAATTATACTACCTGATACCAAAATATACTATAAGGCCACAGTAATAAAAACAGCAAGGTACTGGCATTAAAACACACATATAGATAAATGGAACAGAATAGAGGGCCCTGAAATCAAACAATGCCTTTGTGGTCAATTAATATATTACAAAGAAGGTACAAACCTACAATGGGGTAAAGATAGTCTATTCAATAAATGGTTTGGGAATATTGGATACATGCAAAAAAAAAAATGAAACTAGTCCACCTTCTTATACCATATACAAAGGACAACCTCAAAATGCATTAAAGACTTAAATGTTAGACTTGAAAACATAAAAATCTTAGAAGAAAACATAGGCAGTAAAGATCATTTTTCAATAATTCCCTTAAAAAGTCTATGATTAGTTAACTCCCTAATTCTTTCTCTGGAAATGTCTTTGTTTTACTCACATTATTAAATGAGGTATAGAATATCCCTTGGAACCTGAAATATATCATCTTATTGTGTTCTGCCATCCATTGTCACTATTGAAAAGTATACCCATCTTGTAATGAATCCTTTATTAGAAAAAATTCTGTTTTCCTGTAATTGATTTTAATGTTCTTTGGTTTCCCACACTGTCTAGGTTTTTATTTATCTTCTTCAGGACTTAGTGTGCTTTGTCAACTGGAAATGCAATTCTTTTTTTAAACATGAAAAATTTCTTTTACAATGTTGTCTTTTAGGATGTTTCCTCTTCTTCATCCTCTCTATCTCATCCTACTAAAACTTACATTATATTCACTTGGTATTTTTCATGCTCTTCATCATATCTCTGAGCTGCTCTTTCATTGCTGAGCTCTGTACTACGGGTGATTTTCTCACATTGATCTTCTAATTCCCTCAGTCTTCCTTTAGTTGTGTCTAATCTGTCATTTAATTCACCCCCTGAATTTTTAATTTATAAGTACTATATTTTTATATTTCTATAATTTCTAATTAGCTTCTTTTAAAATTGTTATTTTGTCTACCCATTCATTATATATCCTATGTAATTTTTCATATTCATTTTATAATACTTTCTAGTATTTCCTTTATTTTTAACCTATTCTAAAAATATTAATGTATAACCTTTTCCAATATGTTCTATTATTTTCCTTTTGTTATAATATTGATTCTCTTTTTTCTTGCTACCTATAAACTCACAGATTTGTCTTTTTTTTTTTTTAAACTCAATTCCACTAAGGATTATTTATCTTTGGGAGTTCTATTAACCCTGTGTTTTCAGTATATTTTTCATAACTATTCTCATTTCCTCCTGTCAGAATCTCTAATTTATTAATTTTTTCTTGGATATATTTTTGTTAATTTCTTGTCTGGAGTTCCTCTGCTGCATGAGCTGTGTAAGCACAGACTGTTTGCTCACCCAGGCTAGAAGCCTTGGGTTTTACTTTCTCCTGGTTGATTGTTCTGACACAATAAAGTCTATGTAACAAAATAACCCAGCAAACGTCTACTTCTCCAGTTATTTACTCATGAGTAGTTTCTTGAGGCTTTAATTCTTATGTTGGGGACACAAATCCATGTTTTTCACCTTATCTAGGTCAGGGTCATCTGTTCCCATGTGAGAATGCCCTATCCTTAGGGTCTATATTTATACCTGCTTTACTTGACATTCTAGTCTTTTCTTCTTTTTAATTTTCTTTTTGCTAGTTGAGACAAAGGCAGCAAATTTACACCTTTATAAAAAACACAATTTTAACATGGAATTCTAAATGAAATGTCAAAATTCTTCCCTTTAAATACTCATTGGTTGCCTGGTCAAGGTACATATGGGAGTTGATGCTTCCTGCTCCTTCCCCTTCTCTCTCTCTCTCTTTTGCCTTCTCTCTCTCCTCTCTAAAATGAATAAATAAAAAATACATATATATATTTTTAAAGGCTCATTGCATTGTTTTTAAAGTCAAGTCTGTATGTAGCACTGCTTCCCTTGAGCCCAGTTTGCAGCCACAGAGATGTTTGGCCCTTCTCAGTTTTGCCGCTGGGTCTGCAAATTAATCACCTGCAAACTCTCTTTTTTCCAATATCTATATTTCTTTATTCATTTTTCTTCACTATCCCACTTTAAATCTCTCTCATATACACACACAGAGAGAGAAATAAGGGTCACTAATTATGCTTCTCAGCTTAAGTAGTAATAAAGGATGTATATAGTTTCAAGGAAGAATTTCTTCTCTCTTCATCTTCCCATTATCATGACCTTTATAATCTTGCTTACAGACACAAAATTCCACTTCCCATACCTCCACCACCTCTCAAAACCATCCTGTCCTCTTGTGTTAATGATTCTACAAATGGTGCTACAGTTCCTAGTCAGCTGCTATAACCAAGTTCTCATATATCCATAAAACTCAAAGCTCTTTCTCTTTCAAATGGAAAGGAGCTTACCCTCTGTTATGGTACAGATACTTTGGCTGCCCAGTGACTCCAGTTCTTTAGGATCAATCAAAGGTGGCTTTGATACTGCAGGCTATTTTCTCTGCCATGAAATTTCTGTCATGTTCCCCAGAAATTGCCCTATTGGTCCAAGGAAAACTAATTGGCAACATTATTAGCTTCCCTCCTTTGATTCTAGTGTGTTTAATGGCAAGGTGACTATAGTACTTAGCTTCCAAACTGAGATACTTTTAAGCATGAAAGAAGGCACTAATGTAATTACACCAGGATGGCAGACAAGCCAGGACTACTGGGGAAATTTTCAAGTCTTTTTTACATAGGAAGCCTGGATACTTGCCTTGACCTCCTAAACTTCCATATATGTACAGTCACACACACATACACACACACACTCTCTCTCTCTCTCTCTCTTTGTAAATATGTATGTATGCAAATTAAGTCCCAAAATGACCATACGATCATAACTCTGTAAAGGAAACATGTTCTCTACTTCTATTTCCTATGACAAGTTTTGTTTGCTTATTTGTTTGGTGGGCCTAAGGGAATGTAGAAAATATGAAAAATTAAATGCCATTTAAGTTAGTAGGACAGACAGAAACAGGGAGAGACAGGAACAAAGAGAAGCCATAGGCTCTCCAGTTACACAGTGTGGTTTTAGACTTCCTCCTCTATAGCTGCTTTAGCTGAATTATGCTGTGCCAATTTGCCACTGACCTAGACTGAGAGATATTATTAGAGCTTTATGAGATACTTTACTACACTTACTGTCGTAATGTCTTTGTAAATGTAGTTCATTAGTTTACATAGTTTTCTCTTTCTAAGGACTCATAGGACAAATTTTTCATCATTTAGTCTCGGTACCAAAAATCATGTCTATCCTGAACAATTGCTTTATATTATGTTTAATTTATGGGCCCAGAATTGTATGACTACTTACCTTTTTGTTTGGGAAACTAAGAAGCTCAGAATAAAATGTATGGCCTCTAGGAAATGAATGAATGCTATGTAAAATTTTGCATATCAACTTCTCTCTTTTTAATACTTTTCTATCTTTATTTTTCTTCTAACCTGATTTCCTCAACTCTCTATATTTCACTTCACTTTTTAAAGTTAAAGCCACTTCAAATGAAATGGGGATTTCATCTAGTTCTTTAAAAAAAAATTTACCTCTCTTTTTGATGCTCTTTTTATTTTGATGACTATAGGGATATAAATTCTATTAAAGCAGTATCATATTTAAAGATGCATAAGTAAGCATAGACTTGGACAGGACTTTTCACTTTGTGAATGAAAACATGGCAGAAAATAATCAGGTTTATGGTCAGTAGGCTTAACTCAAACATTATCAAAGATTCTTCATTAAAAAATATCACTTGAGCCTGACCTGTGGTGGCGCAGTGGATAGAGCATCGACCTGGAATGGAATGCTGAGGTTGCTGGTTCAAAGCCTTGGGCTTGCTCGGTCAAGGCATATATGGGAGTCGATGCTTCCTGCTCCTTCCCCCTTGTGTCTCCCTTCTCTCTCTCTCTCTCTCTCTCTCTCTCTCTCTCTTTCTCTCTCCTCTTTCAAATAAATAAATAAAATCTAGATTAAAAAATATATCACTTGACTAATTTTACATTTAAATGCCATGAACACTGTCACAAATCATTTAGAGGTTCTAAGTAAGACTGTTATGAGAAACATGCTATCATGATTTGGACACCACCCTGACATTTTATTTCCTTGGTATAGGATTTCTGACAAGCTATGCTTAATGGGGAAAAAGCTTTATAATAAAACTGAACACTGCAATAATTGACTATAGTATAAATGAAATTTCCCAATGCACTCTATTTCTACCACCTTTATTTTTCTTTTTCTGAAAATTTTTTATTGGCCATTAGATTCATATGTGGAGTACAGCCTTTATTACCTTGAAGGAAGATATTTCAAGATGTGTTATATAAATCCCCTACTGTCCCTCTGTTTCCTCTTGCCAGCAGCTCTGTCATCCAGATGATAAATAAGTTCAGTCTGGTGTTAGAGTTTAACTAGCAATGAATTTCAGTTTATTGCAATATTTATGAAAGCTTTTTAAAATGTGGTTAAGTGAAAGTCTTCTGGTGCGCTGCAATCAATGCTTCTTAACATGAGGTAGAGAATCCAAATCTTCAGTGTTTCTTTCCAGTTCTGAAAGCTACAAGGCCTTCTTGACAAAGGACCCCAATTTTAGTAGACTGAACTACTCTTCATGTTAGGAATGTTTTTAAAGTTTTGATTCTTCTTCTTCTTCTTCTTATTATTATTATTATTATTAAAGTCAAGATGTTTAGTGTTTTGCTCTTCTTTTTCTTTTTGCTTTCCCCCTTTCAGCTAGAAGAAAATATGTAGCCAGAAAATTTAGGCCAAGAAACCTGAGTCTCAATAATTACCATTCCAGGCTGCAACACTGTGTTTTCTATTAAGCCCATAGAGCAATTAGCAACGTTTTATAACAGCTGTGAAAATTGTTGCTTGACCTCCTCTGATTACAATTCTGACACTTTTAAGAACAAATTGGTAAACAGTGCTGGTGTCAGAAGCCCTTTCTAAGTTTGTAGGAAAGGAGTTGGCCTGTGGAGAAGAAGCATCTTTGAGAGAAATGGACTTAGAGGCAGCCCAGGTTGGAGAAGAAATAATGCCAGAAAAATGTGGTCTTGTTAGATGCAAGGACAGCTGGTTTCCTTGGGCTGAGACTCTGAGGTGGAGCCTGTGTCTGCATTTGCTAAACCTAAAATGATACCAGCCAGGAGGGTCCCAGTGGGGTGAAAAACAGCCTTCCTATTGTTAGAAATAAATTGAGAGGATAATTCCTAAACCAAGGAAGAGGGACCATAACCCATCTCTTCTGACTTTGAGTTTTCTGATTAAAGTTTCATTCTTTACAAGGAGTGCTTTAGGTCTCTTTGAAGCACCCTCAGAGTGATTTCTGGACCCAACATGGCCTTTCTGATCAGGAGAGATGGTCCCAAATGTTGTCAAGTGACAGCGTGCTGGGGATGACCACAGGTCCGAGAACTAAACCTGGGTTTGAATCCCAACCTGCTTGTGACTTGGCCATGGGCAAGTCATTGAACTTCTCTAAGCTTTAAGTTTCTCATCTGTAAAATGGGATTTTTTCCCCCAAATATTAGCCAGAAAATAGTAATGAAGAAAAAAATGGTGAATTAGACAAGGAGACACAAACTACAGCCAACGGACCAAAATCAGCCTACTGTTTATTTTTATAAATAAAGGTGTGTTGATTACAGACCATGACTGCTTTCACACTGCAAAGGCAGAGTTCAGTAGTTGTGGCCGAGAACCAGACAGCCCACAAAGCCAAAAATATTTACTGTCAGGCTCTTTACAGAGAAAGTCCACCAGCCTCTGAAGTAGACCATTTAGGATCCTTAACTACAAGGCTAATTTGGCGAGCAAAATCTATGGAGTGATGGTCTATAGTTGAGGTTCCAAACACAACTTTAAAGATCACTTATTACACTGAGTGAAGTAAGTAAATCAGAAAAAGCTAAAAACTGTATGATTTCACACATAGGTGTGATACAAAGCTGAGACTCATGGACATAGGTAAGAGTGCCGTGGTCGCCAAGGGGAGGGTGTAAAGAAGGACACATATCAGGCGACGGAAAATGATTTGATATTATTAGGTGATGAATATACAACATAACTAACTAATCAAACGATGGAGTGATGTTTGCCTGAAATCTATGAACACTTATTGATCAATGTCACCCTGTTAAAATTAATTTTCTCAATAAATAAATTTAAAAAAATAAAAACAAAATAAAGATCACTTACGTTTGTCACTCAGTTGTAATATGTTTCCCACACCATTTGTTACTTATAAGTAGTATTTAAAGTTATAAAATTCGCAAATAACTGTCTTGTTTTCTGAATTAGAGCAAGTTCAAAGTAATTCATGCCATAGTATCACTCTCACTTTAATACGGGTTTCTTTAAGAGGAAGAGAAAAGGTGTGGAATTTTCACTTAGTGCTAGTCTAGATACTACCCAGGCCTAGCTGCACCCAGGGAATATGGAGCTTGTCGTTCCACATGTGTCTTAGGTATCAGCTAGAATTCTTTCTGTTGTAGGTAAGAGAATACCCAGATAAAAGTGAATTAAACAATACAGAACTTTACAATTTTACTTGACAGGAATATCACAAGTGGATAGTTCTAAGACTGGATCAAACATATCAAGACTATTCATGTAATCTCTGCAACTCTCCTGAATATCTCAACCTGTCCCATGATACCTAACAAGGATGTGCTTTGTTACATCTTTAAAAGACAATGTTCAAAGCAGGAAGAAGGGAGAATGCAAAAATAGAGTTCGCTTTTTATTACTCTGTCTTTTTAAATAAAAAAATTTTTTTTTTTTTTGCAGAAATCCAGGAAGAATTACTTTTCTTTTCCTTATTGGCCAAAATAGAGTCACATGCCTAACGCCGACCGACACTTCCACGAGGAATGATGACTGCTTCTATCTGATGGACCCTCCATGGCTCCTCCCCTGAAAACGGGCGTGCAGCTGACCTAGCAGGGAAACAGAGGAGGCAATGGCTGCTTCACAGGAAATTCATAGTGTCTCTTTATTTGGGAGCTTGACAAATGGTTTAAAAGATTTTTTCCCTTGTCAGGATTGAGGAAAAAATCTGACAAACTTTTGGAAATGTGTTTTCCTATGAACACAGCAAATCCTTTTTGAGGATGTCAAAACTCAGGTCACTTTGGATTATTAGCCAATGGAATACACTAGAACAGTGTTTCCCAAAGCGTGTTCTCTAGGAAAATAGTTCCTGTGGCAAAATAATCTTTGGTCAAATAGATGTGGGAAATATCGCA
Source organism: Saccopteryx leptura (assembly GCF_036850995.1). Taxonomy (NCBI): domain Eukaryota; kingdom Metazoa; phylum Chordata; class Mammalia; order Chiroptera; family Emballonuridae; genus Saccopteryx; species Saccopteryx leptura. The sequence continues at coordinate 67,115,528 of NC_089504.1, read as the reverse complement.
TACTGTACCCTCACAATGCAAACTTTTATTATGCAAATCAGCATAGCGAAGTCTCTGAGAAGCACTGTGTAAAGAACATGTTCACTTTTGGTTTCACTTATACATTTAAAGGGATTTTTATAAGGCCTAATAGAAATAGGAATAGCAAAAAACTGACCTAAATTACTATCTCTGCAGATGAAGTAGAAGATTAAACTTTTGACAAATGAAAATGGAACCCATCCATTGACCTCCAGGAGTACCTGGGAGAATCTTTCTTTCAATAACTACACACCTGGGTCTCCAATTTCCTCTACTGCCCCTTCTTTGAAAATAGTTCTAATAATGACAGTACACAATGATTTCAAGCATACCATTAAACTTGACCAGTATCTGGGAATCTCCAAGATTAGATTAGACATGTTAGAGGTAGAATATGAGCACAAATATAACTCTGTGCTACTTTTGCATGAATTTTAACTCCTGTTAAGGCATATACTCTACCTTCTTTGTCAGCTTAAATGTCCCTCCTCTAATTGTGGGTTAGGATTAGGAAAGGATGAGTTTGATAGTTAAGGTTTGGGTCCCTTTATTCTAAGACCCCTGTTTTCAGTTCAGTTTCCATTCTTTTGTCCCAGAGTTAGCTGTTTCCTCTAGCCATCTGCCTCACCCCAACCCCATTTGCTTCTCCCCTCAAGAAGTGCTTAGTGTAAATAGTATGAGGTTTAGAATTAAATAAACCTTGGTTCAAATCCTGCTTTACTATGTTCTACCAGTGTTACCTCTCTGAGCTTCAAACCACTCATCTATAACAAGCAGATAATACTTAACTCAAGATACTGTTTTGAGAATTATATAATAAACATATGTAAATTACCTATTATTAATTTGGAACTAAAGTAGGTAGATACAGAACAAATGCCTACTGCTTTCCTTTATGTGGGCTAGAGCTATGAAAACTAACAACAAACATTGACTATTTGTTTATGGTTAGCCATGTGCTATGCTAAGTGCTCTAATTCATTTAATCTTCAGAAAAATCATATGAGGTAGGTAATACTAGTATCTCCTTTTAATGGATGAAGTAATGGAGATTTCTAGAGAGGCTGCATAACTGACAAGTCTCACCAGGTACGGATTCTAAAGCAGATCTGTGGAGCCCTCTGGCTATGCTTTTACTCTCTGAGGCACTGCAGCCAAAACTACAAGATGTCTGCAAGAGTACACAGTACCTGGACTTTATCCAAGCCCGTGGCTCCCTTACAAATATAGACTAGATAGCTGTGTTGCCTCCAGTGGAATGTGAACAGAAGTCATGTATGTCCCTTCTGGACTGGAGTTTCTAAGTGCGCAGGTGGCTCTCCATCCTCTCCTTCCCTTTTCACCATATAGTTGCCAGACAATGAAAAAGTCCTAAGGGATGGATGGCAGAGCCACCAGATGGAAGGAGTCTTAGTCTCTGAATCAACAAATGGAAGAAAGTACTTTGCCTACGCAAGCATCTGCTTTGGACTATTGTTACATTAGTAAGAAAAAAGCTTCTCCTTGGTCTGGGCCATTTTTTGTTTGGGTCTATTTGTTAAGCAGTTTAGTCTAAAATAGCTGCTTCAACCATAAAGATTTTGATCTACTCTACACTCATTATGACTTCTAATAATCACCCCTGTTGGCTTAAGAATCTCCCTCACCAGCTAAACTTAAGAGTCCCTTTCTATGTTTCCACCTAAGAAGACTTTTATTTTCCTACCCCTTGTTTTCTGCCTTTGTCTCAGTTCTTTCCAGAATTCCTCGCCCCATTTATTTTCCTTTTTCATGAGGCCTGTGTTTTCTGAGTCACTTTCTCCTTTTCTTCTACTTAGCTCCTACTTAGCTTCATCCCACCCCAAAGCATCACCCATCCTTAATATAATCAGCTTAATAGCTTTAGCTCATGCCAGAATATTTGGTAATTGTGTGACGATGGCACCCTTATATTGTTCCCCAAGACCTTGTAACAGCTTTTTAAAGCCCTATAATGGCAATAGTCAGCGAAGGAAATATGTGAGAGAAAATTGAAAAAAGAAAAAAGAGAGTCAAAATACAATCTCTCCCCACAAGAAACTTTATAGTTTACAGTCTAGGAAGAATGCAGTAAAGACTACCAAAGTATGTGTTAGGAGCTTTCACTAAAAGATAGGAAGAGCTACTAAAAAGGATATATAGAAAGTAAAGAAGTTCAAATAGTAGGAAATAAGGTTTGAAACCTGATCTCCAGTTCCACTAAAGTAAGATAAATTCATACGGAGTTCTTTCAACACTAAGGAAGAAAGATGCACATTTTTAAAAATCCACTATGTTTTTTACAGAAACCACAGTATATTATCATGGGCTTGGCCCTCGACACTCCTCAGCATAACTTATGGACGGTTTGTCTTTATGAGAAGGCTCTGTGCTGGGAGTTCCATGTGGGAGCTCAGCTCAGAGCAGCCCAATGGGGAGCGGCTGTGGCCCCTCCAATTTGGGTGGAAATTACCATTGTCCTTTCATGCCTTTTAGATGGTAGACACTGAGCATCATTAAATAAACATTCTTTTAAAACAATAGTGATTGTCCTGTGATTTAATATAGTGAAGCCCTCTGAGACTCCTGAGATACAAATGACATTTACCCTTAGGCCTAATGTCTTCCTCTTACTCTGTCTTTTGAGTTCTGGTGTCTGCTTGGATCCATTTTTTTTTTCTTCAAGGCCACCAATTGTCATTCCTATCTGCTTTTGATATGGCTGATTGTAATAAATCCACTTCCAAAGTTAAAATTTGGTTCTTCTAGAATTACATCAAATATAAGGGAACTCAGAACGAGGTTCTGAGTGCTTCTCCCTTGAAAAGAGGACACATGAAGATCCATTCAATCGAGAGGAAGAAGGGACATTTGGGCAGGGTACACTCTTATACTTACCTCCTATTAATAAAGTAGCCAAACTGAAGGAAAGGGAAAAGCATTTTTAATGGCGCTAAAATAACCATAATCACTACCACCATCAACATCATCATCATTCTCATCTTTACTAATGATTAATAGCATAAGTTCCCAATATGTATAATCATGTATCTTATGTTTAATCCTTGTTCCAGGATTCTTAATTTTTGTCATCATGGGCAGTTCACTTACTTCTCAGAACTTTGTCTTCTTTGTCTGTAAAGCAATGATAATAATACACACCCCAGAGGGCCGGCAGTGAGGGTTAAATGAGGTAACATATATAAAATGTGCCTGGCACATAGTTGGTGCTTATTTGGGAATGTCTCCTCTACTACTGTGTGTACTCATGGTGGAACTGTCAATCAAACTGCCCCATGTAGCTGGTCAAGGTGTGGTTATGTGGGTAATGTGAGGTCAAGGTCAATTATACTCTCTCCTAACAATCTAAAGCATATATGTCATTAAAGATGAAAAATAGTAGGTGAGTCTTTCTAATGAAATCTTCTAGAAGAGTATGTCTGTTCTTTAGCTTCTCATACCTGGCTTCAGAGACCTCTCCTGGTTCCTGCTTTTGACAAGATCCAATTTTTTAATTTGGCCTTATAGTCTGGGATTTGCCCAGTCTCTTTGCTACAAATCTCCCCATTCCCCTTGAATCAGCCATTGGGAAATATGTTTAGATTCTGGTAGCTTCCTAGTCTCCTTGCTACAAATACCTTTTTTCCTTCTGAGTTTATCATACAGGGGGTTTATGCTTGCACCCAAAGAGTACTAATTGGGACACCATTCTACACTCTGTGAACTTATGCTAATATTTATACAGAGGCTCAGACCATAAAGATATTTTCTTTGCTGATCCCTCTAGTCCAAGGAAAAACAACCAAACTAATCTTTACCATCATATAAAAATATAGGCTTTTAAAGACAATGGTGGTGGATTTCCTAACAGTGTAAAAATAGTCCCATGTTGACACCTGGGGGCTGAAGTAGAGGTCTGACCCAACACAGATTTTCCCTTCTTGAAGGTCAAAAGCTGTGGACCCAAGTGAAGCACTAAGTGGCCACACAAGGCAGGGACTTGCCCTTTTCCAGAGCAGTGTTCAGAGATCCTCACAGAACTTGCTAAGGGTTATTTTGTTGCAGAAACAATTTATAAGAGCCACTCAGGAATAGAATCTTTGTAAGAAGGGTCAATGCCACAGTATTGACAAATAAGAAAGTTCCAGGATATAGTTTCCAGCATGGCCAGGCCAGGGTGAGGTTCTACCCACTTACATCAACTAACACCTGCCCTTGAAGCTTGTTTTTAACAAGCAGGCCCCATGTGCCAAAGAAAGCTGTCGGTAGATGGTGTGACCTGCACTCCCTGGAAATCCAAGCAAAGAAAACACAAAACAAAGCAAAGAGTGAAAAGCTGAGGCCCGAATGCAATCTGGGAATCAACTGAAGTTGTGAAGTTTAAAAATCATGTGAAGTTTAAAAAGAAAGTTCAAATTAAAGTATTTCTTGCTTTAAACAATAGATATGCCAAATGGATATTGTCACAAGGAATCTGTTGAAATAAAATCATGTCTAATACATGAAAGGTGCTGGTTCATTATAGTAAGCCTAGGGTGACTCCTTCTTTAAAACTAAGGAATTCTATCAAATAGCAAATCATCCTTCCCAATCTGTTTATTTGCCTCCAGCATGTCCCTTTTCCCACTTCCCCCAGCTGAACGTGGCTTCTATCTACTCATTTTTAACCTTGTTCACTTTCAGGCAACCAGAATTAAGAAATAGAGATACACATCCCAGCCACCACTCGAAATATTTTTATTTTCATCCATTTCACTTCCTTCCCTGGAGAAGCACCCCCATCTCATTGCCAGATGCAAACCTTCCCTCCATGCTCTTGATCAATGTCCCCTTTTTTCTCCTTCACGACTCTGCAATAGAGGTGGACCTTTGTCTCTCCTGAATCTTCTCTCCCTCCGTCTCTTCCTCACTTTCTCTCTCTCACATTCTTTCTTTCTCTCTATGTTGCCCCCCCCACTGAAACAGACACACATACTCCTACCGTTCTACATACAGAAAAAAAAAATTATTCTCCTCTTCTCCCACTCTTTCTGGTAACAGAGCATATCCTATAATAAGGTAACCCAAATCTGGAGAGGAGACTGCCAACCTTTTAGCACACTCAGCCCAGGTCTTTTATGAGCAGGTAATTATTTTTTCCAGTGCTAAAGCTCTGATTTTGTTGTATGCCCTGTATATAGAAGCAGGGCCAGCTATATAATGTATGAGGCCCAGTGAAAAATAAAAATGCAAACACCTTATTCAACAGGCAGGAGTAAGGTGCTATTAAAAGTAGTACAATATGGGGGTGGGCAAAAGTAGATTTATAGTTATGAGTACACAAAACAGAGCTTATTCTTGTATAATAATTTATTAATTATTGCATTATTTATTTGTATTACAACTGTAGACCTACTTTTGCCCATCATTGTATAAAACGTTTTGCTTTCTTCAAATGTTTTTTTCTACTGACCTATATATATTAGGGTTTATTTGTTTGTTTAGTGTTACCATCTCTTAGGTTTGGTGATGATATTTGCTGGGAGTGTGCAAACCCTCAGATTCCCACCACCCTGCCCTGTGAATCAGTGTACAACACCAGCTGCTGGGTTGCCCCCTTCCAGCCACCGACTGACCTTGGGCTGCAGAGAGAGAAGCCAATTTCCTTTTCCCACAGAAACAGTTGCCCCCTCCATGCCAGGAAATATTCAGTCCCTGAATGGGGGGCATCCAGGAAGCTCACCCAGACACATGGCCCAGCACATGCCAGAAGCCCACCCTCCCTGAGCCCAGGCTTCTACCTAGGGTGCCAAGGGAGGTGGTGGCAGCAGCTAGGCAGCGATGGGGAAGCAAAGGATGGGTAGGTCTGGGGCACAAGGAAGCAGGAAGATCGGGCAACCAAAGACCTGTCCCCACAGAGCAAGGGGATCGAGCATGAGCTGAGGCTCCGAGCCCTTTGAGGTTTTTATGCACCATTGTCTTATCAGACTATACTTAAAAAACACAAACTCAAGGATAAAAATTATTAAGAATTTTAAAACAGTGATAACAATATCATACCCCAAATTTAGGGCTCTTCTATGCATATAGTACTCTATGATAAATCTGTGAAGCTGGCCCTTCCTGGAGTCAAACCATAGTGTCAGTATTCTACCGCATCCCCTTGATTGCCCTCATGATAATGCAACCAGCTCTTAATAACCCCTATCCTATTTAACCCACACTCCATTCTGTCCATAGCCTGAGCTTTTTGACACACAAATCTGGTCCTGTCATTCCTCTACTTAAAAATCTTTCAATGGTTTTCCTTTGCCCTCAGGATAAAACTGCATGAGTATAGTAGGAAACAGAAACCACACTGCCTATTTGAAGCAGAAAGAGTTTTAATCCAGAAAATTAGGGGGTTAGTTTGAAGGTCTATGGAATTTATGCTAGATCTCCAGGAATGGTTCCCAGGTCAATACAACAGAATTTGTCTGCCAAAATTACGGCTGTCTCAGCCAAAAATAAGAATACGGATAGTCAGGAAGCCACCATGCACTGCTGACTTCAAATATTGCTGTTGTTGTAATATTGGGATCAGGAAATTGCTGCCATTACAACAGCCTCTCATTACCCACAGCTAGAGATTAGACACTAGGAAGATGCAAATTCTTCACTACCATTCTTGCAAACAGATACTATTATAAACAACAGAAAGATGGGCTCTACTTCACTTCTGCTTTCCAAATCTCATGGGAGAGCATATGACTGGTGGAGTCTATCTATTGCAAGCGATTCAGAAAAGGTAAATTTTTAGGTTCTCAGGCTTTGAGGTAGAGAAATGCTCACTAGGAGATTAGAATTATCGTATTTTTCACTCCATAAAACACACCTGGCCATAAGATGCATCTAGAGTTTTAAGGAGGAAAATAAGAAAAAAAATATTCTGAACCAAATGGTGTATTAAAATATTTAATAAAATATATCACAATAATATTTCAACAACGTAAACTCAACAACAGTATTAACAATCATTAGCACTGTTCTTAACAAATGAGAGGAGACTTTAATGTTCAAATACTCTTAGCTGTCTGGGAACTCGCAGCAGATAAAAAAAAAAATGAACATTTGCTCCATAAGACGTACAGGTATTTTCCCCTCCATTTTGGGGGGGAAAAGTGTGTCTTACGGAGCAAAAAATACGGTAAGTAACTATTCCCCATATGTATGAAAAATGTCATTGCAATTTTCCCATCTTCTCTTTCATTCTCCCCATTATTCCTTCTCTGTATCCTTCAGTTCAGCCATGCTGATGATGGCTTGTATTTCTCCTAGAAGGCTAAACACTTTAGAATCCTTCTCCATTTGCTGACAAGCTCCATGGAATGGCCTTTCCTTCATTTTCAGACTGCATAACTGCCATTCATTCTTCATGGCTCACCACCCCCGAAGTTCTGTCAGAACTAATAACTTCCTTCTTTCTGAATCTTCTAACCACTTATTGTGTATCACTACCACTAAACCTATTCATCTTGCACTTCGGTGTGAGTACACCCCAACTAGACTGAGATGTCTGTAGTGACAAAAAATTGTCTTATCCCCTTACCTAGCCCTCGGTCTAAAATATACAACAGATATATATTGATGGAATGAATCTGTTGAGCAGTTCTAGAATTATTCCAAATCAGACTTGCTCAGGAAGCGAGGTAGATCCATGTATACTAACAAAATGACAAGCATGTTATGAATGCTGAAACCATTAGAGCAGAATGAAGTAATTACAGAGCAAAAAAACATCATTGGTATCTCATAAGAGGATGATATAAAGCCTCAAACCTCTCTCTTGATCTCTTTTCTCAGAGGAGTCTAGAATGTGGAACTCATCAAGCTCAAGTACCAAACAGAAGCAAGTCAAGTGCCTAGACTGTTATTTATATATCTCCCTCTTGTGGTAATTAGAGAGACTTCATTTTCTTTCACAGTAGTCATAATTAGAATTTAATAGAAACAAGAAACACTTCATTAAAAAAATGCTGCAACACTCATGTGGTTTGAAGTATATTAATCCAACAAGTCTCAGCTATCTGTGTCTCCTCAAGGTCTTAGTCATAAATAATGCAGACAAAAAGAGTATATAAAAAACATTCTAGTACATTCTTTCCCCTCGGTGACATTTGGTGCTTAATGTTTTTCCTTTTTCAGTAAAGATAGATATTTCAGTAAAAGTGCAGGGGGTGGGAGGGATGTCAAATATATTATAATATGAAGATTATTATATTTTTATTTTTAATTTATTGTGTTGACATGATTTTAAGTGTCCCATGCAAAGTCTCATTCTACCTCTGTTACACCCCGTTTGTGACCTTCTCCTACCTCCATCCCTCCTTTCCCTCTGGGATTTGCTACCCTGTTGTGTATTATTTTATAGAATATTTTTCTTTGAGGAAGTTAAAATTCTTAAATACTCTCTTTAGAAATTAGGTCTTATAGACAGACTGCTATATTGGCTATACATCAGAAAGGGATGGTTCTTTAGAACTGACCACTAGGTTAGTTTTAGTAATGGTCAAGTCCATCATACTCCATGGAGCCATGTACAATCACCTCTGCCAATTCAGAGTCCTCTTTCCATAAATATTTCTACTATATTTCAAGTTTTCATTCAAAATCTATTTATTGAGTATCTGCTATGCTCAATGTACTTCCTAGAATAAAGATGAAATAAACCAATATCCTGCTCCCCTATGGGTTTGCTGTCTAGTAGAGGAGATAAATCATGTGCCCTATAACTGTAATAGAAGGAAAATATGGGACAAAATTCAGGGGTTCTTAAAGTGGGTAAGAGATGTATATGTGGGAGAGTTTCCAAAAGCATTTCTAGTACCTTGAGATTCTAAAACAGTACTATTTTAAACGAATATCCCAAGTGACTTTGATAAGCACACTCCTTCCCCCTTTAAAGACCACTGGAATAGGTGTTCAAAGGATGTACATTACTTCCTGAATGGGGGAGTAGAAACCAGGATGACTTTGGGAAGGAAGTAATAAGTTTGGTGCTGGGTAGCTCTGAGAAACAGGGTGCAATCTCCAATACCTACGAGACTAGGCAGATAACGCAGGTAAATGAAGCGTCTGTGACAAGCTGATCTCAGGAGCCAGGGGAACTGTGACAGGCTGGAAAGCACCGTTTCCTTTCACATGGAATAGCCACTCCTTAGCTCCAGCCAACTCTTTATTCCATATCTTCCAACTTTACATGAGGTATCATACATTTGGATCTTTGCATTTAATTGGAAATTAATTTTAAAACTCATTAAAGCACTCTGTGGCTTAATCCTACTTAGGCAAAACCAAACATGTATGTGGGTAATGTTAAGCCTCTAAGCAGTTGCGTATTAATTGAAAACACAATATTTCAGGGTCTGGGCTAGGTGCCTGTGTACATACAACAGTTTATCTGCTTGCAAGGAATATGCCTACAGTTCAAAGGACATTAGCTTCAAAAAAGGAACAAACATGCAAGTTCAATCTGGAAAAATGAATGAGCATTTTCCAGGCAGGCAGCTGGGAAGAAACAGGCAAAAGAAACAGCATTTATAAATGCCCCAAAATATGGAAGTGTCTTCCCTCAGTAATATCACGAACTCCAACAGGACAATATTCTTTTTTTTCCCTTTAATGCACTTTATCCAAGGCCACATATAGGAGATTCTCCAAAAAATAGTTCTTAACTAATTTTGAGGCTCACATGTATGAGACATATTAACATTAACTAGTTCTCCCTAGTAACCAGTAGTCATTATCACAATCTCCAAAGAGTCCGAATTCTTTTTTTTTCCTTTTATTAATTATTTTTCTTTCTTTCCAAGTGAGAGAAGGGGAGATAGAGAGACAGATGATTTCCGCATGCACTCCAACCAGGATCCACCTGGCAACCCCATCTGGGGCTGATATTCTGCCCATCTGGGGTCATGCTCGGAATGGAGCTATTTTTAGCACCTGAGGGTGAGGCTCCACAGAACCATCCTCAGCGCCTGGGACCAATGCACTCAAATTGAGTTATGGCTGCAGGAGGAGAAGAGAGAGAGAGAGAGATGAGAAGGGATGAGAGGGGAGAGAAGCAGATGGTCACTACTCCTGTGTGCCCTGACTAGGAATCAAACCCTGGACTTCCACATGCTGGGCTCTATAACTAAGCCAACCAGCCAAAGCCAAGCCAAAATTTTTGATCCATTCCAATGTACCATGATATAACAAGACTCTTAGATTAGGGTAAAAGGAAGTTTAGAAATCATAAAATCCCTTTCCCTAAGGCCTAAGCCATATATAGCTAATCGTCAATCATTCAGTTTAAAGATCTAGTAATGAGAAATTCAGTCTTTGTATTTATCTCTTTCTTTTCCTTTATTTCATTTTGTCTTGTCCTCTGATCATATCACCTCCACCAGAAAATCAGTTAGGAGCCAAATGTCTGGTTCAACCATTTTACTACACAGCGATAGTATTAAGGTAAAAGCTGAAAGACATGTCAGACGCACCAGCAATTTCTGCATATTCTGAGAATTTTGGCCATCATATTCCCTTAATCCCCCGTTACTATGGATGAACTGAGTCAGCAAAGCATTTCAAAATCCAAGACCTGATGCTTCAGACTGCCTTGTCAATAAAAGGCTACTGGGTTATAACTCCCTTTACCACAGAAGCAAGGACTCCTAAGAGAAACATTTTTTTAACTTAGGCAGTAGACAACTGCCTAAGTTACTAAGTAGTAACAAGCCTAAGTTGTCTACTATTCCCATGAGGAACAATACAGCTAAACACTTTTGAAGAGGAATGGATATGATTTCAAACTCTGCTTGTCTGCAAGTAACAGAGTTTAGAAATTTGTATTATTTTGTGTGGTGAACAAGAAATGGAAACAGGAAAACATATTGCCATGCAACGCACTGTAGAGAAATGGTGAAAAGAAATACAAAAGCATAAAAAGTAAAAACAATTTTCCACCTCAGTTTTGCGAAGGCTATTAGTCTATCAGGGTTAAGGGAACAAAAGGAAAAATTTTCTCTCCCAAACCATCTATTTCTTGGCTCATAAATCTCATCCAGGGAAAATATTTTTCTCTCTTTCTATTCCCTCTCCAACCCCCAATTTATATAGTCTTCTGCAATTTCCCTTAACATCATTTACTAAATATATCATAATATACTATTCCCCTTAGGCCACCATTTCAAGAGACACCTTCCCCCAATCTGGGTATTTCTCAAATAAATCACCCTATTTGGACTTTCTTCCCTCAATATATTTAGTGCTGGGAACACATTGGTGAAGGTTATAAAAGCAAAAATTCTACTTTGAAATGTCAACGAACTTGGGGTATAGACTTAAGGTGCAGAATGACTCCTAAGGGCAAAGTCAATCACCTCTTTGGTTTGTTGAGTCTCCAGAACTATCTCAAAAGTGTTTTTGTTAAAATAATAACCCTATCCTCCCTCCCAAGAAAAAGCAGTGCCAAGTACTCTCTCCCTTCATGTGGTTTTGGAGGAAACTTCAATCCATACATTTTTTGTCTTAGTTAAACTCAGATCATTACAAGTTTTAGGAGCTTCTTGTCCTGCAGCCAAGACCCTTGGCTATCTGTATAAATATAAATCAATATCAAAGAATGAGAACTTGTTTGAAATTCACATCCTGACACTTGAAACAAGGTTATGTTGTGAAACTAGCATCTCCTAATTCCATTTGTTTCTGCCTAGGCCAGGGGTTAGCAAACCACAGCCTGTGGGACAAATCTAACCCACGGCCTGGTTTGTGCAACTTATGAACTAAGAATGGCTTTTATGTTTTAAAAGGGTTGTAAAAAATACTTAGAATTTAAAAAAGACACCTAGAAATATATGTGACACTGAGTAAATATGGCCTGCAAGCCTGAAATATTTACCATATAGCACTTTACAGTAAAAATATGCAAACCCCTGATTTAGGCAAAAAAACACATCTGTCCATTGTTTAAGTCCCTATCAAATGTCTAAACAGCTATCAATCTTCCTTAGACAAATTATAGTGTAACAAATAATGAAATGGAAGAAGGCTGATTCATATTTGCTTTTGAGATATATTTCAAGTATTGCCTTAATTTGGGTTCACACAGAAGCAGATCAGACTATGAGACAAAGATTTACATTCAAGAGGCTTATTTAAGAGATGATCCCAGACAAACCTGGGGAAGTGGGGGGATAGCCAAATATAGGATGTATCAAGCAAGTATCCTATTGTGAGTAAATAAAGTTTCAACCTTCAGGAGAGCTACAGCCAGTATGGGACAGGCATCTGAGCTATTCCACATGTGAGGTGAGGGAAGGGGGGCACTGACACATCAAATATCATCAAGTTTGATGAAGGCTGCTTCCGGAACTATAATTCTGGAACTTCCAGCTTGTGAGCACAGCAGCAGAGTGGCCTCCAATCAGCAGAGGAAAACTTCAGGCAAAGATACGTAAATGCCAGTAGTATGAAGAAATATGGGTGGGCACTCAGAACATCTGCTATATTCCATTCCTATCAACATCCCACCCTTTAAATGAACTGCATATTCTCCGTACTTCTCCAAGGGGGGGGGGGGTCACAATATTTTTCCAGCTTTATTGAGATATAATTGACATACAAGTAAGTTTAAGGTGAACAATGTGATGATTTGATACATTTATATTGCAAAACTATCACCTTCATAGAATTAGCTAACACTTCCATCCAATTTCTAAAACAAAACTTAAAACAGGAGAGTTAGGGAGAAAAACTAAGGTATCTACATCCACAAATAATAGTTTCAACTCTTTCCTCCACCATCCACAGTAGAGCCTCCTTACCCTTAGCCACAATTTTGTTGGTCTAGATTGCTTTCATCCCCTAGTATCTAAGCTCCTGGTAAATATACCCTTGATGGGCTGCAGTCACTAGGATTGCTTGCCCATTCACAATGAACACTGGTCTTGAATACACTTACAGGCAACTCAATGGGTCCTTTAAGTTCCAGGCATACTTCTCTCTGCTCCTACTACATAGCAGCAATCTAATCAGGGCCATCTATCCCTAACAGTGTAGTATATATGGAGGGGGGGGGGGACAAAAGCAGGTTTGAATTCAACCACCTGAGAAAGCAGTGGGGCTAACCCAAGCAGGTCACTGAAATTCAAATTTGTTAACTTATTTTAAAAGACAACAAGACTGTGTAAAAATAATGAAGGCCAACACTTTGAGCAATTACAACATTGTACCTAAGTGCACTATGCCATTGTGACATTCTTTTGAGCTATTGTATTAATCATAACCTGCATGGGTTTTTTTTTTCCACACAAATAACTGTAAACCTATTTTGTACCCCTGAGGTATGGTATGGTATGGTATTGTATGGTATAGTGTAGTGTAGCATAGTATATATTATCCTTACTATAGTATGAGTTATTTGTTGGCCTGCTTGGCTACATGCATGAAAATTCTACAATTTTCAAGCTATTATTATGGCCTTGGTATTAGTGAAACCATTAGTGTACCTCTCCCCTTCCAGAAGTGTTTCTGACTCACTCTCATTGAAAACCAGAAACTTCAATGTAGTAGAGGCTAAATTTATGGAGAGGAGAATCACAAATGCCCCACATCCCCACATAGATCATTGGGAATGATAAGGTACTTATTCCTACTTCCAAAACATATTTTCCAGACTCACGTTCTCTTGTTATTGCAGAGACATATAATGGATATTAATTCAAAATATATATCACACCATGAAAGATAGTAGCCCAACACTGAAGGGTATGTTCACCAAGCTAGCTTCTTAGCTGTGTTTTAAGAGGCCATCACAATAATTCTACCAGGCAGAATCTTCTCAATGGGTTGGTATATTTTAAGGCTAGTAGATCTCACAGTTGTAATATGTTCATTTTAATATCTTCCCTGAGAAATGGTTTCTTGATGTAAAGTGATTCAGGATCCTATCAAATCAGATAGTAACCATATGATAACTCTGGAGCTTCAGACAGAGGTGCCAACAAAGCCACTCTAGGTAAGAAAGATGCTATGGTCTGAATGTTTATCCCCCCCCCCCATTCATCTGTTGAAATCTTACCCTTCAAAGGTAATGGTTATTAGTTAGTGGGACCTTTGGGAGGTACTTAAGTCATGAGGTTTGATCACTCATAAATAGAATTAATATGGGAACACGCTATGAAATCATGCAGAGTTAAGATAATAATTAGAGAGAATGAGACACCCTAGGATGAAAGCCATGAGTGGGCAAGAGTCCTGGACAAGAGTCTGGGATAAGATTTAATAACAAAATATGTCTGGGCTCTCAGAACAGAGATGAGAAGTTGGCACGTTCTTTGCATTTTACTTCACCCCCTGAGAACTTCTTTCTGCTTCCTTGAATTGTTTGCACTTGCTAATATCTGAGTAAGGCTGGGGATGGGGCTTTAGTCCTTTAATCTGCTGACCAGGACTGTTGCCTTCCCTCGGCCCCTCAGTGCATTTCATCGGGTCTCCAAGTAGTTTTTGTTGGCATGACAGATTAATGCTTTTAAAAGAGACCCCAGAGTTCATTAGCCCTCTCATCATGTAAGGACAGAGCAAGAAAGCGCCAGCTGTGAACTAGAAAGAGGGTTCTCACTCAACCATGCTAGCATCCTGATCTCAGACTTCCAGCCTCCCGCAATAGAGCAATAAATTATTGTTGATTATAAGATATTCAACCTGTGGTGTTTTGTTATAGCAGCCCAAAAAAGATAAGACAGCAGGCAAACTCATATCTAGAATATGTACCAATATGGGGAAAAATAAATTCCTGCCTTTACCTATAGATGAAAGAGTTTGATGTAATCAACTTGCCAGCAATGGCTAATTGATTTCTTCAAAGAATGGCATCAAAATGAAAGCTCAGCATTGGTCTCTATTGCTGACATTTTGGACAATCTTCAGTAGTGGTTGGATCAGCCTTGGTAAAAGGGAATGCATGTTGTCGAGCCTCTGTCTCTACTACCATGGTTACTTCAGTAATGAGTCCATTTTGCAAATACTGGCAGCCAAAAAGACAAAATGTTGCTGACCTCTACTGGACAAGTCATTTATTCAACTTGGTTGTTCAGTGCCATTTTTGCAGTAGATGTTCTCTGGTGGACATCAGTGTGAGGCACAGAGATCTTCCAACTCACAGAGGCTACCCCATGCCTCTTTCCTACCTCTCTTTGTCCCCAGTATTCCAATGTTGTTCCTTCTAGACTTCTGACTAATGTGAAAACCAACTCACCACTTCCCAGGAATTTATGTATATCTTAATTTCAGGCCACATTTCCCTGCCCACCAAGTTAATGGTCAGGTATATGGCTAAAGCTCTGTCCACTAAAAAACTTCCTTTCCCCACTACCTTCCAGGGTAACCTGAGTGTGACTAAAGTACAGCAACAGCCCATACTGAACCATCTTACTTGTGACCAAGGCGTGGATATTCTCTTCCTCCATTAGTTGGTAATTGTGAACCCCTAAAGCCATAAGCATAAGCTAAAGAAAAAACAACAATACAACAAAGATCAATGACATGGGAGTCTAGATCACCTCTTCACTCAGCTGTGTACTCGGGACATTCTCAGGCCTAATTCTGAATATATAATTTCTATCATACAATGAATTGCTGTTGTGTTCTTCTAACTTTATTACTATTGGTCTGATAATATCCAATTCATCATTAGCAGCTCCAATACATAATCACTAAATGTCTCACGTGAGGCTTAAGAACATGCCAGGAACTACATCACAAACAATGAATATTTGTCTGCTGCAGTTGGCATGGGCTTCGCTCCAGGGGTCTATGCTGTGTATCTCCTATTGTGAGCTGCCAGAAACTCTGTCACAGATACCTCTAATAATGTGGGATCTGCTGAATCATATGACCCAATCAGTCATACTGAACGTGTACTGAAAATTTATACTTCTATAGAGACCTCTCTTTCTTTGTACCCCATTCAAAACCAGGATCCTTATGAGTCACATAATAAATAAGTTGAAACAATATTTTTTAAATGTGGTCTGTGATATCTCTAAAATCTGCCCATCAAGTTCATGCTTATCTCTTAGAAGTAGGGGGTATACCCAATGATTTGAGTAGGGTTTGTTTCCCACCCAACTGTGTGCATGTGTCTGACCAGAGCATCCAAAATACTTGCTCACTTCTACTCACATTAGCATGATATTTCAGTAATAAAACAAATAAAATACTACAATATTAAAATGCCAGCAATCATATGTCCCAAATTTTAATACAAATGCCCGTTACCAAATTCTTAAGGAGTAATTAGAGTTCAAAAATTAAATTTCTTTGGAACTTAAAGCCATGAGTAATTCAATTTAAAGTCATATAGCCTTTCCCTTGTGAGTTAAAAATTCTAAGTAATTAAAGTCAAAATTTATTCTTCCCAATTTCTTTTCTTGGTCAGTTGGTTCTCAAAGAAGTTCTCAATGCCTAGGTGGAGTCAGGAGTCCTTTCATAGTAGCACAATGGTCTCTCATGGGAACAGATGTAGTTTCTTCCAAGACCACTAAAATTAAATTAGTTCAAGTCTAAGTCTTTTCTGTGCCTGAATTCTTAAAGTTCAACTATGCACTGCCAAAGACTGTTTATGTCAGTAAGAGTAATGGCAGCACGAGAGATACTCCTGATCTCTCCCCTTGAAATTTCAACAAACTGAACAGCTATAACACAGCAAAGCAATTATGCACTGACCTTGCAACCCATCACATTTAGAAAACAAACCAGTCCCCTTGAGTAATTTGCCCAACATCATATAGCTAGCTTAGGAGTCGCACCAAGATGCAAATCATAGGCAGGCTACCCTAAGAGCATGTTTTACTCCTAGCAACCATGCTCTTTTTACCAGATGTAGTCTTACAAATAGCTGGTTAATCTATACCAGGTGTCTCGAATACATGATCTATGAACATTTGACTTTAATTTCATCAAAAAGTTAATTTTGGTACTGTATATTCAACCACATCTAGTTTTTTAAATTTTTCCATTGATTTGAGAGAGAGAGGAAAGAAGCAGAAGAAAGAGGGAGGGAAGGAGGGAAGGAACAAGAGAGAAAGATAGAGACAGAGTGACAGAGAGAGAAGCAGCAACTCTTTGCTCCACTTAGTTGTTCCATTTTTAGTTGTGCATCATTGATTGCTTCTTGTACATGCTCTGATTGGGGATCGAACCACAACCTTGGTGTGCAAGGATGATGCTTTAACCACTGAGCCACTGGCCAGGGCCTCAACCACATCTTAAGAAAAAAAATATATTGTCTTTTCCATCAAAGAATAATGCAGTTTTCTTTGGAAAGCAGTAACTACTGTCACTAGATGTTATTTGAGGAAGCTTTCTTTTCCATGTGGTATACTTAAAGCCTCCTAATGTCCATTTCCTGTTTGAGGCCCCAGATTCTGGCACCACAGGACTGGACTTAGTATAGGTTCTATCTAGTGATATAGTATCTATATTCTCTTGTGAGCAGTCAGTTTCAATGTTGTATCACACTGGCTTTTAAAATATATACAGTGCATTGACTCAACAAAGAATTTATTTATTGAGAATCAAACTTGAAACAAAATGATAATCAATGACTTTGGACTTTGAATACAAACCACTTGAACCCAATTGTAGCCTTATCATATTATTCTTCTTAGTCCTAAATTTAGAAGGGAATTTTGGGAAGCCAGCCTAGTGTTGTCAATTTAGATATGGGCACCAAGTGTTTGAAGCTGGCCTCTTTGGTAGTCTCAGCACATACAGAATTCAACTGGCTTTTGCTTTACAAACAGTAAATACTGTTCTATTTCTAATGCCTAAAAGGTCTGAATTTGGAAAGATGCTTCCCTATACATATTAATACTGATCTCAACTATACCTGTATAACTTATATTCAAGATATATCCTGTACCTTAAGGCCATCAAGTCCATTGAAAATTCCCCCACATAGTCAGCTGCTTAGAAGAGTGACATGTGTACTTTGGGAAGCTCACTACTAAAAAGAAAAGGCTGAACTATATATGTTCAGTTTCTCTTTTGAAAATCATCAGCTAAATTAGTCAGCCTTTTTCCACCCTACCAAGTAAAAAGTCAGTGAGGGCGGTAGAGAGAGTCCAATAGTGTTAGAAAGAGTGGATATTCCTCCACATGGAAGGAAAGTCTATGAGTAAGGAATAAGCATTTTCTCCCCAAAAAGACTAGAAAGTTTCCTGAATAGAATAGTGGGAAAGACAGTTTTTCTGTTGCTTAAAGATTTAAAGACCATGATATGAAAAAAGAGTCCTTGTACTGAAAAGAAAAAAAGAAGAAAACACATGTGAATTCGGTTAGCAACTATGAGAAGTAATAGCGTATCTTGTCTCTAAATCACACACACAAAAACATACACTCCACCCCCAACAGCTGTTATAAATTCAACCATAACTTTAAGGTAGCCAAGGGAAGGAGAGGGAGGATAACAACTGGGTCTTCCTTATTTCAAAGTAGGCTAATCCTAGAAACCAGAAGTGATAAAGAATGGCTTCTGCTGATAAATCATAAGATAACTTTTGTGATCAAATACATTCCATCAGCATATGAAAACTGCCAAGTCCCTTCTCCTCTCATAGCCCCTTTTGTTGCATTGCAAAAGGACAGTATTAATGCCTTCTCCATTTACTTCACGAGGTGGAATGAAACTTGAAATAAGAAAGGCTTTGTAAAGTGTAGTATAAGCTACATGTGTTCACCAACATTCCTCTTTCCCATTCAAGAAATGAATTTGGTTTCTTCCTCAGTTCCTTGATGGTTCAGTGGCTTCTTAGTTTTAGGTTGTACTTGCCATCTGCCTGACCTAGCAAGAATTTTCAATTCATTTTTAAATACAATGCCTTTTGATCATCATGATTCCATGCAGCAGATCCTAAACCAGATTTTTCTAATGTTCAGTCTCTTTTCTTCCTTTTCTTGAGGCAGATTTAAGATTAAGTTATTTGTTTGGGTGGTTTCGTGGCATCATACTGGCTTTTTGTTTTCTGAATTGCATTGGTTCCATCTCAATCTTTTCATTTGTCTCCTTCTTTCAAGTACAAATGCAATAAAAGTAAAAAGGTGATTACAATTTATGGAGCATTTACTAAATCAGGGGTAGTCAACCTTTTTATACCTACCGCCCACTTTTATATCTCTGTTAGTAGTAAAATTTTCTAACCGCCCACTGGTTCCACAGTAATGGTGATTTATAAAGTAGGAAAGTAACTTTACTTTATAAAATTTATAAAGCAGAGTTACAGCAAGTTAAAGCATATAATAATAATTACTTACCAAATACTTTATGTTGGATTTTTGCTAGGTTTGGCAGAATAAATCTTTATAAACAACTTACTATAGTTAAATCTATCTTTTTATTTATACTTTGGTTGCTCCACTACCGCCCACCATGAAAGCTGGAATGCCCACTAGTGGGCAGTAGGGGCCAGGTTGACTACCACTGTACTAAATGAAAGCCATTGTATTAAACATTACATAAATTATACCATCTAATTCTCACAACAGTTCTAAGAAAGGCAAATCTCTATGTTAGTAAAGTAAGACAGCCTGACTAGTAGTGGCACAGTAAATAGAGTGTCATCCTCAGATGCTGAGGACACAGGTTCAAAACCTGGATGTCCCTGGCTTGAACCCAAGGTCGCTGGTTTGAGTAAGGGGTCACCGGTTCATTTTGAGCCCCTAGTCAAGGCGTGTACAAGAAGGAATTAATGAAGTACTAAAGTGTCGCAACTAAGAGTTGGTGCTTCACATCTCTCTTCCTTTATGTCTGTCTGTCTCTCTCTCTTGAAAAGAAAGAAAGAAAGAAAGAAAGAAAGAAAGAAAGAAAGAAAGAAAGAGAAAAAGAGAGAGAGAAAGAAGAGGGGAGGGAGGGAGGAGAGAGAGAGAAAAAGAAAGAAAGAAAGAAAGAAAGAAAGAAAGAAAGAAAGAAATAAATAAAGTAAAAGGAAAGGAAGAGAGAGAGGGAGAGAGAGAAAGAAAGAAAGAAAGAAAGAAAGAAAGAAAGAAAGAAAGAAAGAAAGAAAGAAAGAAAGAGAAGGAAAGAAAGAAAGAAAGAAAGAAAGAAAAGAAAAAGAGAGACAGAGAGAGAGAAAGAAAGAAAGAAAGAAAGAAAGAAAGAAAGAAAGAAAGAAAGAAAGAAAGAAAGAAAGAAAGAAAGAGAAGGAAAGAAAGAAAGAAAGAAAGAAAGAAAGAAAGAAAGAAAGAAAGAAAGAAAGAAAGAAGAAAGAAAGAAAGAAAAGAAAGAAAGAAAGAAAGAAAGAAAGAAAGAAAGAAAGAAAGAAAGAAAGAAAGAAAGAAAGAAAGACAAGTTATCAATAATTAGTGACTTGCATACTCACCAAAAAAAATTTAATAAGATCTATGGTACAATTACAGAGTCATGCCAGAGTAACTGGTACTTGGTTTATGTTCTAAGGCTACATGGCCATTTGCACTACTCTCTTTTTGAACTACTACTGAAATCACATTGAACCCTTATATTGAGTCCCCATTGTAGCAATTATCCTCCTCACGTTATACAGGGGGAAGTGCTATTTTAAAAGCTGGCTGATATTTGAGCCAGTTGTTCTTAGAAGACAAAATTTCTCTTGAGGAAAAAATAATTGTTTTTTAGGGAGAGGTTTTATTTATGAAACATACAGCTATGTGTCTTAGTCTAGATAAAGAATGAGAAAAAGAACTAGACTCTCTTATTCTCTCTTGTCTTTGCTTAAAATTTTTCATTAAATGAGAAAATATTAGACCTTGGAGATCATTTAGTATAATCTTTTAATTTTATGCACAAGAAAACTGGGACCTGGAGATATTAGGGTGACTTTCCCAGGGTTATACAATTCGTGAATGACAGGAATTCTTTTGCTACAACAAAATCCCAATCATTCAGCAACTATTACAGTGTACTGCAATTGGTCTTGCAGGGAATACAAGGATAGGAAAAACATGTTCCCTAACTCCCAGGGCCTCAAATATGAGTAAATCAAGAACTCACATGCTACAATGAAAAGTATAGGAAAGAGAGATGCCATCTCACAAAAAAAGTAAATACTACTATGAATTTCTAAAGTAGATTTCAGTTTAATTGTATAAAGAGATGATCTGTGGACAAAGAGACCTTTAAGATTAAGAGATTAAATATGTATATTTTCATGTTTTTTTTAACTGCAAGCAACAGAAAACCCTACTCAAACTGGCTTAACTAATTAGGAAATCTATTTGTTCATCAACAAAATCCAGAAGTAAAGCAGGCTCAGTTACTCAATATCTTCTCTTCAAAAATGCTTCTATTCCACAGCCTTCATTCTCAGTTTCTTTCTAAGTCTGGTTTCCCTTATGACCATAGTATGGTTTTAGCAGCAATTGGGGTAATATGCTTTCTTGTTCACAGTGGAAAATAAGTACCTCTGCCCCAATTATGGGTCAAAATTATTTCCTCCCCTTTTTATTAGGCCAACATGGCTTATGTTATGCCCACTCTGGTCAACTTCAGCCTTGATCCTAGACCCAGTTACTATCCATTCCATCCCTCATCTATTATATACATTTTCCTTTGCTAAACAAAAGGATAAATGGATTTTGGAATGTCAATGTTTCTCTAATAAGACTTCACCAAAAAAAAAGTGGGGGGAGGAGGTGGGACAATTCTGAAATAAGAGAAAGCAAGAGTAAAGGCATAGAGAGAGAGAGAAACTCAGAGTGCTAGGACCTGAGTCTGCCTGGGGCCTAGACTGTACACAGGAAGATGTAAAGGAGACCAACAGTAATGATAAGCCTTTGGTTCACACTATTAAGGGATTTGAGCATAAAGGCAAGGAAATTACTTTTTAGTTGATTGGGAATTATTAAAAAGTTTTACTTTTTAACAAAAAAAGGAATAATAATCAGAAAATTACTTTAGAAGAATATATCTGGAAACCATTTTCAGAAGGGTTTCAAGTGAAAAGAAATCATTTAGGTAAATAATGTATTATACCAGATTACGGTAAATGCACTAAAGCCCTAAATTTGATGGGGGTTATAGGAGGGAAAAAATAACAATAACAGAAATATGAAGAAGGTAGAGTCTATAGGACTTTCTAAGTGATTGGTTATAAATAGGAAATAAAGGCAAAGTTGAAAATAACTCAGAATCTGAGAAGACAGGAGTAGGAGTTGGTTGGAAGGTGTTGAGAAAAAATATAATGAGCTCAGTTTCAAAATTCTAAGGCATCTGTATGGAGACTTCCAGCAAGCTGTTGGAATTCAGGTCTGAGAATTGAGAGAGAGGTGAGAATTAAATCAATGGGAGCCTGCCAGGGAGAGAGTGAGAAAGTAGAGGAAGATGAGAGGGGACCAAATACAAAACCTCAGGTGGCATCGACATCCTATGAACAAGAAGGTAGAATCAGAAGGGGAACCAAAGTTAACAGAACCTATCAGCAAGTGTTCTAAAGATAAGGCTGTAAGGTTAAGCATGTAAAATGCTGCTTACAGGTTAAGTAAAATGAAGAGTATAAAAAGCCCATTTTTTGAGGTGATTTGAAGATACCTGGTGACATTTAAGAGAAATTTTTTAACAGAAAGATAATGTCATAATATAAGGGTAAATTAGTCTGGTGGTTAAAAAATCTGATGCTACTTCTTATGGCTTTTGTTACAATATGTAGCGTTCTTATCTGTGTCTTCATTTGCATATCTCACACTCACTCCTGAATACCTCAAGAGCTATGACCATGCCTTGTCCAATATTGGGTTCCTAGTTTGTAGAATACATCCAGTGCTCCAGGATTGCAAGGAAAAGGGAAACAAAGGGAGGAAACCTTTGATTAGATGAAGCAGACAAAAGGAGTGGGTTAGTTTAGAGAAAAATTGGAAATGTAAGGGAGAATAAAAATAGCATATAGATGGAGGTGTTAATCTTGGCAAGAAAGAGCACACTCAGAGGAGAGCAGAAAGAAAATTTTGGAGGTAGAAAAGGAGGATTCCTCTGAGTAGCCTCAGTTCTCTTAAGTATGTAAGGTGGTAAGAAGTGGGACTGGAAGGAAGCCAAGAAAAATATGTTAGTACTATTCAGTGGTGTCAAAATTTAAGTCAAAACTGGCATGGTAACTTCTGCTATACATTTCTGTCTTTTAACTTTTTTCTCTGTTTTTTTATACTTTTATTGTTCTCTTCAGAGTCACCTGCATATCCTCCCAATACTCCAAATGCCTACCCTCATGCTAGCCTTCCATAGTTGGAGTCTGGGAGTTAGAGGCCCAAGTCCTTCACCTTGGACAGTAGCATTCAGAATTCCACTTTAACAAAAACAGTGGCCTCTCATTGCTGTTATGACCTGAATTTTGTCCCCCAAAATCCATAGATTGAAGCCTTAGCCCTCAATCTGATGGTATTTGGAAAAGGAGCTTTTGGAAGGTAATTAGGGATAAATGACATCATAAGGGTGGCCTTCAATCTTATGGGATTAGTGTCCTTATAAAAAGAAAGAGAAAACATATGGGAGGAGGATGTCAGAGTAATGGCAGTATGAGAGATACCCTTGAACTCCCCCCTTGAAATTTCAACAAATCGAACAGCTATAATGCAAAGAATCCCATCTGGGCTTGCAGGCTTGCCTGAAAAGATACTCATGTGGAATTGACTAAAGGTGAGAAGGGTTGAGAAGAGGGGCAAGAGATAAGACACACTTGTGCTCAGGATCCAAAGAGGGGAGAAACTCAGAGCGACTAGGTCTTCCGCTGGGAGGAGCAGTGAGATTGAGGAACAGTGGTGGAGATACTAAGCCAAAGTGGCAACAGAACGAGGGATCATGGCCAGTGTTTCTTCAGTCTTCTGTCAGACAATACTCCACACAGAGACAGAGAAAAACAAAGTGTGCCCCCCTCAGATCCCCAGATCTCACCTCTATCACTTTGCAAGTACAGAGACTCAGACACATATCTCACAGCTAGTTCTCCAGAGCCACTACCTCCCCTAAAGAACAGAGGTGCTCTGTGACTGGTCCCCTCATCTGTTGAGATGAGGGGAGGAGCACATGGATGCCCAATATTGCCATTGCTAAAGCTGTAAAGCCCTCACAACACGTTCCAACCATCATCACAACTGCAGTCCCACCTCCATCATTGCCACAGCAACATCACAGAGTAAGTTAGCCTAGAATCTCAAAGAGTTAATCTTATAATACACTGCCACCTAATGGAGGAAAACAGAGAAACCTCTCAAAATGGACATTTCTTCTCTTTTTTCCTTGGGAATTTTAACATTTTTATATCTTTTATCTTTATTTTCTGTGGGTATTTTTTCTTTTGACTATTTTTTTCTAGTTGTTGCTATGTATATTTTTTGTGGTTTTTCTCTCTTATTTTTTATTATTTTTTGTTTCTATTTTTATTGTATTTTTAATTTATTTTTAAGGTATTTTTGTTAGATTTCTTAACAATACCACTATCAAGTACCATCAAGAAAGAATAAAATTAATAACATGACTACACAAGAAAAATATGTAGTTCAGAAAAATAATGAAAAATCTCCAGAAAGCAATCTCAATCACATGGAAATCTTGGAGTTAAATAATAAAGATTTCAAAATTGAATATCTGATAATACTCAATGAGATATGAGAAAATACTGATAGGTAATTTAATGAGCACAAAATACAAATTACAAAACAAAACAAGTACTTCACCACGGAGGTTGAAACTTTAAAAACAAAAATGAAAAACTCAATATATGAATTTAAAAATGAGCTAGTGTGTTTAGCTAAAAGAACACTCTAGATAAAGAAGAGCATCAGTGACATCGAGGACAGGCAACTAGAGATGCAACAAAGAGAAGAGAAAGGCTCACAAATTAAAAAACAATGATAGAGCTCTACAAGAATGGTCTGACTACTTCAGAAAGAGGAATATTAGAATAATGGTTATATCAAAAGAGGAAGAGAGGGAGAAAGGAATGGAGAGCCTATTCAAACAAATAATGAAAATTTTCCAAACCTATGGAAAGAGTTAGAGCCTTGAACCCAAGGGACAAACAGAACATTAAGTTACCTCAACTCAAACAGGCCTTTTCCAAAGCACATCATAAAAAATTGTCAAAAATAAATGATAGGACTGACCTGTCATGGTGCAGTGGATAAAGCATCACCTGGAATGCTGAGGTCACCAGTTCAATACCTGGGGTGGCCAGTTAAGACACATGAGAGTTGATGTTTTCTGTTCCTCTCCATTTTCTCTCTCCTTTCTCTAAAATGAATAAAGTCTTTAAAAATCAATGACAAAGAAAGAATCCCCAAAGCAGTTAAGAAAAAGAAGAACAAACATATAAAGGAAGGCCCATCAGGTTATTATCATATTATCAGACTTCTCAGCAGAAACTTTATAAGCCAGAAGAGAGTGGACTCAAACATTCAAAGTATTAAAAAAGAGGGATTATCAGTCAAGAATGCAATATCCATAAAATTTATCCTTCATATATGAAAAAGAAATAAAAACTTTTCCAGACACACAGAAACTGAGAGAATTTATCACCAGAAAACCCCCACTGCAGGAAATACTCAGGGATTATTCAACCAGATACAAAGAACAAAAACTAAAACTACAAGTAAAGCTCCTACAAGTAAAGCAATAAAAACAAGGATAATCTGTGACAACAAAAACCTAAAAGGGGAGAGGATAAAGATCTAAAGTAGCAAAGGAAGATGGAGTGCAGAAGCACTCATAAGACAAAGGACATTTGTATAGATGAAAATATTTCTCTTAACATAATGGTAACCACCCATGGGGACAAAAAACAATACTAAAACACATAGTTTAAAAACAAGAATAAACAGAGAAAAGGTACTGAATACCACCAAACAAAAACAACCGACAGAAACAAAAAAGAGAAGACCAAAGGAGACACAGAACTATCAAAAAACAAAACAAAAAGTGGCTATAGGAAATCCTCAAGCATCAATAATTACCCTAATGTAAATGAACTAAACTCACCAATAAAGAGGCACAGAGTAGCAGATTGGATCAAAAAGCAAAACCTAACCATATACTGCCTTCAGGAGACACATCTAAGCTGCAAGGACAAAAGTAGGCACAAAGTGACAGGTTAGAAAACGATTCTCCACACAAGTAATACCCAAGAAAAGCAGGTGTAGCAATGTTTATATCTGACAATACTGACTTCAAGACAGCAAAGGAGAAAAGACAAAGATGTATATTTCACAATGATAAAGGGGATATGATATCAAGAAGACATAACACTTCTGAATATATATGCATTGAATCAGAGAGCAGCAAAATATATAAGGCACCTACTAACATCTAAAATAGAAGCAGACAAAAACACAATTATACTTGAAGACTCTATACACTGTTGATGGCTTTAAAAATATCATGTAAACAGAAAATCAATAAAGAACTATTAGCCTTAAATGACACACTAGACCAGTGGTCGGCAAACTCATTACTCAACAGAGCCAAATATCAACAGTACAACAATTGAAATTTCTTTTGAGAGCCAAAATTTTTTTTTTTATTTTTTTATTTTTGTGAAGCTAGAAACGGGGAGAGACAGTCAGACAGACTCCCGCATGCGCCCGGCCGGGATCCACCTGGCACGCCCACCAGGGGGCGATGCTCTGCCCCTCTGGGGCGTCGCTCTGCCATGACCAGAGCCACTCTAGCGCCTGGGGCAGAGGCCAAGGAGCCATCCCCAGCACCCGGGCCATCTTTGCTCCAATGGAGCCTCGGCTGCAGGAGGGGAAGAGAGACAGAGAGGAAGGAGAAGGGGAGGGGTGGAGAAGCAGATGGGTGCTTCTCCTGTGTGCCCTGGCCAGGAATCGAACCCCGGACTTCTGCACGCCAGGCCGACACTCTACCACTGAGCCAACCGGCCTGGGCCAAGAGCCAAAATTTTTAAACTTAAACTATATAGGTAGGTACATTCCTTATTGAGATAGTGCCTGCATGTGGCATTTTGTGGAAGAGCCACACTCAAGGAGGAAAAGAGCCGCATGTGGCTCGCAAGCCACAGTTTGCCAACCACTGCACTAGACCAAATGGACATAATAGATATTTATAGGACATTTCATCCTAGAACATCAGATTATACATTTTTTTCCAGTAGGCATGAAGTATTGTCAAGGATAGACCATATGTTGGGCCACAAAACTAACCTTAACAAATTCAGAGAGACTGACATCTCAGCCAAAGCATTCAGGCGAGAGAAAATATAAAAGCCATCCATACTGGAGAAGAAGAAGTAAAGGTATTACTTTTTCCAGATGGCATAATCCTGTATATAAAATATCCGAAAGACTCCAACTAAAAACTATTAGAAATAATAAACCAATACAGTAAAGTTGCACAACACAAAATAAATATACAAAGTCTTCAGCTTTCCTGTATGCCAACAATGAACCCTCAGAAAACTGCAAAAACAATTCCTTTTACAATTGCAACAAAAATAATAAAGTAAAATAACTGAATAAACTTAACAAAGGATATAAAAGACCTATATACTGAAAACTACAGAGCACTATTAAAAGAAGTTGAAAGAGACACAATGAAATAAAAAATGTCTATGTTCATGGATTAAAAAAATCAACATAATTAAAATGGCCATATATCCCTGGCCAGCTGGCTTAGTGGACAGAGCATCAGCCCAATGTGTAAACATTCTGGGTTCATCAGGGCACACATGGGAAGCAATCATCTCTTTACCTTCCTCTCCCCATTCTCTCTCTCTTCCCTTCTTATAATGAGTGGTTCAATTGGTTTAAGCATCAGCCCAGGGTGCTGAGGATAGTTCAGTTGATTCGAGCATTGGCCCTAGATGGTGACTGCAGGGTAGATCCTAGTCAGGATGCATGTGGGACTCTGTCTCTCTTTCTCCTCTCCTATCATATAAAAAATAAATAAGTAAAAGTTAAATGGCCATATTACCCAAACAAATATACAAATTTAATCCAATCCTCATTAAATCCCAATGTCATTTTTTAAATAAATAGAACAAAAAATCACCAAGTTTGTATAGAACCATAAAAACCCCCAATAGCCAAAGCCGTCCTGAGAGAAAATAACAAAGCTGAAAGTATCACACTATTTGACTTTAAGTTATACTACAAAGCCACAGTAATCAAAATAGGTATTGGCAGAAAAACAGACATACAGATCAATGGAACAGAATCAACAGCCCAAAAATAAAACCACATATATATATATGGACAAATAATCTTTGACCAAAAAAAAAAAGCCAAACATACACAATTGAGAAAAGACAGCCTCTTCAATAAATGTTGCTGAGAAAATTGGAAAGCTGTGTGCAAAAAAAAATAAAAAATAAAAAATAAAACTTGACTACACCTTGTTCCCATGCACAAAAATTAATTCAAAATGGATCAAAGACCTAAATATAAGATCTGAAACAATAAATTACATAAAAGAAAACATAGGTAATAAACTTATGCACTTTGGCAATAGAGAACGATTTATAAATTTGACCCCGAAGTCAAAGAAATTAAAGGCAAAAGTAAATCAATGGGACTATATTGAACTAAAAAGCTTCTGCACAGCAAAAGAAACTGACAACAAAACAAAAAATCAGCCAACCAAACGGGAGATGATATTCACAAACAACAGCTCCAATAGGGGATAATATCCAAAATATACAAAGAACTCACAAAGCTCAGCAACAAACAGGCAAACAATCCAATTAAAATATGGGGATAGGACTTGAACAGACTTCTTCTAAGAAGACATAAAAATGGCCAAAAGATAAATGAAAAGGTGCATTCATGTTTGTGAGCTATTACAGAAATGCAAATCAAAACCATAATGAGATACCACCTCAAACCTGTTAGAGATTGGCTATTAACCACAAGACAGGTAATAAGAAGTGTTGGAGAGGCGGTAGACAAAAAAGGAACTCTCATTTACAGGTGGTGAGAATGTAAACTGGCACAGCCATTATAAAGGAAGTATGTATGGTAGTTTCTCAAAACCTTAGTACCATATGACCCAGCAATCTTTCTACTGGGTACCTACCCAAAAAAGTCAGAAACATTGGTATGCAAAAACACATGCATGCCCATGTTTATTGCAGCATTATTCACAGTGGCCAAGACATGGAAACAACCAAAGTGTCTCTCAAAAGAGGATTGGATAAAGAAGATGTGGTACATATAAACAATGGAATACTATTTAGCCATAAGAAAGGATGACATAGTGACATTTACAACAACATGGATGGACCTTGAGAACATTATACTGAGTAAAATAAATCAGAAAAAAACTAAGAACTGTATGATTTCACACATAGTTGGGATATAAAACTTAGACTCATAGACATAGATAAAAGCAAAGTGTTTACCTGGGGGAAAGGGGTGTGAGGGAGGGGTATGAGGGAGGGGGCGAGAGGAAGGGTATAAAGAGGGACAAATATAAGATGATGGAAAAGGACTTGATTTTGGGTGATGGGTATACAACATAATCAACTGTTTAAATGCTATAGAAATGTTCACCTGAAACCTATGAACTCTTAATGATCAATGTCATCCTGTTAAAGTTAATTTTCTAAGTAAAAATCAAAATAAAAAA
Organism: Saccopteryx leptura; assembly: GCF_036850995.1. NCBI lineage: Eukaryota > Metazoa > Chordata > Mammalia > Chiroptera > Emballonuridae > Saccopteryx > Saccopteryx leptura. The sequence goes on along the minus strand of NC_089504.1, from coordinate 67,085,908 downwards.
AATTTAATTTAAAAGAAATAAATTAGAAATTCCTTTTTTACTTAAATTTAAAAAATGAAAATAAAAAATACATTTGCTCTGATACTTTATGAATAATAATAAATAACTAATTTGATTAATTTATTTCTAATTTTCAAGATTAGGTTGACAAATTTGGAGAAATCAGTAGATATCTGTTTTCAAAATCCAGGTCAAGATTCATTATTAGATTGTGAAATCAATTTAGTGAGTCACTTTCTTACACACTAAGGATGAATAGTTTCATGAAACTTTTGTTTCCATTGAGTTTACTAGGTAGCTATGTATTTCTTGTTGTGTATGATGTTCCAAACAATCTGAAAGTTACCATTACCAATATCTAGTCCTATATTAAATTTCCTTGATAGTATTTTTTCCTAAAATGTAAATTTCTTACTTGTTACAATTTTTTAATTGTACATGTACAACATATTTTAATTACTGCAAAATCATTTTTCCCAAAAATATTAAAGATTTTTTATATCACTTATAATCCCAACCACTCATTTTATTGTATAAAAGGACAGCCATTTGTATTTACCAGAATTTCTCTTAAAGAATTGTATACGGGAGAATAAAATATTTGATGGGTCTTACTTAAAATATTAGGTAAAATCCTGAAAGGTCCTGACTTTTCTATGTGAGACAATGGGAAGAAATTTTCTATTGCCCAGAGCAAGAAGAGAGAATTTAAGATACAGGATGAGAAAAAAGCCAGTGACATGGAAGAGGTTGTGGGTTCTATGCTATGACCTTTTCCTCATGGCTCCCTTAGGTCTCTCTAAAAAAATTACTGAACTGATAGAAAGTGATGAAAAAATTGCATTTAATAACATTGAATGTGAGATAAGCACATAAAATAGTAGAAATGTGAAATCATAAGGAAAATACCACCAAGAACTAACATGCATTTTGAAAAAGTATATCTTTCAAGGCCATGATATTGAACTTCAGATTAGGTTTAATCATATCAATCATATATTTATCACAGTCCATGATGTAACAACTTCCAAAACAGGTGTGAAGATGTGTGTATAAAATATACATGTGTACGTGTGTGTATACATATATATATATGCACTTTTTATTAAAGTGGAATAATTCTACATAAAAAATGTGGGGCAGGGGGGGCTCAACATTACTAAACACCAGAGCAATACAAGTCAAAACCACAATAAGACCACTTCACACCTGTTAGAATGGCTGTCATAAAAAAGGCAAGAGATAAGTGTTGGCAAGGAAGTAGGAAAATAGAACCCTGTACACTCTTGATGAGAATGTAAATTATTATAGCCACTGCAGAAAACAGCATGGAGGTTCCTGGTTATTACACAGGGGCTATGGACTCCTGAGGAGGTGTAACAATTACTTGGTTTCAAGTCTGAAAAAACAACCAGACTGGCACTCTGTTTTGTCTGGAATTGCAGAGCAGGGGCATTCAGTAAATGCTTGGAATCCTCAAAGCAACTGACAGAGAATCAGATCTTGATCCACTGGAGTCTTGGGAATTAGAAATGCTCTAGTTGTAGTGAGTCAGACTGCAAGGAAACAGATATGTAGAGATGAAAGACTTCAATCCCTAACAACTCATTTAAATATTAGTCAATGTCCATTTACAGAGCACCTAGTGCTTGACACCATGATGACTGCAAAAGTAAACACACCATATTTCCAATGAGCTAATAATAGTATAGAAGAAATAAAGCAAATTCATAAAGATTATTGTATAGATGAGGATATATTTCATATCTTAGAAATATACCGGGGTAGGGGAGGAAAGAAAGGGGGGATGGGGGAAGGGGAGGAGCACAAAGAAAACCAGATAGAAGGTGACCGAAGACAATTTGATTTTGGGTGATGGGTATGCAACATAATCAAATGTCAAAATAACCTGGAGATGTTTTCTCTAAACCTATGTAACCAGATTGATCAATGTCACCCCATTAAAATTAATAAAAAAAAAAAAAAGAAGACTAGAGAAAAAAAAAAAAGAAAGTGAATGAAGATGCCAGAAACATTGGGCTTTCAAAAGTGAGCCAGCTGCTCTGTGGAGGCTGAGGGCAGGCTTGGCACCCAGTCTGGTTTCCTCTGTTGGGAAGAGGGTGAGGTCGAGTAGGTCTCAGGGTGAGAAAGAGGAGCATGTTCCCTGGGCCACATTTGGAGCTGGAGTTTCTTAGATGGAAGCTATCCTTTTCTTCTGGACCTGGAGCCTGGTCTCCCCGACCAGCTGAGTCAGACTCTGGGGCGGGGAAGTGGAGGGAGCTCAGTTCAGCGCAGCGGATCAGGGAGACTGTGATGGTTGTAGGGCAGTAGTTGGTTCCGAGAACCTGTAACCCAACAGCTTGAGGCTTTGAGGTAACACAGCCCAGGTTTGAATTCTACCTCTCTCTCTCACCAGGTGTCAAAACCACGTGCCCGGTATTTTCACCATAGACATCTTGCTGCAATCAGTTTAACTACAAATATTTCTGTCCCATAACGAATGGCCTTAAGGCAGTTTTAAAGAGGGTCATTTAAAAGGACATACATCAAAAAAAATTATTGTGAAATATAAAATATTTGAATACCCTTAAAATGTGGGTAGATTCCCAGCAATACTGCAGAAATAACTGATTTTATTTTTAAAATTGTACCTGAAAACTAGTGTGGTTCTATGAGTAATGAGGGTTCAAAAAGAAAGAAAGAAATATAAAACACGAAGTCTTAAAAGGTAAGAGGAATTTTCATCCACAGAAAGGAAAGGAAGGCTGTCCAGGCAGAGGGAACATCTCAGGCAGAGATTGAAAATCACAGGATTTGTTCAGACAAGTTTGTAGCACCATGGGTGGGGCTAGACTGTGTAGGGAAATTTGATCTCCCCTAAACACAAACAAACTGAAACAAGAATTGGGGTTTATATAGCTTATTTTGAAGTAATTCCAGAACACCCAAGAGAGGGGGTAGTGAAATCAGCCAGGGCAGGGAGGACAAGCTAATCCCCACGGTGGGCACTTGGAACACGTTCCCACTAGTGACCTACTGAAAGACTAAGTAGAACACAGTTCAGAGTTGTCCTTCCAAGCTGAGGTGGTTATCCACCAACTCCCACCCATCACTGACTGAAGGTTCCTGCCCCTCAGGGATGCTAATTCTTTATCTAGCTAAGCAGGTTCCAACAGCTAGAAAAAGCCCATAGGCAAGCACACACGAGAGCTTGAGGCAAGAAGCCTTTCAGTGTACCAGGACTGGTCCACTGAAGCTGTTGGTGACCAGGTGAGCCACTGACAGCATCTGCTACAGGGAGTAATGCTCAAAAACACCAGATTATGAGGCAGCATCAAAGACTTTGCATTCCATTCAATTGAACTAAAATAAAAATTTTTTTTGAGGTACTAAGCACTCTTAAAGGAAAATATATGAATTAAATATGGTTCCTTCTTCAATGGGCATATAGTCCTTAAGTAAGGAGCTTGAACTTGACTGTCCAGTGAGTGGTCATTAAAGATTTATGAGGAGGTGAGCAACCTCATCAGAACATCAGTTTCATACCGGAGAGTGCCATGGATGCAGAAAATGGTATTTTTTAAGGTGAAAAAGTCATTTACTAAAGACCTGAGCTCAAGTGGCGATGATAAAGAATGGACAGATGTGGCAGGGTGGGGGGGTATATAAGAAGTGCAGTCACAGGTAAACTTTACAGGACAAAGTAAAACTGGCCAAATGTGGCTGCTGATTGGATGGATATGTGATGAAGGCAAAGGGGGATGCAAGAAGTTCAGATGCTGGGGGCAATTCTAGTAGCATCAACAGAAACAAAGAAATCAGAAAAGTAGAAGGTATGGAGAAGAAGTGTTCGTTTTTTTATCTGTGTTGAACTTGAACTCACAAAGCAACTCTCTTCCACTACCCTATTTTGCTCAGCATTCCAATCACTTCCTCCGGATCTGGGCTCTGGGAAGCTGGCGGTTTAGATAAACTGTCACAGCCATCTCCAAGTCTTCTGGAGCCCCAGAAATTGGTCTAAGACACATCCATTGTCATCAAGTCACAATAAACACCAGGCTCTTTTTTTTTTAACCGGATAGTCTTTCTCTCAAAAAAAAGCATGAGCCTGTTCTTACCAGCGGGGTCAATCTGGTCTGGGCAGAATGTATGCTTTCTTCCCAAATAGAGGTTAAGACTCAGCCTAGAAAGAATACCTGGTTTTAATGACCTGGGCAATTGGGAGCCTTCCTACTAAATTGGTACCATAAGTAGCTCCCATATGTGAGTCTGTCAACATAAAAAATACCCCCAATCCTTGCCAGAACATTTATAGCATTCCCTACTTCTATTTGAACCACAAATACAACTGAAAGAATGGAGTTTCTCCCCTTCTCTCTTCTTTTGAGGTTTCTTGCTGCTGTTCATTCTGTGTTTGTTTATTGTCAAAGGGGAGGTAGGGAGTTATCCTCCCCCAAGTTTTGGTGAAATATTCCATCGAGTCACTAGTGGTGTTGGGAGTATGGAGTCATAGTAATTGTGCTTACTTAACTTTTTCTCTTAACAACAGAGGTATACCCAGGGGACTGTGTGGCTACAGCCTTCCCAAACCTTCTCTTTGGGAAACTGAAACCATAGTGTAGTACTGGACCACCTGGGATTTCTTTTATGGGTAGCCTAGTACAGTAGGTCCTGGGGTCAAACTACAATAACATACAACTTCTAACAACGATTTAGAAATTGGGAATGAAGAGGCATTAGTATCAGTGAACAAGAGAGGATGAAAGGGATTAGCCTAAGAGAATACCTACAGCTCCCTCTGGGTGCTAGAGATGCTGAGCCCTACCTAGGCTCCCTGCCCTACCTCCAGCCCACCAAACTCAGCTCCACCTGCACTGTCTCCACAGCCAGCTTCAATTCCTGTCAGGAGAGCTGTGCTCAGAGCTAAGAGTGCCACCTACAGACACTTTAGTGTTAAGTATTGATTGGAAACTGAAGAAAGCCATTCACAATCAGTTGTGCAAGACACTAGTGTATTGGGGGAGGGGACAGGTGGCACACCAGGAGAAATAAAAAATGACTGACATTCTGGGCCTGGATGGAACTGGAAGGATGCTAGCAACATAAACACTGGGAATTCAGAAGAGGGCTTGAGGGGAGGATGAGTTGATCCCTAACCCGGCTCCTCCTCCCACCCCACGCCCACACTGAATCTGAGTCCACAGTGGGGTTCAGTCTCACCCCCTCGCTTTCTCCCAGCACTCCAGTCACTTCCTTAAGGTCTGGGCTCTGAGCTCCTGGCCATTTGTGACAGGCAGTTCTAGAACTGCCACCTCCTTGTAACACCCTGATTTCTGAGATTTTCAGGGGTTAAGAAAAGTGACAGACACAGTGGCTGGTTCCCTCCCTTACTTATCACTGGTAGGTATTACCCTCCCACAACCATCTCATACCACTAACTAGCAGCTACTAATATTCTCAAGATTTGGGACATAGGAAATTTGTTCTTTTCTTAAAAGCGAACTTAACATCAAATCTTAAAACGTCACAACCTTAGTACTGTTTCCTCCAGATGTTAAAAAGAATTAACCTTTAACCCAGAGGAATAAATCTTTAATGGTAGAATTTGGAGCATGGATCCTCTGCTGAATCTTCAAATTATGCAACATAAAACTTGCTATAAAGGTTTCATTTTATCACAAATACTAAAAGTAACACTTGCCCCTTTTTGTGGTATAATAGGAATAGGCAGAACTGAGTGCAAAACTTAGCTCTGTTCCCTTCCAAGGTGTGTGACCTTGGGCACGTCCTTGAACTGATCTGAGCCTCAGTTTTCTAATAGATAAAATATGGGAAAAAATACTTCCCTCACAGGGTGAGCTGAAGATATACATGTTTTAACTTACAGTAAACCCAGTGCCTCACACACTGTGAGTGCTCAATAAATGTTAGTTCTCTTCTTTTGAGTCTTCTCCTTCAGTTTCAATAGGGATGATGATCAGTTACTATTTCTGAGCAGCCTTGTTTAATATATTTCACTATATTTCAGGTAGCTAGTTCCAATATATCTCAGGTCATATTTCTCCTTATTACTGGAAGGTTATTATATTAATTAAACGCTTTCTCTTGCTTGTTAGTGACATCTTAATTTAAACCCAAGCTCTCTTCTCTTCAAACAGCTTCTTATAAAATAGATAAGAGGAAATTATATCCCTCTGATCACAAAGCCACAATTCAGCAGGTACCAATTTGTTTGCTTTTTCTTAATGAAAAGTACCAAGACAGTGCATAGAAGAAAAAATATTTGCCAGAAACTCTGAAATGCACAAGAGGGTCCAAGGGAGAAGGGAGTGATAATGATGGTATGGATTCTTTTTCCCTTTTATTTCTCCTGAGAGTAGAGATCATTTTCCTGGCTCCCAATACAATGACAACATAGTGGACGCATGTATATTTTTAGAAGAGCTTTATTATTGTTGAGCTAGTACATGTGCTGCTTTTGATCATCCAAGTCATGCCTGCGTGATGGGCCCAACACAATAAGGAGGCAACGGCTACACAAACAGGCCATTTCCTGAAATGTGCAGGAACATAATCAAACAGGAGGGTTATCCAAAATTCCATCGTCATGTACCATAGTTATCTTCTGGAGTCAGGAACGAAGGGACATTCCTCAGTTTATTTCCCTCTAAACTTATCCTTTGTCTCCCCATACCCACCCACCCTTTCACCCCTTTCAAAAGCTAAATTAGGGTGATTTCCTCCCCAGTGAAGTTAGACCATTCATCTTTGTTTATGCAGATTTGAAGGATGAAGTGGGAGAGGTAAGGAAGGGTGAGAAAATTTATGTTCTATCCTCAGAAGCTGGCTCACAGACCAAGCAGGTAAAGTCACGGTGAGGTGACTGCAAACAACAAAGTGTAACCCTCACTGGGTTACCTTCCGCTTTGTAATGCAGCGGTGGTCTGAAGGAGATGAGGGTGGAAACACCACAGTTGATTCAAAGATGCTGAAAGAGAGGTTTGTTTAATCAGAGCATCACTGCATGAAATGGTGGCAGTTGCTTTCATAGTCATAAGTCTGTGGTGTTGTGGCAACCAATACAAGACACTAGCAACCTTCACATAATTACAGATTCAGCCAATGGGAGACAAGAAGGAAACAGAGGAATTGTATAGCTTGCCAATGAAGGGATTCATAAAAAGTTTGAGACTCAAACCAAAACATTCTGAGGTCAAAAATAACCTCATAGGCATGGTTAATCTCCAGCTAGTGTTCCAAACATTCATGTGTCAAGAACTGAGCATGTATTTCTCCATGGAAACAGTGTTACTTGTTGTGGTTAATAAGAGGCCAGCCCTCATAATTCATGCTCAGTCTTGAGAAGCAGGACTAGTGACAGGACTCCAGTGCCCTCTAAATGTGATACTCCCCGTACTCACAGGAACAAGCCACAACATACCAGGGACTCACAGTCACAGGATGCACATGGGTGTCTTCCTGGAATCACTTGCACTTGATGATAACCCATTTCAAACATAACATATAGATGAGTATACATAGATGAGTATACAGAGTGGAAGACTAAATTAACATGAACCTTTAAAATAAAACCCAGATGTGCATAGAAACTAAATGGCAGTTAACCCTGTGCTTACTTTATATAAACTTGCATTGTTTGAGTTTCTTTTTTCCAACAAGCATATCTACTTTTACTGGGGGGGGGGGGGTCAATTAATAAAGCTTAGACTCTTTAATAAGTCTCTCACTGGGAAAAGTCAGGCTGTGTCCCCAAACACAGATAATTCGTTGACTCTCTTCCAACGCTGAGGTCTTTCTGTGAACAACAGAGAAAAGCCTCAAAAACACTAGATGAAAAGATCCCAGGCTGGACCCAAGACGGAGACCTGAGTTCAAGGCCCTGTTCCCACAATACCATGGAACACTGAGCATATCATTTCTACTGATTGCTCGTTTACCCAGGAAACATATCCTGAGCACTTCCTATGCACTAGACACTGTAACCTAAGAACATTCCTCATCTATAAAATGGAGATAGTGATATTAGCGTAGTGTATTATTAAGGTCAAGTAAAGTGCTATCCACAAAAGCATACTATAACTACAGTTATGGCATATGCTTTGTGACTTCAGGTCTGTTATGGGTAAAGAAGAATTTCCTGTGTTAACTTTGGAACCTAACCATTATTACAGCACTGTTTCCATGCAGGGCTCTCTACAGGGTGGGAAAAAGTAGGTTTACAGTAGTAAGTATGCAAAACAGAGTTTATTTTTGTAGTGTTATTTGTTAATTATTGTGTCAATTTCCATGTGAACAACTGTAAACCAACTCTTTGTCCCGTTCTGTATATCTAAGTACCAGGAAACACATCTTCCTTTCCCCCTCCCTTTCTCCTCCTTTCTTATCTGACCCATGGAAGTGGCCGATCAAGGATAGACCAAGACCACATTATAAGAACTTTTTCTTTCTCATTTTAGACCCAACTGATAGACTTTTAGGATCAGAAAGAAAATACATTAATTCAGAGGACTTTCCTGAATCTCTAGGTCCCATGATGAACCCATTCCTCTTTCAATGTCACAAACCTGCACTTGTAAATTCATGTGTCAGGGGTTTGCAAGTCACTATGTGAGTAGTTGTGAAGAGAGGAAGTAAAAACAAACAGAAATGGCAATATTTTCCTTCTAGAGTTAAGACAGCCCTGAATCTAGCAAGGAAGTTCTCAGATTCACATCCCAGGATGAATGCAAAGTGTACAGTTTTCCTGAAGAAGCTCAGCTTTGGGGGCTAAGTTTTTATTTTATTTTCTTTTTTAATATTTATTTATTTATTTATTTGTGACAGAGACAGAGAGAGTCAGACAGACAGGAAGGGAGAGAGATGAGAACGATCAATTCTTCATTGCGGATTTTTAGTTGTTCATTGATTGATTTCTCATATGTGCCTTGATTAGGGGGCTATAGCAGACCAAGTGACCCCTTGCTTGAGCCACCAACCTTGGGCTCATGCTAGTGAGCCTTGCTCAAACCAGATGAGCCTGTGCTCAAGCTGGCGACCTCGGGGTCTCGAACCTGGGTCCTCCGTGTCCCAGTCCGACGCTCTATCCACTGTGCCACCACCTGGTCAGGCTGGGGGCTAAGTTTTTAAAAGTCATTCTGCAATGAAAGTTTTTTAAAAATGTAAAAGTAGAGTAGCCTCCAAACTAAAGAAAACAGTTGTTTTCATCTAAAGGAACTTTTTTTCAGAAACTGGAGGCTTGAACCACTGGAGGGGACTACTGTGAAGGATGGAAATGCTGCCAATATACCTGGTGGCAACACACCATTAGAAAGGGCGGACTGCAGATCATCTCCCCTGAGGCCAAGGAAAGTCACAGAGCCTTTTAATTGTTTGGATTTTAATCCTTAGAAGGGTTGAAAGCTAATTGCAAAAAGCTTTGATGAAAGCATCTAGAAGCAAAGCAACGAATGTCATGGTTGTTAACTTCATTCAAAAAGAATAAATAAACTACTTCCTGATCACATATGCACATGGCCAAGGACCCAAGCCCTGTTTTCAAATGAGCACTCATGTAGTAAGCACCTTCCATGTGTGAAATGCTGGCAAGGGGCCTAAGGAACTGAACTGAGAACAGATAATCCCTGAGCTCTCTTTGTTCACTATAGATTGGGAAAACAAATCCTACAGAAACAGCAATACAGGAGTCTGAATTAAGAGTTATCAAACCATGCTATGGAAGTACATTAATTCTGAGAGGAGATCTAAGAGAGCAACCTGAATAATTTAAAATGATAAAATGAAAATCTAATGTAAGTTGATGGAACTGCAGAGGTTAGTAATGTGATAACTAAAACAGTAATAATTAGTCAAAATGTCCAGCCACCAAGGGAAAAAAAAAAAGAAGAAAGGGAAGGGGAAGAGGAAGGAAGAAAATAAATCAATAAGACATGCTTGCACTAATTATTTGGATCATCCTTATTTTGTACATACATATCTCCAGGTTCCCCTAGGTTGCTAAATTAGATGGAGGAAGTTTAGCAGATGCTGTTGGTTGAGGCATCCATCTTTTTTCTCTTTTGTTTAAGTAGCCTTGAGCTTTAGAACAGGCTGGCCCCATCCAGATCCACAGGGGTGGGTTCTGACTGGTCTGGTTTTTCATGGTAGCCTAAGCCCTCGCCCTGCCAGTGGTGTGTTTAGGAATAAACATGTGAAATAATTCTAGCTAATGACACTTCAGGACTTGGAGAAAAGACTTTTTTGACCCAAAGAAGAGGCCCTTATTTTTCTTCTCTGATATTGTCTTGTCTGGATATGGTCCTTGGAGCTGCTGGCAGAAGCAGAAGGAGGTTGACTCCCAATGACTCCTCTACTGAACTGACCAGCCCTGGAGTCCCTGCCTCTCCACTTCATGCTATGTGAGAAAATGCAGGTTGTTACTGCTTTGGCCAGCTGCTTCACATTTCTGTTAACTGTACCGAGGGAATCCTAACTGATACTAGGAGGTACCATATCTTTATTCTGCTCTGGCTTGAAAATAGGAATAGACACAGACTCTAGGAGGTGGTTCACTATCCTCAGATTTTGCATGAGATAGGTGTAGTGAAGGCTTTCTCTAAAACTTTTCGTTGAGGCCCAAAGGTTGTTCTGCTCAGAGTCCTCCCATTTTTCTCCCCAGGCATTCACGTGCAGTGCGTCTACCTGGTCTGTCTGGCGGGTTCTCACACTGGATTCAGCTGGCACTGAGATTAGATAGGAAGAAGCTACATGTGGGAAGGTTTAGAGGAAAAGGAAAAGAAAGGGGTATGGTCAGAAGTATCACATAGGCTCATAAGCAAAACCATGGTGCCCAAACCACTGACCTTCACCAGCAATGCTTCCTCCTTGCATATGGCATTTAACACCTGGATTATCGTGCATTTCCTCTTTCCAAAGCACTTGGAAACATATTTTCACATTGTAAGGCCAGTGGCCATGGCCTTGCAGGTTCACATTGGCTTTGGGCAGATGGTAAAGGAGCTGTGGAGCCAGAGGATGGTGGGCCGTTCCATTTATTAGAGTCTTACAATGGCAGATAAGCAAGCAGGCAGGGAAAACCTCTTCCTTCTTTCTCTCAGGACTCACCAGCCAAAAACAGGTGGGGGCCGGGGTGGAACCCCTTCCCCGGCAAACAACAGACCCTCCCAAAATGGCAGGCCATCCACAATTTGAAATCTGCCGCCCTGAGGGCAAGCACCCACAAGCCTTACATAAACTATACATACATGGAGCTGCTCCATGCTCATGCACCAATCATGCAAAATACAGGTGAGCAAGCCTAACACACTTGTTACACACTTGTTTGCCCAACACACATATATTTGATCCTCAAGAAAACTTTATGAGGTAAGTAGAGTATGTATTTCTACCTCTATATAATACGTAAGCAAACTAAGATCCAGAAAGATTAAAAAGCCTTTGTAGAGCTACACAGTTGGTGTTGATGGGAGCTGGACTTTGGATTTCATTCCCTAAAAAGACCAGGGACATAGGAATAAAAATATGAATATAGGCAACTACACATAATCATATTATTAAATATAAATGCATTCTTTTATAAATATATTTAATACATATTATTCAAATACATAATTAAATACAATCACAAAGAATTCAGATCATGGGACATTTTTACATGATTATATAATGGAGAAAACAGATACCTTAAAACATAATATGAGAGGTGTGAGAAGACATTTTGAAGGGAAATTTGAGGGAAGTTTTATTTTTAGATCTTCTGATTTGCAACACAAGAAATTTTCACCATACCATACTCAGTAGAGTTCAACAACCTTTTTTTTTGTTTCCTTTTTTGTTTATTTGTTTGTCTCTATGATTTCAGACAGTGATTTTCAACCTGTGTGTTGCAAGAACTTTTAAAACATGCAATACCTGACTATTTAGTCAGGACATTAACCCTTTGCTCCTTATTTGTCAAAAAAAAAAAAAGAAAGAAAAAGACAATAGCCAATACAACAATAGCTATCCAGTGTGAATGAATCAAAAGTATACTTTTTTTCTTGTTGGATCAGCAAAACATTTATTTATTTTTTGGTGTCCCGAAGAATTCCAGTAGTTTATGTGTGCCACGAGATGAAAAAGGTTGAAAATCACTGCTGTAGGAGATGCCAGACAAGGTGAGTCTGAAAGGGTAAGTAGAAATGAAACAGAAAAGCTGAAGGCAGGGGAGAAACCCCAGGCCCTGGGAGCAGACCACGTGACCGGGACAGTAATCAGCTGGGTGCAGGGAACTCCAAGCGGCTTTCTGTAGCTCGAGCACTGGAATCAGCAAATGCCAAGGACAAGGCACAAAAGGGAAGCAAAACAGCCCTGTAGGCAAAGGCTCAGTCCTGCCCCTATGGAGGCCTTTCTGAGCCAGTCAGGAGTTCGGGCTCTCTTCTATAAGTCCATGGTCTTCAAACTTTTTCTTGTTCATATATCCATTAAAACACATTTTTTAAAAATCTCTGCATAACATCTGCAAACCAGTTTGAATTGCATGGAAAAACTGATACATAGACAGATGGCTAGATATGTGATAAGGCAAATTTATTATAAAAGTGGTGCACATGTGAGTGTTCACTGTGTAATTCTTTGACCATCTCTGTATGTTTAAATTTTTCTCATAACAAAAATGTTGGGAGAGAAAAAGCTATGTTATCCTTCATACATATTTAAATTTCTCATCACAGTTTTACTTTTTTATATAAAGGACATAGAAAATATTAAACATTTTATAAAAATGAGAACTGTTTTTGAAACAAATTTTGAATTTTATGATTTGATAAACAGATTTTTTAACTACCCGCTGGTTAAACTCACTGACTCTGAGAGAACCCAGGTAAATATTTATCTTTGGTTTTCCTCTGGGAAATGTGATAGCTCCCTTCCTTCTACATTCAAAATCAGCATCATTAACCTTTCACTGCTTCAGCTGAGGGATTAAGGTGGAGTAATATACCATTAAAGGAAGTTTTTCTAAAAACCAGTATTTCCCTTTATCCGTTCAACTGATATTCAGATGTTTTTACATCCTAGGGCAATACACCAAAGAAAGATTTAAGATGAGTAAAAAGCCTACCTCTGTTTTTTAAGGGGTAGAAGAATCTCATGATTGCAGGCTCATTGGATATTGAAGGCCTGGCAATTAATTTCTTAAAATCCACCCACACATGTGTTCCCCTTGGAAAGGCTTTGTGTGGCCCAGTTAGGAGACTGATCTCTAACTGAGAAGTCATCACTTATAAAATATGCTGAGAAAGGACAGGATCCGTTTTAGACCATGCTCCTGGGATGAGGGTTGATGACAGATTTACAGGGGTCAAGAGTGCAGGACTCAGGGATACCAGCTTAGAAGCTATTGTAGTCCAGATCTGAAACAGGAGAGAGATTTTGTTGCAGAAACTGAGGAAAGAATTTGAAAAATACTTTCATGAGGCAATGCTCAGTTGGGTTGATCGCTGACCAGATACAGAGAGAAAAGGAAAGTGAAGAGTGACCATTTGACCCATTACAGCAAGAAGCACATATACTCTATAGCTATACTCTACAGAAATTTAATATGTACAGTCTTCTGAGGATAACGTGTTGCATTATAAAATTTCCTGCAACTTTTGATTTTAGTTTTTAGTTATAATAAAATGTGACAGTTCAACCTAGAAACCATCCCTCAGTGATGTAGCCTCCATCTCAAGGGATCATATATCCAAGGGCTGACTGGAAATTGAGTGAATTATGGAACGAGAATTATTAGGGTGAGCAGAGTCTAGGCTCAGCCCTGTCTCTACTCCTTCCTGTGTGACTTCAGACAAATCACTCAACCTCTCTGACCTTTATTTATATCATCCAGAAAACAGAAGATGGCAAAAACATGATGTGCAAAGTCCCTCGCCTCCCTAACCTTATTATAAGGCTCAAAAATCATTTGACTCTGGACTGGCCAACTCCATTAGAGTAGTGAGAGAGTTAAGAAGTTGAGTGAAGACTCTGACAGATCCTGAAGATGAGTTAGCTGCAGGGAGAGTCAGCAGGTGTGAATTGCTAGATGTTTGGGGGCTCTTGCCCCTAGTCAGCACCTGAAGGAAGAAGATGCTAATGATACTACGGGGACAAAACCTGCTGATAGTCATTAAGCAGCAGGCAGTAGAAAACCCAAATTTACACTAATATAATCTGAATCAGTGCCAATATCAGTCCTACGAAGATCCTCAGGGGATGGTGACAGCACTCTGAGAAGTTGAAAATGATGGCTAATAATAAAGCATGAAGTCAAGATAATACATGCATTTCTCATTTTTTTCTTAAAAAAAAAAACACAAAACACTATATTACCATGTGCTTCCTTCCAGCTGAAGAAAAGTGTTAATTATTTCCAATAGTCTATAAACAGATGGGGATATCATCTTTTAAAGCAAGTGAAAGAGAGCACTAATACGGGGCTTTCACATTCTCTGCAGGATTCACACGTGGACCCAAGGTGAGTTATCTCAGACAAAGCAAAAGGAAATGAAAGGGAAACAGAGGCACAGAGCCACTAAACTGAGGCTGGGATTCCAGAAACTGAAGAACAGTTCAATTAGGACAGGTCCAACTCCATAAAGATCCTGTGAATTTGGGGTGAAAGAGCCAGATAAACCCATCTCATGACTCCACCGGGAGTAGGCAGAGCACTTTCACTTTTCAAAATCTGTGATCTCCTTTCAGCACAGTTCTGTCATCTTCAACCTGAGCAATTCCATTTCCAAACAGATACTGTATGCGAATTCGCTTGGGAAAAAGAGAAGAAGCATTTTGCTATTCTCATTCCCATTCACTCCAGCTGGATCCTGTGCTCCGCCTTGACACAGTTCCTCATATCCAAATACCACTGTGACCCAGAACATTTCCTCCTCTAAGCCCTCCTACCTACACTGAGTTCTCCCTTCAAATCTCACTTTCTCTTGGAAGCCAGCAGGCCTTGTTTCGTCTCTAAGCTCCTGTTATTCTTATAGACCATGATTAATAATTTAGAGCATAATTCTCCTAAATGTGTTTCTTCTGAATGAAACAGTTTTGTCATTGTTTATATTCTGGTCGCTGACAGACATCTCCTAACATGTGTCTTAACCTCCTATAACCAAAAGAATAATTTGAAGCACTTGCTGACATTCCATCATCTGATTGGCCATTGAGGATGCCTCAGCAACCTGCTTCCCAGGTGTGCAGACTCTCATAGAGAAAGCCAGGGTGTGAGCTCTGGTTCTCATGAGAAACTGAGAGCAGCACCCCTCTCCCGACTCTGGGCTGTAGGCTCTAGTACCAGCTCCCATGCATATTTGGGCTAGCTGACTTGGCCTTGATTCCCAGGTGTTTCTAGGTCAGCTGCCTGGAAGACTAACTTTTTCGGTATAGGCTAGCTAGTTCAGCAAGTGGCCATCACCACACTGATGTAATGGTTGATGTGATATTGGCCCCATGCCACTACTGTCCCTAAGTTCTATATCTACCTGCACCGGCGCTGCTAGGCAGGAGACAAGAGACATCAGAATTCAGATGATGGGAGACGTCAGAATCCAGGACACAGGAGACATCAGGACTCATAAGACTAAGGACACTTCATACTGAAAATTCAGAAGACTTGAGACCTGAGACTGAGGAGACCGGGGGGAACATCAGAAGCAGAGATGAATTAGCAATAAAGCATTGAAAAATGCACCACCTTGCCTCCGGTTCCTCATGCTTTTCTTCACTTTAGGGATCTCATCACCTAAACCATCCCTTATGGAGCAGGTGTGCTCTGACACCAGAATTCAGAAGTGGCAGAATTGTCCCTCCCAGCCTTCAGCCACAAGCATGAGTACGTGCAGCCATCCAGGAAAGAGAAGTAACTTGCCCAGCACCAACCTGTCCTGCCACCATGCATGCCACCACCCTCATGTGGCCCTTACCTCCTAGCATCTCAAGACTCTCAAAGTAAGTCTCTCAGAGGTTCCTCCTGTGAGAGCCACAGAGGACCATGCAAGACTCTAATGTGGGAGGAGATGGAACGTCATGGAGAAAGAGGAGAAAAACAGTGGTAACTGAGAGTACGGAAACTGTGACATCTTCCCACAATGGAATGAGGAAGGACAAATCCTGAAGGATGGGGGCAGCTTATAAGGAAGCGGCCTATGAATTAAGGCACCTTAAGAACAGGAGAGATCACAGTTGAACATTAGAAAAATAAGAAATTGGAAGAGATCAAGCACCAGGGATTTAAGCACAGTCATCATAAAACCCACAAACTAGAACACGCCTAATTTTTAGTCACCTAAGTCACCTTAAAAGCATCAGCATATGATAGGGTAGGGGTGGGAAAAGCAAATTTCCCAGAACCAGGCATTAAGTTTATCTGAAAGTTGTGTGCTTTTCATTGATTAAATATTTAAACACAATCTTTTCTCAGTGATGCCCCCAAAGTCTGTGTGGGAAAGAATACAGCCCTTTTATTAAAGACACTGTCCTGTATATGAGGCACAGCAAATAAAGAGGGATACTCATGTAATTCATAATATCTTAGTAGTGAAGACATATATGAAGCCAACTTCAATAACATATGAAGTCACCATGTGCCAGGCACTATTGGAAGTCCTTTAGAAATATTAACTCCTTTAACTCTCACACCAACCTTATTATTATCCCCACTTTATAAATGAGGACTCTAAGGCACAAGCAAATTAAATGTCTTTCCTAATGTCAGCCAGTTGCTAAGTGGTAGAACTAAGATCTGAGCCCAACACGAATGGTTCCAAAGTTCTTGGGTTCTAGCTTTTTATTTTCCGCACCTGTGTCATTTTGCCTGTTAAGTGGGGCTTTTTCACCAGGTGACACAGAGATGACAGAGCAGAAGTTTATTTGCCATCCAACGTGTCCCACAATACCTTCCATCCTCGGTCCCTGGAGCTTCCCAGCTGGGAACGCCTTAATCAGCCCTATTGTCCTACTCTTACAAAACAGAATCTAAAGAAATACTTTTTAAGTTTATTGGAACACTATAGATAAATGATCTAAAACAGTGATTTTCAACCTTTGTTTCTCACGCTCTCATAAACTAATTACTAAAGAAAAAGGGGCCCTGACCTCTTCTTCTTTAGTAACTAATTTATTTGTGCCATGAGATGAAAATGGTTGTATTTAGTCAGGGGCATTGACCTTAGTAATTAGTGTGTGTTTGTGCCATGAAAAACAAAGGTTGAAAATCACTGATCTAAAACATTCTACTCGCCAACTCACTTTTTTTTTTTTAAGTCATCGTTACTGCTGGGAGAGATTCTCTTACTGACAATGAAAGAAAATAGTTCCTTCCTCCTCCTGGGCCACCGACTGACATAGCTTTCACTCCTCACCCCAACCTGCCCAGGGAAAATTCTCCCCATGGACCCTCTCCCTGAACTGCCACAATCTCTCAACATCTCCAAAAAGCGAGGATCCTCTTCCTGCTGACATCCGCAGACTTGGCACCTGCTTGTTGATCTGCTGACCCAGCAAAAGTAAGTGAAAGTTTCAAAGTTTTCCAGAACTCTCAATTTCAAATGCTTTGTGATATTCACAAATTGAGGGCTGGGGAAATCTATGGAACTTATATCCAAATTGCGTATTAATTTTCATAAATAGATATCATAGAAACAGTATTTTTCCTAATGTTTAATAATCAGAAGAATCCTCCCAGACTATTGAAGCTTCAAGAAGTCAATGACTCCACTTGACCACTGCTAGTTTTCTGGGCTTTCACACACTGCCAGCTTCCTTTACTGCTTCTTTGCCAGCTTTTCCAGCTCATATCCACACTCTCCCTCCCTTCCTTTCTTTGTTCCCTCTCTCTCTCCTCCATCGCTCTCTCCCTTCCATTCTTCCTTCTTTCCCTCCTTCCCTCTCTCCCTCCCAGACTAGAGGCAGCCAGAGCTGACTGGTGTCCTCCCAGGTCACTCTCTCTTACCTTAGTATATTCTGCCTCACTTCAGGTATGTGAGAATAGCCACTGAGTTTATGTCATTTACTCTGTTTAACCACGAAATAGACTCTACCGGATTGGGGTTTAAAGTATGCGTTTGAAGAAGGAGTCAGTGGAGGCCCATACTTACAAGACATTTATTGCTGCCACTTTACGGGGAAAATTAGTCTTTTATGCTTTCATTAATGATTCCCCAGGCCCTCTTTTCAAACAGGCATGCTTATAAATTCCCTGTTTTTACAGCGAGGCAAAAATGTGCTAAAGCATGCTCTTCCTCACTCGCCAGCATCATCCAATGGAGGATGGACAGGCATCCTGGCAAGAAGACAGTATGCTGGCTGGGGCCACAATGCAGCAGGCTGCTGGGCTCTCTCTGGACACTCCTTCCAAGGGGGGGGGGGCAGTGCTGTACTGACAGAGCCCATCTGGAGAGCACACATCTCTTAGAAACGCAGTTGGCTCTACAGAAAAGAAAGCCTAGGTGTTGAGTAACAAAAGTCTGCTCTGGCCCTCTGGGAATTTGGGGGGTTGAAGGAAGCTAGCCAGAAGATGTTTGAACAAGGTCCCCTCATGCCAGGCATGTGGCCTCAGTACCTCTCTTCTCTAAGTGAGCCAGAAATAACTGCTTTAAAACCTGGAGAAGGTTCTCAGATAAAGCCAGCAATGGATGGTTTCACCCTCCCAGCACGTGCTTTGCAGAACCAAGGATGGCCTGGTTTCTGGCTCGAGCGTTTTATACTCCCCAAAATGTGATTCAAAGATACCAGCATGAGAAAATAAAAACAAGTTTGCTTATTCTTAAAAGCAAATTAATTTCCATTTACTTAAACAGGGAAAAGGGCAGTGTTCAGGGGAAGGCTATTGAATTCTTACCTATGGTCAATCTCCTGCTTTCTGGCTAATATAGTTAATACTAATGCTACAAATGTGAGCAGGTGTTAGCTAAGAGTTAGCTTTTTTCAGAGAAGAATATTTGAATAACATGGCAGTTTTATTAAGCTGTAGATACAGTTTCAGCAGGTCTGCAGTGGGATCAAAGATTCCGCCTTCTGACAGGCGGCCAGCTCCCCATCCTAGGACCCTGCTGTGAGCAGTGTGATGAGATAAAGAGCTCTGGCTGTGGTGCTGTACAAATTCAAGCTTGGATTTTGTTACTTATTCCCCTTAGAATACTGGGTAAGTTCTTTAAGTTTTGAGCGTCTGTTTTTCACATGAAAAGCAAAGCAAACAGTAATAATACTTGTCTATCCTTATTCCCTTATTACACCTGATGTGAGTTTCAAGTGAAAATATACATGAAGGAGCTCCAGAAGCTCAAAAATGCTTATCCAAATGTCAGTTATTACTATTGGTTCCTTTCATTAGTGCTGTTTTATGTAGTAAGTTACTCCTAGATTTTGCTTAGGACGAAAAAAGAAAAGCCTTTGCAACATATTTCAGAGACAGAATAGATGAGGAAGAAATTCCAAGAGGCTGTTTTCCTTCCATTACCCCTTCAAAGGCCAGTGATAAAACAAGCAGAGACAAAGCACCTGTCCTGTGTTTAGACAATTTTGACAGAGGGAGATCTTACTATATTTCTGGGTAGGCTGATCAATCTCCAGTAGAGGAAAGCATTTTTTGGTTGAGTAATTACTGTGTCTATATGATCCCTATACCTGGTTGATTCACTGAAATTTTTAGTTGTGTCTTGAATTTAGTACTGAATAAACATTGGTAAGGAGATAGGTTGCAATTTTTTTTAATCTCAGTTGGTACATGCTGTCCAATTAAGTATAAAAAACACAGGCTTCAGGATTACATACAAGTTTCGATCTCTAGTCCACAGCTTACTAATTGTGTTGACCCTAAACAAATTGCTTGACTTGTCTGAATCTCAATTTGTTCGCCTGTAAAATGGGACTAAGAGTTTTCATTGTGCCTGCCCAGGCAGTGGCGCAGTGGATAGTGTTGGACTGGGATGCAGAGGAGCCAGTTTTAAAACTCCAAGGTTGCTGGCTTGAGTGTGGGATCATCCAGCTTGAGCACAGGCTTACCAGCTTGAGTGCAGGGTCACTGGCTTGAGCGTGGGATCATAGACATGACCTCATGGTTGCTGGCTTGAGCCCAAAAATCACTGGCTTGAAACCCAAGGTCGCTGGGTTGAGCAAGAGGTTACTCACTCTGCTGTAGCCCCCCGGTCAAGACACATATGAGAAAGTAATCAATGAACAACTAAGGAACTGCAATGAAGAATTGATGCTTCTCATCTCTCTCCTCTCTGCCTGTCTTTATCTATCTGTCCCTCTTTCTGTGTCTCCCTCTGTGTCTCTGTCACCAAAAAAAAAAGAAAAAAAAAATTTTCATTGCATAATTTTCTAGGAGGTTTTGAAGAAATAATATATAAAGTTCCTAAAACCTAAAGAATGGACAGTAAATATTAAATTTCTCCCCTTTGTTTTGATCTGTGCCAGAAAACAAAAAATAAACCATCACGTTATAAAAGTATTAAAAATTAGCCCATTTAAAACATGCTATCTATGTGCCAAGAACTTTACTCAACACTTTAGAAAAATTCCCTCATTTAATCTTCATAATTTTTTACTATTGTTCCCATTAGAGATAAGAAGTCTGGGTTTTAGAGAAGTATCTTAGTCCACTGGACTCAGTTTCTTAATTCCTTCATGATACTGCATAATTCCTTTATACAAGACTATAATTTAGTCTAGTCTCTTCAGCCAGGATATAAGGTTCAGACAAAGCTTAATGCACACCTGACTCCCAGACTCCCCCTGAGAATAACCCTTCACCCGGAGGCAGTACACAATTCACTACCAGCCTCTTGTCTTTCCACACTCAAGATACTCTAAATTTACTGTCAGGTATGAAAGCTGATGCAAAGGACATTACATTTTGGAGTTGATTCCCAAGGATGCTGTCTGCCAGCAGTATAGCTTTGTAAAAGAACCGCCAGTCAAGGAATATTACAACAGGGCAAACAGAACAACAGATCTGGAAAGCAGGGAAAGGACCAGTATGTTAATTATACCTTGCATCCCTCCATAAACATTGCATATGAAAGGTTATCTTTCTACCTACCTACCTATCATGTGTGCTTTATAACTGGACAGATGGAAAACCAAATTGAAGGAAAACTTTTAACCATATGAAAAAAAATAATTAGTCTCAGGTCATTTGATGACATGAGATTTGGGTTGAAATAGTAAACCTCAGAACTCCTTAGATCTTCCTTTCTCCTACAAGGATGACTTTACCCTAACTTCCCTGCTCTCAAGTGACATTTAAGAAGAAGATAGTGAAGTTAATTTTTAACGAGTAAATTTTTCCTATCACGTGATGGAAAAACTGATGGAGAGACCGGTTAATTTGACATTATGTCTCAAAACTCTATGAGAAGCACAGGACTGGTAACCAGGATCCCAGACTCAGAACTCTAACTCCTGATTGATTGATGAATTGGTTGACTAATCGATTGATTGCACTAACATTTAATGAAAGTTAACTATGCATCAGGTACAAGGCTGGGTACTTAATACAATTTATTCATTTAATCCCTCATAAAATATCATGAACTAAGTGTTCTTCTTATCTCAATTTATAAATGAGAAAACCAAGTGTCAAAGCAAATAAGTAACTACTCGAAGTATATCTAATAAGGTCACTTAACTCTGACTGATTCTAAAGGCTGAACTTTTAGCCACCCTGTAACAATACTCTTAGATTTCCCTTTTACATATTTTCCTTTCTTTTCTTAAGCTATAACATTCACATGTGCATGTCACACACACACCAGAAAATGGCCACATAGTCATAGTCACCAATTCAGGCTCAAAATAATATTTTAGTCTTTTTAGCTTCACTCTTATCCCCTTCCTGTTCTTAGAGGAGATATATGACTACTTTCTACTACCCCACCTTCAACTTCCAAACTCTATAAATGCACCAATAGTAAAGAATGAGCTGAATCAAGGAGTTAGCTGAAAAAATTCTACAACTGTTACTTTTATAACTTCAACACATCGAAGTTAAGTCCAATACACAGGAGCTTCCCTATGAGTCTCCTCTACTACCATTTACAGTCAACAGAGACCTCCCCCCCACTTATCCCTGTGCTTCTCCCACCTCCCTTGTTCACTTTACTTCCTCTATAATATGACTCATTGCAGTATGAAAAATGCTTGTTTGGGCCTTAATACCTAAAGTGAAGTTCTAGTCCTACTATCACGATGCTAACTTATGTGAATGTGAGCAATTTACTAGACTTTCTGGATCTCAGTTTCTTCATCGCTAAAATGAGGCAAAAGATTCCAGACTAGCTTTATAGCAGAGGATGGTGCTGAAAATCTAATAAAACAGTAGGTATGGAAATGCTCTGTAAACTCCAAGGGCTGTACAATAATAAGGCTACCTAGGATTTTTAAACCCTTATTATGTGCCAGGTACCACACTGAAAAATAGAAATGAAATGTCTTATTTAATCTACCCCCAAAACACTTCAAGGCAGAAATTACTACAGGTGATAAAACTGAAGGCCAGATCGCTAAAGCAGTGATCGGCAAACTCATTAGTCAACAGAGCCAAGTATCAACAGTACAATGATTGAAATTTCTTTTGAGAGCCAAATTTTTTAAACTTAAACTATATAGGTAGGTACATTCCTTATCAAGGTAGTGCCCACAAGTGGTATTTTGTGGAAGAGCCACACTCAAGAGGCCAAAGAGCTGCATATGGCTCGCGAGCTGCAGTTTGCCATCCAGGGCACTAAAGTAACCTTCCTAAAACCACACAGATAGACAACTAGAATGCCAGCCCATGTTTGTTGTACTGAATAAGAATTATTTCAGGAATGACAACTTCAATCTTGCAAAAAGAAAAAAACAGGAAGGGTAAGGAGGTAGCTCCATTTCTACTACCTGGTGTTTTTTTTCTGAAATAAGGCTGGTTCATGGTGAGGTTATGATAACATCTGAGCACCAGACTTTTTGGAAGCTTCCAAATGATTCCAATGTGGAACCAGAGTGGTAAGCCACTGCCCAATTCTGGGAGAGCCCTACTAAGAACAAAGCAACCAGCATGCTCAGAGCTGGGCTCTAAATGCTCCCTTCCTCAGTGGTTGGCAAGGGGGTGGTAAGGGAAGGGAGAAGTCACTGAGAATTGATGGATTCCAATATTCATTGCTGTACTCCGAATGGCAACTTTCCCAGCAGATACATTACCAGTCATGTCTCAGCCATAAAACATAGAGCTCTCATTTCCTCAGCGACCTTATACACTCTAAGTGCTTTTCAGCATTATTAACCTCCATGATCAAAATAGATAGGGAAGCTGAAAGCCAGAGAAAACCTCTTTACATCTTCTGAATTGCAAAGCCACACAGTGAGGAAGAAGTCATCTTGTGTTTAAGCATTCTTGCTTGAGTCAGACAAACCCAGAGCTTGGACACATTTGCTTTGTGGACATAATAGATTCAGAGGGTCATATATTTAGAGAAACTGATGCATCATAATTAGACTCACTGCCATTAACATAACAGCATGCCTTGTGTGAATGGTGTTCCATATGAATGAGGCTATCTCAGTTTCTCTTAGGCACATTTCTATGCAAAAACTAGAAATTGTAGAGCAACACAGCACTCATTTAAGACTGCCCAGCATCTAAACTTCACTCCTGTTTAAGGAAATCACAGAATTAGTAGCAGACAGAACTCACTTCTTGTTGGGGAAGTCAGAGAAACAGTCTCTATCTCTCCTCCCGAGAGGCTAGTGTGGCACTGTGACTTGTCATGGCCAATCAGACCCTCCCACCCCATCCTCCTATATTTCTTTCAAAGAAGACCGTGTGAGCTGTCAGAGATTTTTCATGGTAACTATGGTGGATCAGAAGATCCAGAAGCAGGGAAACAAAAGTGTCTAAGGAAGACACATTCCAACAGCATGATGATTCACTGACTGTGTGTCAGCAGCAATGGAGCAACCTCAACTAGCAGAGTGCCACCAGCAAGATCACCCCACAACCATGCTTCAGCCATGTCTTGCCTTGATTACTACCTGAACTTGTCCAACCTTCTTAGATTCCATGAACTACTCCACTTGCCTTCCAAGAAATTCTTTTTTTTAATTTAACCAGAATAGGATTTGATTGTTTCCAACCAAGAACTTAGTTAATGCAGGATAATATATGGGGTTCTAATTGCTATTCCTTTAACTACTGGCCATCCAAACATTACCCACATGGTCTTATGCACTACAGATATTTATAATATGGCAAGTGTAAATACAAACTCTCCTTCAGCTCCTAATCCCTCATGGGCAAAATCCAACTCTATAGATTTCCTTCTGTATTCTTGCCTACTGTTGTGATAATTTTGAATATAGTACACACAAGTGGTGAGTCCCTTCAAATGAACATTTAAAGAGTTAATTTCCAGGTCTGAAGAATGGGAAAAAACAGTGTACAGCCTCACTCAGAGATCATAAGAGGAGCTAAGTTAAGTAGCATGAAACAAGCTGCTGAAGTATCGAAATTCAGTATTCCATTTTTGACTTATAGATAACCCTGAACCCTGTATCTGTCCTATTTGGTATTCAGATGCAGTACTCAAGTGCGCCACATCCAAAATTATCTCTAAACATTTTTGTCTAATATCTTTTCTGCAGGTGGGGGCATAAAGTGTTTTGATCTAAAAAATTTTTTTCTTGGTAACTGAATTGAGGATGAGATAGGGAAAGAAATCTGTCATTTTTTAGCCTTCTGCTATACTATGTAAGTGTGTCATTTCAGATCAGGAGTCCATGGAAAAGGTTATCACAGATCAGCCAAAGGCCTAACATAAATATCACCAAAGGAGTCAGCTAGAGGGATATAACATCACCTAAACCACTCATTTCACCCTAAAGACTACCTATTTCATGTCCAGAGTCCCTGATGATTTTTAACTCCCTAAGTATTTACTGGCTCTACTCATTATCTACATGATATAAATGTCCTCTAACTTGAAAGAAAATGTGGAGCAGGTAAAAAATGTAAGGTTGGGAAATAGATAGACATAGTGCTATGACCTCTATGACCTACAGCAAATTCCTTAACCTCTCCAAGTCTTAGTTTCTTCTTCTGTAAATATATATACGATGCCTAGCACAGTACTTAGAATACATAGTTAGTAAAAATGGTGGACCTTATCCAGATAGGCTTAAGGAATATCAACATGTATTCATTTATAAAAGACACATTTATTGTCTGTTCATCATGAATGAGATTGTATATAAACAAAGAAATAAAACCTAGAATCTGATCTCAGGGAGCAGTTGATTAAACAGTGGCTAGAGTTTAAAATCAACAGATACATAGCTGATATGTCTCACTTTTTCTCATCTTATAAAAAAGATCTCCCCCCCCAAAAAAAATACTCAAATCTTTCTAAAAATCTGATAATGGCCCTTTTTCTAACTGTCCTACAAGATTTGACCCAATAATCCCCTTCACTATAAGTCCTTAAATATCCCCACCTCATCCGCAGGCAGTAGTACCTTAATAACTGTTCGACAACTGGCTCTCTGTGGAGGGAAAGCCCTAATTTATAGTGTTTGCCAATTTATGTACTGCAAATACTCCCACATGGCTTATTTTAAACAACTAACGTGACATCACTGAACATATGGTTGGAAAAAGATATGCATAGTCAGCTCTCATGAGCTGATGTAAGCTGACAGCTATATCACTGTGGTCCCCTATAAAAGCACCATTCTTTTAATTGGGCTCCACCACAGTTGGTACTGTATTTCCAAATGCAGTTATTTGGTTATATATATGTCCCACCTGCCTCCAATAAACTGTAAGCTCCTTGATAGAAAGAATCTTACCAATATTTTGTTATTTTTTTTTATATTTTCTCCAATATTTAGCACACTCTCTGGCCCAGAGTAAGTCCTCAGGAATATCTTTACAGTGAGTAACATCACAGGAAACTTTCCATCTTCTTTGGCATACTTTCCCTCTTCCAGAGAGAATGAATTGTTCTTATTAAATTCATGAAGTTTGTCCTCAGCTACACACTCCTCTTTAGCTTCTCAGTGTCCTTTCTATTTCTTTTTCTTTTCCATTTTGAAGTACAATCAGGAAGGTTCCAGTAGCAGTCAATTATACCTCAGAACAAATTAACTATCTTGTTTCCACATGCATCCAATGCCTTACCTCTCCCTGGTCAATGCGTCATTGTGCTTAAATAAGATCATTTCAGTGGTAGCAGGCAGGAGTAAAAAGCTTGATGGTATAGCCATTTGTATGACCAGTAGTCGCAGCCATTGCCGTCATGGCCATGCACATGCAGATTCCCATTAGATTCGGCCAAAAAATGGTGCACCATTTCTTTATTTAAGTCTCGCGCCAGCTGACAAGCAACACACACACATGGGGAAAACACTTCCCTTTCATTCATTCAGAGCACCCAAAACCCTGACACTTTATCTGGTTCCACAACCAGGAGAATCTTCTCCGGTTTTTCCTAGAATCAAAGGCCCCACCAGTCTCAGTGGAGCTCAAAAAAGCCCCTCACCTCTGGTTCCTATCTGCACACCTTCATTCTCTCTGTCCTCACTGCAAACATGGCTTCTCTCTCTGTCTCCTCTCCTATTCAAAAACTTTCTGGCACAAAAACCTCTCCTCCAGAAAACATTAGCAAGACAATGGCCCTTCCTGTGCAGGAAGGTAATTTGCAATTTCACAGATCACATACCTGGTGCTGCCCAGTGCCGTTTTTTAATACTAAAAGTGAGCAAACTCAAAAATACAAATTTTACAAACTCATTTGCCCAACACCATTTATTTTGTGTATATGTAGAAACAGTCATATAGAAATCTTTCTCATTAAAATGACATTTCAATATTTGAAAATACTTCAGAAATCTAAAAGCTTGTAACATTTTGAAACTCACAGTATCTTAACCTAAACCAAGGAAAACTGACCATCAACTAAATTCGCCCATCTATCCTAAAAGGCACAGGTCCAGAGAGTCATCAACTCAACTTACTCCATTTTTAAAGGTTTGGTATTACCAACCAACCAGGGAGCTTGAAATTCTTGTTTTAACTATCTCAAAACTAAATACAAAACTGTCCTCAAGTATCTTTCATTTTATATAAGATCTGTGTCCCTGACAAATGATATAAAGATGAAATCAAATATTAAGAATGCTAAGAGAGATCATTTTTAAAGGAACATTGGTAATAATAATAAGATGATTAACATTCTAACTGCCTATCACATATGAGTCATCAAGCAAACTGCTTTAGGTAAGTTTACATCCTTACAACCTTCTTTTTTTTTTTTTGTATTTTTCTGAAGCTGGAAACGGGGAGGCAGTCAGACTCCTGCATGCGCCCCACCGGGATCCACCCGGCACGCCCACCAGGGGGCGATGCTCTGCCCATCTGGGGCATCGCTCCGTTGCCTGGGGCAGAGGCAAAGGAGCCATCCCCAGTGCCTGGGCAATCTTTTGCTCCAATGGAGCCTTGCTGCAGGAGGGGAAGAGAGAGACAGAGAGGAAGGAGAGGGGGAGGGGTGGAGAAGCAGATGGGCGCTTCTCCTGTGTGCCCTGGCCGGGAAACAACCTTCTTTAGAGCAACAAAACCATTGATAATGTAAACGATTGCTACTAAAATTCTTCTATAACTTTGAGATTGTTTTAGTTTGGATTTTCCTAAAGTAATGTTGTCATTTCAGAATGACTAGGGCAAGTGGACTAAGAGCAGGCAAGTCTTTATGTACGTATGGAAGATACACTGCGTACTCCACTCTTCAACTAGCAAGAGCCGGGCCAAGCCCTTGGAAACATTAATTTAAGGCATGATATAAAATAATATCCACATGAATGAATATCTGCTATTCAATCACATTTGTTTCAGTATTTATTTAATTAAAAGCACAACTATATTTATAATGGCAGCCTGTGCCTTTCAAGATCCACAGCCTTATTTCCTTCTGGAAGCATCTGCTGAAGAGGAACTTTAAGTACTTCTCTTCAAAGCCAAATATATCCTATTTTCATTAGATGTGCCTGAGCACATAGACATTTACCATAGCTTCATTGATAATTGCACCTGATTAACCACAAACTGCAATAGAAGGAGGATTGGATGCTTTTTATTAATTAACATAGTCACATCAAGGAAAACACCCTACATGAGGGATAGCTTGTATAAAAATAATTAGCTCATTAATCTTAAACATATGAACATGTTTGCATTAGCAAGATCAGTCTCTAGAAAGAATTCAAACTAGAATAACACATTCACGCAGGTATGATTTCGTAGTTATTTCATTTAGACTAGTGTGAAATTCTCTGGAACAGTGAAGGTTTTCAGAAAGATATAGTCACAGAAAAGGCAGAAGTTTCATAATGGCGATCTTTGCTTTGCTTTTTCAAGTTTGCAGGGTACTGGGAGAAAGCCACATTACAATTTCTATTCTAGTATAAAGGTAGCATTTGCATCCCAAAAGCAATCCCATGAGGACAAGCTTCCTCAAGCCCCGATCCTGTGGACATAGCCAGGAGGCGCACCTCAACAGCAGCAGAGGTGTGCATGCCAGGGGCTGTGAGCCAGGCATACATTGCATCCTGGGGACTATAACCAGTTGGGAAGGAGGTTTGGGTATGGGAGCACTTGAGCCTGAAAAGCAGTCATTTAAAACAATAACCAAAGGAAGTACTTCTTCACACAGCAGGTGGTAAACATGTGGAACCTGTTAACTCCCCAAAAGTTGAACAAGCCAAGAAATGTAAATAGGTTCAAGAAGGGTTTGGAAAAACTGCAGATGCCCCATCTCTCACCGGTGGTTGAAGAGAGGTTTAAGGGGTTTGGATGCATTCCCGACTTTTGATGTTGCAGAGGCAGCTGCCACACTCCTTTACAAAACATCCCTGGCTCCCGCCTGTTCAAGGGAAAGATAAGGTGGAATGACCGTTAAATGGACCCATTATGGGATATCTTCTGCTCTTGTATTCTTAAAGGTAGCCTTCAGAAGAGCCCATTAACAGAGGTACCAAAGGATCTGGACTCTTCTGCTACCCAGCTTCTTAAAAGCTGTATGATATCAGGAAATCTTGAAACCTCCACGAACTCATCTGTTAAAGGAGCTTGATTATCTCTCTCTTCCCTACATCACAGTATTATTATAGTATTATTATGAGATTTGAGTGAGATAATGCTTTCTAAACTGTAAAGTACTATGAACATAGGAAGGTAGCATTTTTTATAATCCAAATAATCCTGGGTGCCTCATGGGAAAAATCCTAGAAATGCCACATCCAAGGAAACAAAATCAATTCTGAAAAAGCTTAGACAACTGTGACACAATGTCTAAATGATTCTCTTTCCTCTCATGGTCCCACAGTCCATTCATCACCGCAGCTGCTCCAAATCTGCTCTCTCTGTCCCCGCCAAGCTCCAGACTGCTTCTCCCTGGTCCTCTCCAACACTAGCTAGTCAAGCTTTATTTGCAAGACCAGTTTCTTGTCCCATCACCTGTTCTGCCTGTTAACAAAACAAAGTCCAGGATGTGAACAAATTAATAAATAGGTGCACACCATATTTTATATGTTACTATTTTTGCCCCTCACAATTACTTCCAGCCTAAAACGCAGTGATACGGTACGTAATAAAGCTCCACTGTTTTATGTGAGAGGTGTGTTATACAGGAGTAGGTTTAGAAATCAAAGATCTTAAATCATAAATGCTCTGTCAAGTACCTGTTGTTCTGTACATATGGTGGTAGTGGCAAGGGTCACCGTATAAAGGCTGCCATCCCTGGGGGGCACCACAGCTGACACTCTTTGATGTCACTCTGTCTGTGCTCCCACAAAGACTTGCTTGTGTGAAGTTGTTTATCCAGCAACTATCTGACCTTCCTCTGATCACAGAATAGTGCAGTGGTTTTCAATCTTTTTACACATGGGAGCAGGTGAAAATAGGAGAATTATTTCGGGGACTGCTAAGGCAGAAATCACCCTAGCAGAAGCAAATTCTACTAAGAGCTTTGGGCCTATAATCTCCATACAACATCAGGGAGGTTAACCCTTTCACGAACAGGCACAGATTTCTGGCAGACCAGTCGTGGACCAGCAGTTGAAAAACACTGTTATAACGAGTATCCTAATTCAGTGGCTCTGGACTAAAAAGAATCAGTGTTTGAATATTACAGCCACCATGTAAAAGCTGTGAGACCTTGGACAAGTCAGTTATCTTCTGTGAGATATGATTTTTCTTATCTATAAGTGGAGATTTAAAATATGCATACATCCCATTAGGATTAAATGACATGATGTATGTAAAGCACATACATGTTGGGCCTGGCATAGAAGTAAGTATACAACAAATGACAAATATGATGGTCACAGAGCCTTTGAAGTTCCACATAGATCTACATGGCACCAAAGAATAAAATGCCAGTTGCCATAACTTGCACAATGTCATCCTCAGTGATGTGGAAGATGACTATCCAGGGAACAACCAGACAGTAGACTCCTTCTCCTTCTCCTAGTGTTCCACCTCAGCTGGATGTTCAAGGTACTGGAAAACTGTTTTTGCTCCAGAGGAGACCATACCCTAGATCAGCGGTTCTCAACCTGTGGGTCGCGACCCCGGCGGGGGTCGAGCGACCAAAACACAGGGGTCGCCTATAGCCATTGGAAAATACATATTGATGCCCTAGATCTTCCCCTGGAGTCACTGTTGCAAGTGGTATTGTCTTGTCTTCCACAAACTGTTGTTCTCGTCAAAGATCACTGCTTGTCAAAGGCACATATTAATTTCCTAATATTCTGTCATGGTCTCCCTCTGATTGTTACAGGCTTCCACGTAAGCAGATCACTCTGGGCCCATAAAACACTGTATTTGCTTACCAGCCAAACAGTCGCTGTGTAAACGTGCTGTGAGAAGGGACATGTTCAATGAGCTGTGTTAGAGGTCAGCGCACAGAGAGTCTCATTACCCTGTGAAGAGCCCATGACTCTCTCACCCGCATCCCTCACAGCCCAGGGAGGGTGGAGGCGTCAGCACAGACACTGCAAGTGGATCCTTTTACCCAAACCATACAGCCCTTAGGTCTTTCAGAAACTAAGTTTTCTCCTGTATTATCTGAAAAACTCAAAAATTATCATTTATTCTTTTCTAGGAAAAAATAATTATTCTCATTGTAGCTAGTATTATAAAATTGTCCATGAAACCAAAGGCCGTTGTTATTTTGGGAGCAGTCGGATGGCATGTAAGCAAACAGCAGGGGTGAGCAGAGATTCATTTCAGTATCTCACAACCATTTACATTGACTTTTCCCAAGTTGGTACAAAAGAAAAGATTTCCCAACTGAGCTGAGATCAAAAGTGGCACATTTAGCCCTGGCCGGTTGGCTCAGTGGTAAAGCGTTGGCCTGGCATGCAGGGATCCCAGGTTCAATTCCCGGCCAGGGCACACAGGGGAAGCGCCCATCTGCTTCTCCACCCCTCCCCCTCTCCTTCCTCTCTGTCTCTCTCTTCCCCTCCCGCAGCGAGGCTCCATTGGAGCAAAGATGGCCCTGGCGCTGGGGATGGCTCCTTGGCCTCTGCCCCAGGCGCAGGAGTGGCTCTGGTCGCGACAGAGCGACGCCCCAGAGGGGCAGAGCATCGCCCCCTGGTGGGCGTGCCGGGTGGATCCCGGTAGGGTGCATGTGGGAGTCTGTCTGACTGTCTCTCCCCGTTTCTAGCTTCAGAAAAATGCAAAAAAAAAAAAAAAAAAAAAAAAAAAAAAAAAAAAAAAATGGCACATTTAACAGGATCTTGAGAATCTGGAAGGCCACCTTGTTTATATACCCTTAAGAATCTACAATATATCGGCCTGACCTGTGGTGGTGCAGTGGATAAAGCGTCGACCTGGAATGCTGAGGTTACTGGTTCGAAACCCTGGGTTTGCCTGGTCAAGGCACATATGGGAGTTGATGCTTCCTGCTTCTCTCCCCTTCTCTCTCTCCTCTCTCCCTCTGTCTCTCTCTCTCTCCTCTCTAAAATGAATAAATAAAAATTAAAAAAAAATCTACAACATGATTCCTAAACCTCGTGTCTACAAAGGGGCAGAGCGGGTGGAGGCTGGCACGCAGCGGAGATCGTTTCCTAACAGGCAACACTAGGAGGCCCCGCGAGACATGTCAGGGAGTCGATGTACAATCGCTACAGCTAACAGGCCGTGCCTTTCCTGCCTCCCTTCCCTTTGCTGCACGCTCACAACCTGACGAATAAAGTGAACGACCTACACAAGGGAGCAGCATAATGAAACGCTAGGTGTCGTGCGGGAATCCTGCAACCTAAACTTTATGGAAAGCAGTTCTATTTTGAGAAGTTGGGTTATCAAAGACGTCGAGAGTTCTGCCATGAGAACAGTTTAAATTATTTCCCTTATCGTCTCACCTGCTGCTAGAACACGAGAAAACCCCATGATCCATTCATTGATCAAGAAATAGCACCAACATCAAAGGATCATAGGGGAAATAGAGATGAGGATATTATTGGTCTAAGTCCTCTGATTTCCCCGAGCATTTGGTGAGTCCACACTGTATAGAACATACTGTATTAGGTACTTGGAGACAGATGAATACAAAGGTAAATAAAGAAGGCATTAAGATCGCACCAAAGGAGCTCAAGGGAGGGAAGACAGCAATTTGGTAGGGTTAAATTGAGACCGGACAGCAGACTTGTTAACAAATTTCTAACAGAGGTATAAAAAAGTCGTGGTGTACCAGCAAAAAACTTCATGAAAGGGATGAAATTAAAGTTGGGTTCTGAAGAAAGATTTGGAAGAAAAGGAAAATGGCAAAGGTGATTCTGTAGTTTCTATATTGGTTGCCTGGGCAGACCACGATGCCATTAACCAGGATAAAGCAGCAGAGGGGAGTAAGTTTGAGAGGCAAGTAAGATCAACTTGAGATGAATATGAGGCTCCCCACTTCATCCATATGACGATGTTCAAAGGATAGCTGATATTTAAGATTCAGGTCTCAATCTTGACAAACCTGGTTGGCACTCTTTCTTGGGTGCTATGTGTGTGAAAAGATCAGCGATAAAGCACACAGAATTCTTGTCTGGGCCCATGCCCCACATAATGCAGGTGACTTGGACACTTGTGCTTCTTGTAAGTCAATTTTTATAAGGCCAAAACCTTTAGTGATTATTTTCTGATGCTATGATTGAACTTGAAAGAATTTTACATAAAAGACTATATCAACATTTTCAGGATTGTGGCAGAAAAAAACTATTAAGATAATTTTTTAACTTGTATTGGCTTCTCTGATAGGGCTGAAAAAAATGAGAAGGTAATTCCTCTCCTTTTTCCTAAAACATCGGCCTGCTCTGCATCATGTTCTGTTTTTGCAAAGCAGGGAGCTTTCGCCTTGGCTTTAGTGAAGATAGTCACATTACCGTGAAGGCTCTTAGTAGCCTATTCACTTTACAGCAGCAGCTTTGTGGAATAAAAACAATGAAGTCCCTTCCAGGACAGAGGACCATCCAGTAACCACACGGCAACTCCTGAAGGGCTTCTGTAGATCCAGCGAAAGATGGAAGAGCTTCCAAGAAGACCCAGACTGAGCAGGTGGACGTATTCTGTGCGTTGTGAAATACTATTCAAATGGAAAGCGTTATTACCCACTCAAAGACCCAATGCTGTCTCCACATCAGAAACTGCTCTCAGGAAAGCTTCTCATTTCACATATTCACACAAGGCAAATAGAAGCTAATGCATCGCCCCTCCCTTTTTTTAAAATTTTTTTTTCTGAAGTTGGAAATGGGGAGGCAGTCAGACAGACTCCCTCAGCGCCTGGGGCAACTTTGCTCCAATGGAGCCTCAGCTGCGGGAGGGGAAGCGAAAGACAGAGAGGAAGGAGAGGGGGAGGGGTGGAGAAGCAGATGGGTGCCTCTCGTGTGTGCCCTGGACGGGAATCGAACCCGGGACTCCTGCACACAGGCCAACACTCTACCACTGAGCCAACCGGCCAGGGCCGCCCCTCCCTTTTTGTGTATTAAGAGAGTTTCTAG
This sequence comes from Saccopteryx leptura, assembly GCF_036850995.1. Lineage (NCBI taxonomy): Eukaryota > Metazoa > Chordata > Mammalia > Chiroptera > Emballonuridae > Saccopteryx > Saccopteryx leptura. The sequence continues at coordinate 67,051,852 of NC_089504.1, read as the reverse complement.
CATGAATGAGCAGTTGAAAATGAGTGGGTAATGCATATGTGTGCACACATATGTGAGAATATGTAAAGGACAGCTGGTGAACCGATCTTGATGAGAGCACAATATGGCTGTTAGTGAAGCTAATCATGGAAGTGCCTCCAGGCAGGAAACTGGGCAGGGCATGCTGTGTTCAAGCTCAAATCCCTAAGCAGGCACAATTTGTTATTCCAGAATGATACAACACATATAAATAGACTTAACTTTAACAACAGCAACTACTATACATATCATATATATGTATGTATTTATATAATGTATAAATTATATAATTATTATTAAAAAAAATTTCTATTCTGTCTCAGGTTTTCTGGTAAGGGTCCTGAATTTCTTGTTCTAAATCCACTTGCTGTTTGTTTGTAAGTGGGCAAGAGGTGGGTGTGGAGGATGAACGTGTGAGTGTGTGTATGTGTGTATAAAAGAGGTTGAGATTTGGGTTCTATATTTCCCTAATGGCTGTTATGTCTCACATTCTTCATTTTGCCTTGTGGAAGCTCTTTGCTTTCTAAGTGGTGCTTCCATTTGACTCCTTATTTTCTGGTAGTCAGACTTTCATAGGAAGATTGATGTACTGAGTCCTTGTACATCAATTGTAGGTTATGGGCTTCCTACAATGCAGATAGGATCCTAAAGGCAAAATGAGGAATGTGAAACATAACAGCCATTAGGGAAGTACAGAACACAAAAATATGTCTGTCTGTCTGTCTCTCTTTCTCACACACACACAGACATACACACTTATTCCCCCATCCCACCCCCTGCCCACTTACAATCAAATGGCAAGTAGATTTAGGACAAGAATGCCAGAACTCGTATCCGAAGACATGAGACGATATGGAAAAAGTAGGCCTCCCTGCTGCTTCCAGCCTTCCCCAGAGAAGCTGTGCCTTCCGACAGCAAGCCTGTCTGCTTCTATTTCTGACTCTTCCTTTAGGAGGCCCCTCTGGGCTTGGCTGCTCTGTTCTAAGAGTACACAACCCAGGGCGTTCTGGCAACTGCCTACGGTTTCTATATTAGATTCAGCATTTGTGTATTGATAACACTTTCTGCCAAATCCATTTTCCATCATTAAGAGGTCTGATACTGGCAGTCAAGAAAATATGCCACCCTGTTTCTCACTTCCTGCCAAAGACCATCATTCAGTATTTACAATGAAAAAAATAAATAAATGATTGCAAAATTTACAGGCTTTTGAATGAAGTTTGTATCCATGTAAAGAAAAAGACACTAACCTTTCAGTCACCTTATCTTGAGTTTGAGAAGGCTCTCACAGTGTTCAGAGTCTTACAATAAAGCCAGACAGTTGTCCCTGCCCCTTTGGAGAAGGACAGACAGCCATCCCATTTTAAGAACAAAATAAGAGACAGCCCTTGGCTGAAAAAGGATTGTTTAACTTCATGCAGGAAACATCTCATTTCATATGTGAATCTGCACTGAAGGCTTTTTCAAATCTAATTTTATAACAATCAACCTGCTTGGCCACCAACAAACTGTGTAGGAATAGGGAGGTGGGGGATTGCTAAGCTGAGCTCAGACTTGTGAGGTTGAACAGGCAAAACAGCTGATGGAGCAGACCCTGGATGACGAAAGGGAACCCTAGGCAGGAGGAACGGGGAAGCCCTGTGGATGCGACCCGAAAGCGCTCCTTCCACACTCTGTCCAGGGAAACAGCCACATCTGGATTCTCAGGCAGCTTTCAAGAAGCCAGGCTGCTGATTTCAAGTTTAAACATTCACCAAATAAACATTCCTGGAGAAAAGACCTCAAGACCATAGAAAATAAAAAAGACAGAGCAATCCATCTTTCTTTTCTTCCTTCCATTTTTTAAATTTTTATTTAGTACCTGCACATCCCCGGTTCCATAAAGGTTTGTATTGGCTTCTAAGGAAAAAGCAAACCCACTTTGCACATACAAGAGAACCATTAAAATAAGGATAAAAAGAACAAGGGATATGGAATAAAAGAGTGTGGGAAGGAAAGTGATCTCCATAGCAGAAAACCTAAACTAAGTATATTTATCACAACTAACCTATAATCTAGCTTTGAACTACTCCACCAACATAATGAGCTACAGAACACTCATTAACTAATAAAAATAAAGCATAAACTACATTACAGGCAACAGAAGTTTAATGTTGAGGGAAAACAAGTTAAGTGGAAATTTATTGTATTTGAACTGAAACCAACAGTTATTGAACATTACTATATGCCAGACATCTCCTCATTTAATGCTCACAGTAAACCTACAATATTGTCATGATTATGTCCATTTTACAGATAGAGAAACAGGCTCTGAGAAGCAGAGTGACTGAACATTAAGCAACTCATGGACAATTTTTTCAATAACAACTTGACCATGCTACAAAATTGTTTTTTATTTGATCAAAGACCTAAAAAAAATGTTGCCCACAATACCACATTCTTCAAGAAATAAACAATGTCACAAATGAATAGAACCTTTTCCAAGTGAGAAAGAAAGAGTCAAGCTGGAATCAGAGAACTATTTAGGCTGTATCCACCAGTGTGACCTACAGGAGTGAAATGTACGAGGCTAGAGCAGGAAGCAAAGTCTGTGAACTCTCTGGGATCCTCTGCTAAATTTTGCTTCTCCAGGGGATGAAGGACAGCTGTCAAGTTTCAATTTTCCATATGCAAGCATTATTTCTCAGGCTTCTGAAGGTGGTTGAGAGTGGGGAGCTGGGTGGAACCTGATTAGATCTGGTGGGTCAGCTATTTGGCTGGGATATATCTGTTTCACATAGGAATTCATTTGATCCTCGTGGCAATTCTAGGAGATATATGATCATTTTCAATTCCATCTTGTGGATCACAAATCAGAGGCCATGAGAGACTGAAATTTTGCCCATAAATTGGTGTAATCGTGACATAACCTGGATCTCCTGGTGCTAAAGCCTGTGCTTTTTGCCCTCCCCACTGTCCCTCCCAGTGAGAAACACCCTCTTGGATAATACAGAACAGCATCCTATTTAAATTGGTTGTGTGCCTGAAGAGCTCTAAGCCTGCCTGATAATAATTTGTCTTCTCTTCCATCTTCTCTGAGCAAATCTTACAGGCCTCAGAAAGCTGACTTACATAACTGAGCAACTAAAAATCTTGCAATAAATTTTACACTGCGCCATGCTTCCTGCATTCCCGTATTGTCTGGTTCCGATTTTCTATATCCTGTTCCAAAACTAGGACTCATTCAAAACCAGGCACCTTCTTTGTAGGTTCCACGAGCTCCCCACTCTTACCCACCTTAAGAGGCCTAAGAAATCATTGTTCCTTTACTCCTGGAAGGCCCATGGAGCCTGGGACAGGTTGAAACATGACAGCTGCTCCCCCTTGCCACCCTTCTGAAAGGCAAAATTTAGGACAGGATCCCAGAGAGTCTGCAGACTTTGCTTCCTGCCCTAGCTTCATAGATTCTGCTCCCGGATATAAGATTAAGCAACGGCTGAAATTCCAGAGTTCTGAAAATATACTGTCAGCTGAGATGACAGAAAACAGATGTGTGGAGCTTAGTTTCTTATGGTGTCTGGTGAAAGAGCTAAATATTTTAACAAGGGGTGGGATTGGGGATAGGAGTGGGAGAAATAGAGGTAATGGCCATGAACTAGCTGCCTTAAAATCTTGGTTTGGAAGCAATAGAGAATTGTGCTGATATCATATTCTTTTGTCCTGCTAAAGAACAGTATAAGTTAAAAATCTAAGAAAAAGGGCATATAGAATATTATTTTTCATTGGCATCAGGTAGACTGCACTGTAATACTTATTACTGGCTACAAATTGAGAAACTTTTACCCTGTTATGATGGCTCTAAAAAAGAGATGAGGGAATTTGGGTTTAAGTGCTAAAGTTTTCTGTCCAATAAGGTAATGGAAGATTATTGCTTCTTGGCCTTTTGGCTTAGATTAAGTGCAATAAGGTAATGGAAGAAGTTTAATATTTATTTTTAAAACATAAATTTACCTAGGCCTTATCCATTCAAGAGTATTATAATAGTTACAGTGACAATGACAACTCAAGGGACATGAATTCCTGATTCTACTTGTTACTACAGGACAACAGTCCTCCATGAAATAATTCCTTATTATCTCATCTATTTTGGGGAGTCATCAGGGAGTACAAACACGCACTCACAATTCAGTTCATTCCAACAACTTCTATCACTTCAACCACCACACCAGAAGCCTCAAGGTGCCAAACTCGAAGGAACAGATGACTCTTACCCTTCTGCCAAGCAGGACCCACTCTGAGGAGCCAGAGAGCAGCATTGCTTCTGCCCTTCTGCTTTGTTTCTTCTCTTTAACTTCTTGGAGTGACACTGGTTAACATTAAGTGTAATAACTTTGTCATATTTTACCCACATCCCTTTATCACCATAGAACCATAAATGAATTCTTGAGATTGGGCCAGAAAGAGATAGATTTGAGTGGCAGCCTTCAGACTATACCCAGAATGCCCTTTGGCACTGGTCTCTGACAACCAATGCTTGGTTACAAAGCCAAGTTCATCATGCCAGGCCCTTTTCCGAAGAGGTTCCTCAGTACTTTGAAAAGACAGACTTCTAAGAAAACCACTACAACTCATGAAACATTTATTCATTCAACAAATGCTTACTGAGTGCCTCCTATGCCACAAAATAACTGAATCTCAATGTTCTAAGGCATCAGTTCTCTTTAGACCCTATACAAGTCCTAGGCATAGTCTCTCCTTCCAAATGTAAGAGCCTGCCAGCAGTCACTGGTAACCACAAAGATGTATTTCCAGCTGTATCACTGTCTGAATGCATGTAATATTAATCATTTAACAATCAAAGATCTCTTTTCTAAAGAAGAACAAAGAAGCCCACAGGCATGGCTATACTTAGAAAGCTGCTATCCGCTTTTGGGGAAATGAAATAATCCTGCCAACAAAAGACTCCTCCTTATCAATAAAGAAGAAAGAGTAGGCATTATTATTAAAGTACATATGTAAGATAGCACAAAAGTGACTACAAAGTCTGGAAATAATTTCACACAAATTTATACAGTGTGGTAGAAAAAAGAACAATGATAATGACAATTTACCTTCTTGAGAGATAAATGGAGGGGCCTTGTAATCTTCTCCTGCACACTTTGGGAGGGAGTAATTTCTGAAGCACATACATTTCAAGGGTAAAAAGACTTATAAACTTGCATTGTAAAATCAAAAAGTTGGGTCTCTTTTGAGTTTTTCAAGGAGGCACCCTAAGAAAGAGAGAAAGAGAGAGTGGGGAGATAGTCACCTGTCTCCTCAAAGACAATTTCATCATTTAACCTCTACAAGGCTTAAGGGCTCAGGCTATAAAAAGGACACACACTACCAAGTTGGAAATCACTGAATTTGTATGGGCATTGGTGAGGTCTGTTCAGGACATTTCACACAAGATACTTGTAGACATACTCACAGATATTTCAGTTTCCACAGAAGAGAACATTTAATGTTCAACACTCATTTGATCTGCAAGTTATTCACCATCAGCATATAAAAAGCAAATCCTCAATGGGAAAAGATGGTTGGAGAAATAATTAGGAGATATGGACCTTAATAAGCCTAAAAAGACAAGGAATGACCATAAAAAATGGTTTAGAAAAATACCAAATACAAATTTTGCTGGTTTTATAAGCTGATCATGAATCAATACCCTGCTCAGTGTGTGTGTGTCCACGCGGCATGTGCCACATGCATATATCTCAAATGAATACATATACTCTTTACATTAACATTTTTCAGTAGTCTATTTTATTGAGGTAGTAGTTAATGCTTTGGCTTTCCTTTTTTGAAAATTTTTTTTCTTTTAAGCAAGAATGACAAGGAACAAGTTATGTATATGTAATTTGCTCTCAGTACTTTCCTCTGGTCACCTTTTACCCACTTTAACATATTTGTAGAAACAAACGCAGAATCTGCTTGAAGATAACTTTTTTTTATGTTTTTGTAGAGCCTGAGAGGATCTCTACCTCATAGCTGTAGAGTCCTCCAGAAAGTTCTCAGTACAATCACGTGTGTTATGTGTAGGGATCGCGCCTTCTTAACTAGGAGAAACAGCTCAGATGCTGCTATTTGAGGGAGGAGCTGGACCCCAGTAAACGCTGAATTTCCCATGATGCATCCTGAAACAGCACTGGAACCAGAAGCAAGGTGAAGTCACATCCGCAACAATTTATCAGTAGTAGAGATTTTAGTTTTGTTTTCACTTTGGTTTTCAGCTATCACTGGAAATAACACTTCAGTTAAAGTTCAACCTTCATTTTGACTCTTCCATTAAAAGTTAGCTTGACAGGAAGTCCACCCTGGTCTCCACAGGAGTGAACAGGCACCTCAGATCAGAAACGCCACAAATTGGACTATCTCAGCACCATCAGACTTGGGTTTTCTTTGCTTTCAAAAGGCAAGCCCTTCAGTCTCAGCTGCAAGAATTATCAGCTTAAAACAAGCTGTGCTGGCTGATGAGCATTGCTCTGCTAGGTCCCCTCTCTCCCCAGATAACACTGGCTCAGCCAGAAGTCACCTGGTGACACTGCCCTGGTGCTAGAGGAGAAGCCCGAGGGAGGGCTTCTATATCAACATTTGTTGAAATATTTTTTAAAAACAAAACTTTCAGATATTGCATTCTTTTTAGCAAAAAAAAAAAAAGTCTAATATCTAGCAGAACATTGCCTTCACTTTCTTTTAGCACAATTCCCTCCTAGAAACCAGAGCAGAAGGGTCCACAACAGGCAGGCTACACCGGGGTTGTTTCCAAGCATTAACTTCTGGCTTCTGAGGCATACTGTGTATGTGGGAGCTCAAAACAGAGAAAAGTTCTCTAGCTGCTGGAAATTGTGCAAATTCAAATTCACAAAAAAATTTTCCAAACAAATTATCTAAATCAGGCAATGATCATTTTAATTTTCCTAACATTTACTTTTTCTGTTCAAAGAGGAAATGACTATCTGTGAGAATATCTGGCTTCTGGAATTTATGGAAGGCTATTTTTTTCATATTTTTCTGTATTTTCATGAAAACACTCCATGCGCACTTTTTGTGGGGAGTGTTTCCTTCTAAGTTTAGATGTTGAGTGGGTATTTTATTTACTTTTTTTTTTTTTTTTTTGTATTTTTCCGAAGCTGGAGATGGGGAGAGACAGTCAGACAGACTCCCGCATGCGCCCGACCAGGATCCACTCGGCACGCCCACCAGGGGACGACGCTCTGGCCACCAGGGGGCGATGCTCTGCCCCTCCGGGGCATCGCTCTGTTGCGACCAGAGCCACTCTAGCACCTGGGGCAGAGGACAAGGAGCCATCCCCAGCGCCCAGGCCATCTTTGCTCCAATGGAACCTTGGTTGCGGGAGGGGAAGAGAGAGACAGAGAGGAAGGAGAGGGGGAGGGGTGGAGAAGCAAATGGGCGCTTCTCCTGTGTGCTCTGGCCGGGAATCGAACCCCGGACCCCTTGCACGCCAGGCCGACGCTCTACCACTGAGCCAACCGGCCAGAGCTATTTACTTATTTTTAATCTAAGTCTCTCTACTTTTTTAACTTTATTTATTGGTTTTAGAGAGAAAGAGAGAGAGAGGAACATTGGTCTGTTCCTGTCTATGCCCTGACTGGGGATCGAACCTAAACCTGTGCTTTGGAGCAATGCTCTAACCAACCGAACTATCCAGCCAGGGCTATTTAGTTATTTTTATTTTAAGTGTGGCTACTCTTCCCAATGCTCATGGCCTTGAGCTGTCTTTCAGTCTGAAAGAGGTCATAGGAGTCACCTGAGCCAGCCAGATCTTCGGTTCAACCAGTTGTGGCACACACATTAACTTTATTGCCTTGTCTGACTGTAATTTAAGAGAGACCTCAAATCTGTTAAGTCAGGTACCCAGGGGCAACTAAGAAAGGAAGAGGTTCACCAGGTTTATTGCACTTGTTGAAAAGAGGGCGGAATGACTGAGCACAGCCAGGATACAAGAAGGGCAACACTTTTATATGGAATTCAGCAATTTAATTTGTCTTTGAAGTTTATGAATTGCAGGCAGAGATGTATTTGCAGGGAACTACATGGGTATTTTTGAAAACGATTAATTAAGCATGCAATTTATATGAAAACAATTTACTGCAGGACATTATCAGGGCACCCAAAATGCTCATGCAATTTCCTTGCCTTCTAATTTGTGGACATAATTTATTTTGATTGTGCAATTAGGAAAGGAGACCTTTATTAATTTCGGTGCAAGTCTAAAGAAGCAAGACAAATTTAGCAGTGAAAGAGGCTGCCTTAATGGAAAAGAGGAAGGTGTGGCCTTGGGCTCTTACCTCGTGGATAAGCTCTCTGTCTGAATCTGAAGCCATGGAATTATATGTATTTCTGCTCTAGACCCTCTTCAACAGGTCATTTAACCACTCTGAGCTTCAGCTTTTCCTCTATAAAACAGAACTGAAAATACTCTCCTCGGGATTGGACATTTAATGACAGGTTTGGAGGGTCTGTCGTAGTTCGGTTTGCCACTTGGTAATGGCCAGCTGTTCCATGCCTGGGCTTTGTGTGTAGCCTCATTTCTGCCCAGACCTCCCCCTTTGAGGTGTGATTTCATGGCCTGCAGCAGATGCCCTCACCAACTGACTCAAGGCACCCAGCCACCAAGAATGAAGAAGGCCGACAATGGCCTGAACCAGATTTTTGTTTCATGAGAAGCAGACTATTAGTGTGGAAATGGCACCCACCTCATTAGCTCAATACTGTAACATATCAATAAATTAGTCCAAATCATCAAAATTTCTAGCTATTTTCAAATTATAAAACCCCCAAAGGAGTAGAAAAATTTTTAGGAGTAGGGGAAAACTATTGAGTGATCAAGAGAAAAGTCTTTTGGAGGCCTCCTGGTGGCATGAAGAAAGCCCTCACTGGGATCTAGTCCTGGTCTTTTCCCCAAACCCACTGAACCCAGAGGAGCAAAAAAGGATGAAAGAAATAAACACGCTCGAAATACCACGCTAGACTCCCTTCCCATATTTGTCACACGAGGGCCATAACGGCCCCATAAACTAGGTATGCTTATTCCCATTTTTGCAAATGGGACTCAGAAAGGTTAAGTGGGGCTCAGATAGGTTAGGTGAAATCCAGTTCCAATGACTACAGAACCCACGCCCTTTCCACTAGGCCCCTGTGGGCTCCCCTAGGAGTGCAGTGAGCTAGGGCTGTGGGAACTTTCCCTCTTGTGAGTCTTCCTTTCGGCAGCTGAGCCTTAAAAAGATATTTTAGTCACTTTCTGAATTCCAAGTGGCACTTAGCCTGTGTGTGCTGAAAATCACCACTTTCACAGTTCTGTGTTAGTCTTCAACTTTTGCTTGGTTTTTGATAAAATACCACCTTCAATTTCAATAGCACTCGATTGTTTCCTAAGTGCATTCACACTAGTTAATTATGCCCATAATCTGGTCTTTACCAGAATGGGCTCACAAGATAACATTACATTTTCCTTCATATACAAATTGCAGTGCCACTGAATTCCCATATGTCCAGATTAGCAGAAGTCTAAGCTCTCTACTATCACACAAAAAAGATCTCTCTTGTTTGATCAAAACCCCCAAGTATCCTCACTCAGTCCTCAGATTCAGTCTGAATTCTCTTGCTTTAAGGATAAAGATGATGGTTTTGGCAAGCCAAAGAAATGTCTTACTCATCACCAGTGTTGACACTATTAACAATTCGGAAGGCATCACTTGAAAACAAAAGCTTTGTTCATTGGAGCACACACTAAAGAAACTTGGGAATTGAAAGTAATGCCAATTTGTTTCTATTGTTGCTGTCATTACTGCAACTCTGTGTCATCACCAAACCATGGGGGTTCCAAAAGCTGACGGCCGCAAGACTATTCCCAATAGTGGCTCTTTGAACCCCACTATCAGGTTCCACCATGAACGTCCCCACCCAAACCCAACTTGGAGTTCCAACTGTTACATTTCTAACTCTTTGAAGTCACCCATTTTCCCCCCAACATGGACCACATCCTGGAGCAGTTTCTGGCATCAGGCAGGGACTGTACCCAGGAGTTCACCTGTCAAAAGTCTTGGCCTTGGTGTTACCTGGGGTCATTCATTTACACTCCACCCTTCAGTAGGATGATTTCCTCTTAGAGCTCCTGTCGACCTTTCTGGAGCTCTGACCCCAGTTCAACAGAACTTCAAAAGCCCCTTGGGCTCCTTCTAAATTTGTGGAAAGACACAGAAGTAGACTGAAGTTTGGCCAGAGGTCACTTACGGGTCCTTCCCAGAATCAAGTAAGTCTTCCCAACAGTGAATAAATTTTATTTCCTAGAGAAAGAAAACTGCTTCTAATTCTAAAATGACAGTTATTAAAAAGTCAATAAATAGAGTTTTTGCTGAGCACTCTATAAATAAGCCATTTTCCTCTGTCTAGGATTGTTTAAAGCTCACATTCATGAGGGTATGAGAGATGTGCATGCATAGTTCTCTTATGGTGGTGTGGTATAATACAAATGGTGATTATCACTATGACAGAAATGATATTACACACAATTTGTTGACTACCTGTAGTGACACTGTACTAGATGCTCCATTTATGGTATGTTATTTAATCATCACGATAACCTTACAAGGTGGATCCTACCATCATTCTTGCATTACAGACGAGAAAGTTTGAACTCAAGGAGGTTAAGTGGCAAACATAAATCACAGTGCTGGGATCTAATCCCACATGTATCAGACCCAAAACTGTTTTTCTCAACCTTTCCTGAATTTTGAGTTAGAAACAACCAAGTTGAATAAAACTTCCATGGCACCCTTAGATTAAACAATTACTAGCTGAATGACCTCTGGCAAAATAAACTTTCATTGATCATCAATCTCCTTATCTGTAAATGGAACTAATACTGACTACCAGGGTTTGTGAGAGGACAAAAAAGATCAATAATGTAAAAAGACCTTCATAAATTGTAAAACATGTGAAACATGAGTTATATTTTCAATTTGTTTCTTGGTACTTTGATTACAGGTTGGCCTTTATGCCTTGACAGCTTAGTGAGATAGAAGCAAGATGTCTCTAACATACCTAATACATTATAGTAGACATCTGTCCCTTGTAGCTGCCAAAATATTTTGATAATGCTCCACATTGTGAATCCCACCTCCTCAACATAGAATCAAAAGACAAACAAACAAAAATCTCTGTCCTAATGTCCTTTGCTTCGAGTTTGAGAAGGCTTGTGGCTTAGGTCCCTACCTCTCAGACCCACCCATAGGAGACAGATCTGAAGATACAGTGATGTTCCTGGTCAGGATTGGTCACTTTACACAGTTTCTCTAATCTATGTGATAAGTCTGAAAGATAAATAATATTACTACCATACCACCGTTGAGCCATCTGAAGCTCAGAAAGGTTAAGTGAATCACATAAGAACAGATAGCCCGCTAGTGCAGAAACCAGTATTCATGAAAAGCCCCTCTGTTTCCATAGCTCACATTTCCCCCATGTAACAACACTCTGGAATAAAGTATGTATTGAACCCAAGAATTTCTGGGCTCCTGAGGATCAGCCTTCCCACAAACAAAAAGAAACCACCTACTTTTAAAAGATTTCCCATTGCTGTAGAATGAGCCCCCCCAAAAAAAAAAAACTTGATATATTTTGGTATTTATGTAAGATACTTTCCATAAGCCAGTTTATTTAATCCGAAAGAATAGAGATTAATTTTCCTATTAGTCATTCTAATGGTTTCATGTATTAAAATTGCAAACTATCTTAAGGGGCAATTCTAAGTAATGAAAGGTAAATGGCATCTGTTTAAGGGTCAAAGCATTCATATTTCAGAGAATTGCCATCATTGTTATTAAACAAAATCATATTTGAAGTTTTCCTATTTTTTTTTAATTTCAAGGAAAATGACACTGAAATATCACAATGTGTTTGTTGTTGTCTAATTGCCGGGGGGGGGGGGGGGGGGAGGGATGAAAATGCAGGTCTATTCTATGAGAAGGGAGTGCCACCTGGGAGACCCTACAGGAGGTCCGGGGGGAAACCAGCTCTTTCCTGCTGATGGCAACGGCTCAGTGGTGGGTTCAGATTTCCAAATTAAGTGTCTCCTTCTCCTTTCATTGCCTTAATTTTAGGAGAAAAAAAAATACAAGAAATTTTTGCCCAGGTCAAATAAAATGAATTAGGGAAATGAAACCAACCATTCCATAAGCACAATCACTTTGACAGGAGTCATCAAAGTAGGTCAGCAGTTCCTTATAGACCGAGTATCTGGAAATTTAGAAATATTCATATAAAAGACAGGGACATAAAATATCTTGTGTTGCATTAATATGCTACATTTCTTTAATTCTGAGATAGAAGTAATTATCAGATGTGCCATTAGATTATTTACAGCTTCTCAGAGAAAAATAAAGAAACACTATTTCAAATGAACATGTTCTTTTAAGAGGGACCCCAATTTCCTACAGATAGAACAGTAAAAAACAAACAAAAAAGCCCATAACACTCTTAGATTCGATCCTAACAACACTTAATGTAAAAGGCTAAAACACTGATAGTCTGTCATTTTCTGTTAATTCCTTTCTATTAATTAAGACTCTTTGAGTTACCAGTAACTAATCCAAGAATTAAACCAAAACAGGATTTTATTATAAGGATATATAGAGGTGTCTCATTAAATCCAAAAGCAAGAATATATCCAGCTCTTAATAAAAGACAGAAGCTAGCAAATGGAAAATTGAAGAATCTTAAGAAGTATCCTCTCTACATTTCTTGTCTCACCCCCTTTCTGCATAGTTCCTTTATTCTTGTTTTTATTTGAAGGCAGGCTTCTTTCTTTCTCATCTATATATTAATATTTGACCAAACTGTACAGTTTACTTTTTAGGTTCAAATTCCCCCATTCCCAGGAAAGGGATCCTGACTGTCTGACTCAAGTGATATGTCCGCTATATCTAACAGGGGAAGTTGAGCCATGTATAAAGATATGGTGCCAGGAGCCCATCCATGAAGCAAAAGGAACATGATTTCAGGAAGGGGAGAGAGGCTACCAGGCTGAGAAGCCTGTTCTTCAGTCCATCTCCCAATATGCCCCCCAACTCTACCCAACAGCTCACAAATCCCAGATGAACAGCTTGGTGCACAGCAAATGAATATGTTTATGTGACCTCCTGAGGAAGGTCAGCTGCTCAAAGTGGCAGGAGGTCTCAGAGATCAGATATGGATATCTTACCATCCCTCCGAGCCCATATCCTTTGATGAACATTGGCATTTGTTAAGAACAATCTCCAAATAGTTTTGCTATTTGAATTACAGGAAGTCCTCGAATTACAACACAGTTCTGTTCCTATGACAGTGATATAACCCAAATTTTGGTGTAAGTCAAACACACCCTAGCCTAAGTCATTTTCCTATCCTAACACAGTTGTAAAATAATAATCTAGAACATAAAAACACAACTAAGCCACAGAAAAAAGAAAAGGACATAAATATACTATACTGTACACTGTACTATAGTAACAGAAAAAATGACAAAAAAATGAATCTAAAGAAAAACTCCTTACCTGTATTCCTGTGGTTGGCTTGCACACTGGAAGGGGCATTGCAAGGTGGGAGAGAGTGACCTATTGGGAGGAGGAAGCTGGAGAAGCAGGAGAACCTGCAGAAGGTGCTGGAGACACTGGGTCAGGAGAATCAGGATTGCCTAAGGAACATGCAGGAGACGCTGGAGATGATTCTACCTGTACTACAGGTGTTCATCTTGAGAAGCAGCTGATGTAGACCATACAGGATTTGTTGCAGGCCACTCTACCTTCTTAAAGAATTGTTCCAGGACAGTCTAGAAGGTTGGCGACTTCTGCTCTTCCAGAGTCTGCCTATAGCATTGCAAGGCATCCATAATGGCTCTGGAGACCTTACTGAATCTGTCATTGCTGGGGTCCTCAGCCTGAGATTTGGCCAACCCACTCTCTACCATAGAAAAACCATGACAACAACCTTTTCTGTTACAACCTCCCCTGACTCCTGAAAGCCATGAAAGTCATACACAAACTGAGAGCATAGTTCTTTCCAGATACCATTTAAGCTTATTCAGTATAAGCCAAAACACTCACATCTCAATTTTTTAAAGTTTTTACGGGAGTGAGTGTCATAAACTCAAAATGTCGTATGCCGAGACTGTCATATCCCCCTGTACTTGTAAACTGAGCCAAAGAAGCTGTGGTCTTATTTACAAAAAGATTCTGAAATTTTGCCAATGAAGATGGAAATACCTGAATATAATGTGAATGTGAAAGTATAGCTGCAAAGCCAGTGGTCAGCACATTGCCCCAGAACGAGCACTGCACTTGCCCTTGAGATTTGTCATCTGGGCCTGACTCCTGTGCCATGTGATGAGAAGAAACTTGAGTTAGACTCTTCACTTTTATGATCTTACCCACAAAGACTAAAAAATAAAACTTCAACAGATAAAGAGTCTATGAAGACTGGCCATCTACAATGGCCAGGGTAAAAATTATATAATCCAATGCCTAGCATAGTTTGACATGTAATTTATTTTATTTTATTATTTATAGAAAGGTACGCTTTCTGATATGTTTTGTTACCATTATAACCCTGGAAATTTTTTCTATCTTCTATTTTATTTTGTTTTGTTTCTGTTTTGTTTAGGATTTTTAAAGTACCTGTAGGGATACTACTGATGTTGAAATCAGGTTAGGAAGAAATCAAAAGGCACTCATTTGTCCTGAAAGAATCCTTCTCACTGACCTGTCCCCACATGCACAGTCTTCCCTGAAAGCAATGGCGGGAAGGGAGCAGCGGTTGCTTTCTGTTTCTTTCCTTCCCTTTTTGCTCCAGACAAGTCTCTCTCAGTTGAGGAACTTTGCCCTGTACGTGGACCTCTGCCCCCTGCCTTAGGAGCCCCTCCAGGGTGCCTTTGAATCATAAGCAATCCAAATTTCTGTGACAGAAAAGCTGAAAATCCCTGATATTGATACTTGCCCTTTGAGTAAGTTTCCTTCTATGAAAATCAGTAGCTGTATTAGCAACTGTATGCACACAAGCAGGATGAAGAGTGACTGTAGCACGGAAACAATCTGTTACTAAAATAACCAAAATGGGAGCAGGAAAAGCATGGAAGAAGAATGAACAGAGGTGTGATCATGAGACTACATGTATATAGCACATCTTGGTCCTATGAGAAAAAGAGCTAAAGCCAGATTTTTATAATACCTCAAAGACAGTTGGTTCATCTGTATTTTCCTCCTTTAGGGTTGAAGGTCTTTTGGCCAACAGGTATACCTGCTCAGCTAATACCATGAGGTGAGGGGAGTGTGTCACCAGAGTATTGCCTTAGTGCATTTCATTAAATCTCTTGCTCGGAGCAGGACTCATATTGACTGAACTCTAAGTCTAATATCTGACACCAGAATACCAATTTATTTATTTACAATGTAATAAAATGCCAAAAGTCCAATACACTCAGCCTACTGGCCCAGGAATTCTCTTTCAATAGGCACTTTAACTACTCAGTGAACTAAGTCATAATAACAAAGTGATTTGATGAACATAGAATCAAAAATAGAAGACTTAGTTAATAAGCTGGACGTTTAATATCATTAGGCTGAAATTATATAACATATTAAACTCTACAATAGGAAGTTCATTAGACCAGATATGTCAAATCCTTAGGAAATTTTCTCTCTCTCTCTCCCTCCCTCTGCCCCCCCCCTTCAATAGTTTTAGTCATATTCACACCTTGACATAAACTTTCTTTTCATATGTTAACAGTTTCAGTAAGTTTTCTTTCTGGTCTTATGGACAAGCAAGACATTCTCTTTCTTATACAGAAAATTCATTATATGTTTGTTTTAAATATTTAACTCTCATACAGCAATCTTATTTTTTTCTTGTTTCCAATTTTTTGGAAGATATTATAGCTACAGTAACTTAAAATGCTATTCATTTTTGCAGCATTGGGCATTGAAGACCCTTGGCATTTCACCTTTCATGGCTCCTTATGCTTGATGCTCTACAGCTAAGAGTCAAAGAAAATTAACATCACCAGCCCATCTCAAGTCTCTGCTGCTCGGATGATCTTACATGCTTATTTGTGAATCCTTTCAGTTTTTCCTGAAATTCACAAGGGGTTGGTGGGATGACAACATAGGATGATCAAATGTGCTTTTATATAAAAAGCATCTGCCATAGTAGAAACATGAATAAATTATGTAATGGAAATGTATGGGTGAGAATGGTATACCAATAATTGGAAGACGAAAGACCAGAGATTTAAAACGATATAAAAGGATGAGAGAGCAGCAATCCAGACAGTCTTAACATTCATGCATTCAGTTTTCAAACCACTCTCATATATGGATGGATGGATGGATGGATGGATGGATGGATGGATGATAGATAGATAGATAGATAGATAGATAGATAGATAGATAGATAGGTGATATAAATGTAGATAGACATAGATATATTTAACCCTGACATATTTACATGCCAAAATTGGACATTCACATCTTAAGTGACAAATGACTTCTACAAGTCACCTCTCAGCCCATGATTTTTATTTCAGCAGCTTCACTGTATCTGTAAACACAGCACTGTTTATACAATTATTCCTCCTATTTTTTTACTTTTTCTTATTTTATAAATAAAGATTAAAAAAATATTAGCTAGCCGACACTAGCAATAAAATGCATAAGTCTCATACACATAATTCAGTTGGGACAAAGAGGGAACTCATCAGACATGCCAATAGCAGAAAATTATTCATCTGAATTGAATTCCTACTGGACATAAACAAACTGTGCATTCAGATATAAAAAAAAAGGAAAGAACATCTAAATGATATTGGAACTGTAATACTGAAGATTATATACAAAAGAAAAATGTAATTAGAAAGTGGAAAATAGGTTTTGCTTTTTATGACTGAGTCTCTCTTATAAGGTGTGTCTGTTGTTCAACTTTCATATATTTCACTTCCTTGCACGTTTTCAGGTATACATTAAATTTGATATATATTTTTCAGTTCCTCTAGAAAAGAAAAAACAAATTAGCAAAATACCCAGAGGCCTTGAAACTACATTTTTATTAGCAAGGAAAGGGCTGAGGTATGGGTGAACAATGTCATAACTTGCTGTTACATTCTGCTATCAGAGCCTTGCCGAAGGAAAGTGAAGGAAAACCTCTGTGAGGGAAGATATTTTTCCCCCTTAGCAATAGAGAGCTCGTTGTGTTAATAAAGGTTATACACAGACTTTGCTATCACAGGAGCCAGATTGCGCTCTCTCTAAAGATGTACTCACACGAGGAAGCACAGCTCAAACAGTGAGCCTCTTCTTAAGAGTTGGTCTTCTAGCCATGTCTCGCTGATTAATGAGTACCTTGGGATCAGAATCTGAAAGTTGAAAGATAATGAGAGAAAGAACTTCTAGAACCAGTATTGCCATCTGTCTGAAGACTACTTTTACACTTCCTCTCTATACTATATACCCAGCTCTCAAAATTCCCACCTCTCAAACTTTGTTCATTTAAGCAAAATCATTGTACCATCATGAATGGCAACAATCATGATCAAAGGGAATTCTAGAAAGTTAAGGTATAGAGAAGTCAGACCAAAAAGAATTCAGGTGTCCCCAGACTCCATATTACCTTCTGCTTTAGTCTGTGTGTCTCTTAAAAAGATATAGAGTTCTAATATTTTTTGTGGCACTTAATGCACAGGTAACACAGCCCATGTTATCACCACTGAACATGTGAAGAAGTTGGTACAATAACAGGTATTAGAGAAGATAAACGGGAGCATTTTTATACAGCTAGTGGGGATATATATTAGTAGAAACACAGAAGACCAGTTTACAGTATTTATCCAAAGGAGTATTCTTAAGCAATAAAAAATAAATGAGCCCTGGCCGGTTGGCTCAGTGGTAGAGCGTCGGCCTGGTGTGTGGGAGTCCCGGGTTCGATTTCTGGCCAGGGCACACAGGAGAAGTGCCCATCTGCTTCTCCACCCCTCCTCCTCTCCTTCCTCTCGGTCTCTCTCTTCCCCTCCCGCAGCCAAGGCTCCACTGGAGCAAAGTTGGCCCGGGCGCTGAGGATGGCTCCATGGCCTGTGCCTCAGGAGCTAGGATGGCTTTGGTCACAACAAAGTGATGCCCCGGATGGGCAGAGCATCACCCCCTGGTGGGCATGCTGGGTGGATCCCAGTCGGGCGCATACGGGAGTCTGTCTGGCTGCCTCCTCATTTCCAACTTCGAAAAAAATACAAAAATAAATAAATAAATAAAGTAGAGCTCAATCTATCACCATGGATGTATCTCAGATACTTCATGTTGAGTGAAGAAAGAAAATTAAATACAGCTACATACAACACCACTTACCTAAGATATATGAAACAACAGAATGCATTTTAATGGCTACATACATGTTTAATAATGGTCGACAACTATGGAAGAGAATGATATAAGCTGGCCTCAAGATGGTGGTTATCTTGGCACTGGGAGGGAGAGAAGTGAGACTAGAGAAGGTTCAAAAGAGTTTCAACTGACTATGTTTTATTTATTCAAAAATATTTTAGGCAAATATGCAAAATGTTAAGATCTGTTTAAAACAGGTAATGGCAGATTAAGAATACACATTTATTTAAAATGCGAGCCATTTTTAAGTGCTTATTTGCCACCTGATTATTTCTAGTGTAAAGCATTTATTAAAATATTTTCCTTGTTTTTAGTCCCTGGCTGGTTGGCTCAGTGGTAGAGTGTGGCCTGGCATGCAGGAGTCCGGGGTTCGATTCCCGGCCAGGGCACACAGGAGAAGTGCACATCTGCTTCTCCACCCCTCCTCCTCTCCTTCCTCTCTGTCTCTCTCTTCCCCTCCTGCAGCCAAGGCTCCACTGGAGCAAAGTTGGCCCGGGCGCTGAGGATGGCTCTATGGCCTCTGCCTCAGGCACTAGAATGGCTCTGGTTGCAACAAAGCAATGCCCCAGATGGGCAGAGCATCGCCCCCTGGTGGGCATGCCAGGTGGATCCTGGTTGGGTGGGTGCATTCGGGAGTCTGTCTGACTGCCTCCCTGTTTCCAACTTCAGAAAAATACAAAATATATATATATATATATCTTTTTTGTTTTTATTGAATATTTTAGAAACTTACTGAGTTTAAAATTTTTTTAAAGTATTATATATGTTTGTACATATGTGTATGTATATATATGTGTATATATGCACATAAACATATAAAATATATATATATACACACATACACATAATCTTTTGCAAGCTAAATTTGGAAAACAAATTCCTTACAAGATTCTGTCAAGAAATAATGGGATTCAACATGCAAGGCATTTACTATGTAGCCTGACACATAGTAACTCATCAGTATATAGTTTTTGTTTTTTGTTTGATATTTTGCTACTGTTGCAAGTAAACACAAACTTTGAATGTTACTACTGTGTTGAGGAAAATTAAGCCAACTATTGCAAATTTTCTATGTTGTCATCTGGGAATAATGGCAATACTTCTAAAAGAAATACTAGAACTAGATACAAAGCCCACTTAAAAGTAAAGTTACAAACAAATATTTTAGAGATTTTAAACTGATTGTAGACTTGTCTTTTCCTCCAAATTACTTCACATTATAATTAAAAATTAAGGAGCAATAAGTACTTTTTAGTTTTCCCTAGAAACAACATGAGGCGGGGGAAAAAATAGGGTGGATAGTGAAATGGGAGGATTCTTACTCCATTACATTTGATTAGACAATAAGTATGTAAAAGTGGAAAAAAAGATATTTGTATTCTCTGACTTGTAAAGAGTTATTTTATATAATTTAAAATGGTGTAAAAACTAACAATTTACTTGCGGAGTTCTTTAGCTATATCTATTTATAGCACTTGACATTTTAGGTAAACTCAAATCCATACATTTGAAGAAAACATTCTCATTTACCAAAAATAAATCTAATTTATACAATTTGACTTCAAGTAATTTAGAATACCTAACAACTTTTATCAGAAAATATTTTTATAAAAATAATTTTTTTTAAATGAAAGAAACCAACAAATAAAATGTTTTTAAATTATATTATAAAAGAAGAGGTGAGGTATATGAAAAGAAAACCACATGAGGGTGATAAATACATTTTAAATTGTTTAACCTTAATTTTGGAATAATTTTCAACTATAAAAAAATTAGAAAAATTTTACAGAGTTCCTGTGTGTGCTTCACCCAATTTTCCCAAATGCTAACCCATTTCACTACCATTTTAACATTTTAAAGTGAGGAAGTTAACATTAAGATATTTTTAAATACCCTAAAGATCATGTTCAAATTTCAACAACCTGGTTACCTTTTCCTGGTTTAGAATCCAATCTAGTCTTCTATGCTGCATTAATATTCAAGTGCTTTTAATCTTTTCCAATCTGAGAGAGTCTTTTAGGATCTTTATATTCTAGAAGTATTCTGCCCCATTATTTTGTAAAATATACTTCAATTTCAGTTTGTATGATGTTTTTCATGTTAATATTAAAGGTATTGGTCCTGGCCAGATGGCCCAGTGAATAGAACATCAGCCAGGACCATCAATCTCATGGGTTCTATCCCAGGTCAGGGAACATATAGGAAGCACCCAATGAGTGAACAACTAAATGGAACAACTAAGTGGAACAACAAGTTGACACTTCTCTCTATTGCTCTCTATCCCCTTCTTTCTCTTTCCACTCTCTTTCCCTCTCAAATTAGAGAAAAAAAATTTTAAATAATTAAAATAATACTAAAGCTATTAAATTTTGGGCAAGAACTAACCACAGAAATGATATTTTGATTTACTCAGTGTATCACACAAGGATTACATAATTCTTTAATAATAATATTAATATTTATCTCTTATTTAAGACTGTCTCCCAGGTTGTGTAACTATAATCTTACTTTTCTTTTGTATATATTAATTATTTTGTGGGAGAATAATTTGAGGCTATATATATTTATAAATACTGTATTTGTCTTCATTCTTTCATGCACTAATAATAGCATTTATGAGTAATCCTTGCTGATAATGAATGTATTTTAAGGCACAAATCTAAAAGGACAAAGAAAATGGAAAATTATAAATGAAAAATAAAATTTTGGTCAGGGTCCTGGTAGGGTGAGAGATACCTTTGATCTCTCCCCTTGAAATTTCAACAAATTGAACATCTATAATGCAGCAAAAGAATCCTAGCTGGGCTCACAGGCTTGCCTGAAAAGATTCACATGTAATTGACAAAAGGTGGGAAGGGTTGAGAAGGAGGGCAGAAAATAAGACATGCTTGCAATGGGATCCAGAAAGGAGAGAAGCCTCAACTCTTGGGAGTTTTATCTGCCAGGGATCCAGAGAGGGAAGAAACCCAAAGTAACTGGGTCTTCTCCTGGAAGGAGTGGAGAGATTGGGGGGCAGTTGGAGGAGATACAAAACTAAAGCAGAAGCCAACCATGGGGTCATAGCAAGTGTCCCTGCCATCTGCTGGCAACTTGCACTTAGCACAAAGACAGAGAAAACAAAATACAGACCCAAACTCCCAGATCCTGCCTCCCTCACCTCACAGGGGATTGAAGGTGGCAAAGATATAACCCACAGTCATTTTTACAATGCCACTCTTTCCCTGAGGAACAGAGGTGCTCTATCTGGTCCCCTTGTCTATTGAAATGTGGGGAGAAGCACCTAGAGGCTTAAGATCAACACTGCCAAAGCCCTAAAGCCATCATAAAATGTCCTACCCATCACTGTGACAACAATATCTCAGTGGAGTTCAGCCCAGGAATGTCACAGAGCTAAAACTTATCATCAAGTGACATCTACTGAGGAAAAAACAAACAGAAAAACTTCTAAAAATTGAAAAAAAAATTTTTCTTGTAAATTATATTTTTCCTTAACTTTTTCCTTTATTTTATTTCAATATGGGTGGGGTTTTTGTTTTTGATTACTAGTCTTTGTTTTTGTTCTTTGTTTTTGTGGTTTTTTCTCTTTTACTTTTTATTATTTTGTTTCTATTTTATTTTTATTGTATTATTTTTATTCTTTATTATATTTTTATGGTTATTTTTGTTTGATTTCATAACACTACCACTCTCAAATTTCATCAAGGCAGAAGAAAACTAACATGATGGTTACACAATAAAGACACAGTTCAGAAAAAAATTTAAAATCTCCAGAAATCAATCTCAATCACAAGTAAACAATATAGAACCCAAAATAAAGTAATAAAAACCCTCAATAAGATGCAAGAAAACAATGATAGGCAATTTAAGGAGATCAGAAAACACATTAATAAACAAAACAAGTACTTCACTAAGGAGACTGAAACTTTAAAAACAGAGATAAAGAATTCAATACATGATTTAAAAAATAAGCTAGCAAGTTTAGCTAAAAGAACAGGCAAGATAGAGGAGAGACTCAGAGACATCAAGGAAAAGCAACTAGAGATACTGCAGAGAGAAAAGAGAGACATAATTTTTTTTTAAATGACAGAGCTCTCTGAGAATTGTTTGACTCCATTAAAAAGAACAATATAAGAATAATGGGTATATCAGAAGAAAAAAAAATTGGAGACCCTATTCAAACAAATAATTAATGAGAACTTCCCAAGCCTAAAGAAAGAGTTAGATCTTTGAATGCAAAAGGTAAACAAAATGCCACATTACCTCAACACAAAAAGGCTTTCTTCAAGGCATATTGTAATAAAACAGTAAAAAATCAATGACAAAGAAAAAATCCTTAAGGCAGCTAAGGAAAAGAACATAACATATAAAGGGAGGCCCATCTGGTTATCATTAGACTTCTCAGAAGAAACTCTACAAGCCAGAAGAGAGTGGATTCAAACATTCAAAGTACTGAAAGAGGGGAATTACCAGCCAAGAGTACTATATCCATCAAAGTTACCCTTCAAATATGGAGAAATAAAAACTTTTCCAGACATACAGAAGCTGAGGGAATTTATAACCAGAAATTCTCCACAGCAGGAAATAATCAAGGGGGCTATTCTACCAGATACAAAGAACCAAAAAACACAAAACTATAAGTGCAAGTTCCAAGAAAGTTACAATATAAACAAGGATAACCTGTGACAACAATTACATAAAAGGGGACAGAATAAAGATCTGAAGTGGCAAAGTAGAATGAAGTCCAGAAGCACTCATAAGACAAAGGATATTTGTATATATGAAAAATTTTGCTTAATAACCTAATGGTATCCACAAAATAAAAAACCAATGCTAAAACACATAGTTTAAAACAAGAAGAAACATCAGAAAGAAGTATAGAATACCACCAAACAAAAAGAATTGACAGAAACACAAAAGAGAAGAATCAAACAAGACAAAGAGCTACCAGAAAACAAAACATAAAATGGCTATAGGAAATCCTCAAGCATCACTAAATACCCTAAATGTAAATGAACTGAACTCCCCAATAAAGGGGCATAAAGTAGCAGATTGGTACAAAAAGCAAAACCCTACCATATGCTACCTTCAAGAGACATATCTAAGTTGCAAGGACAAAAGTAGATTCGAAGTAAAAGGTTTGAAAACAATTCTCCAAGCAAATAATATCCAAAGAAAAGCAGGTGTAGCCATACTCATATCTGACAGTGCTGACTTTAAGACAACAAAAGTAACAAGAGACAAAGACGGACATTTCATAATGATAAAGGTGATACTATATCAAGAAGACATAACACTACTTAATATACATTGCTCACAAAAACTAGGGGATCAGGGAATGTGCAGATACTCCAGTATTTTCAGCCTTTTGTATAGTACATTTTTACCAATAAAACAAATGTTGGTTTTGCATCTAATTTGAATAATAAAACAACTTTCTTTTACTTGTTTGCTTTTCTGATGTTCTTGTTTAATTTAAAAAAATCAAATGCTTTTTTTATCACTTCATATTTATTTTGAAATATCCCCTAATTTTTGTGAGCAGTAGATATGCACTGAATCAAGGACCACCAAATTTATAAGACATCTACTAACATCTAAAAATAGAAACAGACAAAAACTCAATCATACATGAAGATTTCAACACACCATTGACAGCTTTAGATAGATCATCCAAAGAATCAGTAAAGAAATATTGGCCTTAAATGACAGACTAGACCAAATGGACATAATAAATATGTACCGAACATTTCATCCCAGAACATCAGATTATATATTCTTCTCAGTGTTCATAGAACAGTCTTAAGGATAAACTATATGTCGGGCCACAAAACTAACCTGAACAAATTCAAAGACATTGAATTTATACCAAGCATATTCTCTTGCCATAAGGTTTTGAAATTAGAAATCAGCTGCAAAAAGGAAGTAAAGAAACCCACAAAAAAATGTGGAAATGGAAACAATATACTTCTTGATAAAAACTGGGTCTAAAGAGAAATAAAAACAGAGATGAAAAGAAACATACAAATAAATGAGAATGACAACACACACACACATCAAAAATTCTGGATGCAGCAAAAGCAGTAATAAGAGGGAAGTTTACATCATTACAGGCTTTTATCAAGAAACAAGAGAGATCCCAGGTAAACAACCTAACATTACATCTGGAAGAACTAGGAAAAAAAAAAATGAAGGCAAGCCAGTCAGCAGAAGAAAAGATAGTAAAAATTAAAGCAGGACTAATTTCAATAAGAACAACAACAACAAAAACTATGGAAAAATGAATAAAACAAAGAGCTGGTTCTTTGAAAAGATCAATGAAACTGACAAACCCTTGGCTAGCCTCACTAAGGAAAAATGAGAAATGACTCATATAAACAAAATCCGAAATGAAAGTGGAGAAATTACCACAGACATCATAGATTAACAAAGGTCATACTATAATACTATGAAAGATTATATGCCACCAAATACCACACTCTGGATGAAATGGACAAGTTCCTAGAACAATACTATCTTCCTAGACAGAATCACAAAGAAGTGGAAAACCTAAATAGACTCACCCATAAGCAGGGAGGAAATAGAAACAACTATCAAAACCCTCCCAAAAAGTAAAAGTCCAGGACCAAATGTCTATACTAGTGAATTCTACTAAACATTCAAAGAAGATGTGTTACCTATCCTTCTCAAAGTCTTCCAAAAATAGAAAAGCAACATTCCCTAATATATTTTATAAAGCCAACATAACTCTTATACTAAAACCTGGCAAGTACAACACACACACACACACACACACACACACACACACACACAAAACAAACAAAACAAAAAAACAAACAAAAAAACCCCAAAACTACAGACCAATATCTCTAATAAATACAGAGGCAAAATTCCTAAACAAAATACTATCTAATCGAATACAATACATCAAAAAAACAATGCATCGCAATCAAGTGGGATTCATTCAAGGACCACAGGGATGGTTCAACATAATTAAATCGATCAACATAAGACACCATATCAACAAAACAAAGGACAAAACTCATATGATCTTATCAATAGATGCAGAGAAGGCAATCATTAAGATAGGACATCCATTTATGTTTAAAACACTTAATAAAGTTGGTATAGAAGGAAAGTATCTCAGCATAATAAAAACCATATATGACAAACCATCAGCCAATATCATACTATTGATATTGGTGAAAACTGAAGACTTTTTCTCTAAAATCAGGAAGATGACAAGGCTGTCCACCCTCTTCACTCTTATTTAACATAGTTCTGGAAGTTTTAACCAGAGTAATCAGGCAGGAAAAAGAAATAAAAGGCATCCATATCAGGAAAGAAGAAGTAAAGGTATCACCTTTTGCCAATGACATGATCCTATATATAGGAAACTCCAGATACTCCACCAGAAAAAACTATTATAAACAATAAGTTAATACAGTAAAGTCACAGGATACAAAATCAATATTCAAAAATCTACAGCTTTCCTATATGACAAGAATGAAACTTCATAAAATGAACTTCAAAAAACAATTTCTTTTACAACTGCAATAATAAAATAAAACAAAATGCCTCAGAATAAACATAAAAAAAATGTGAAGGACCTATATACTGAAAAGTACAAAGCATTATTGAAAGAAATTGAAAAAGACACAATGAAATGGAAAAATATTCCATGTACTTAGATCAGAAGAATCAACACAGTTAAAATGGCCATATTATTCAAATCAATATACAAATTTAATGCAATTCACATTAAAATTTCAATGTCATTTTTTTAAAAGAACCAAAAATGACCAGGTTTGTATGGAACCATAAAAAAAACAAATATCCACAGCAATTTTGAGAAAAAAGGGTGAAGCTGGAGGTATCACACTATCTGACTTCAAATTATACTACAGAGCCACAATAATAAAACAGCAAGGTATTGGCAGAAAGACATACAGACCAATGGAAAAGAATCAAGAACCTAGAAATAAAACCATATATATATAGTTTATTTGCTCATGTATATATACATACACATATACATAAGCAAATAATCTTTGACAAAGGAGCCAAAAACACACAAAGGAGAACAGAAAGCCTCTTGAATAAATGGTACTGGGAAAATCGGAAAAGAATGAAACTTGCTTACACCTTGTTCCTATGCACAAAACTTAATTCAGAATGGATCAAAGACTTAAATATAAAAGCTAAAATAATAAATTGCATAGAAGAAAACATAGGTACTAAACTTATGGACCTCAACTGTAGAGAACATTGCATGAATTAGACCTCAAAGACAAAGGAAGTAAAGGCAAAATAAATCAACGGGACTATCTCAAACTAAAAAGTTTCTGCACGGCAAAAGAAACTGACAACAAAACAAAAAGGCAGCAAAACAAATGGGAGATGATATTCACAAACAACAGCTACAATAGGGTTAATATCCAAAATATATTAAGAACTTAAACAGCTCAACAACAAACAAGCAAACAATCCAATTTAAAAATGAGAAGACCTGAACAAACAATTCTCCCAAGAAGACAAATGGCCAACAGATATATGAAAAGATGCTCACCTTTGCTAGTTATTAGAGAAATGCAAATCAAAACTACAAGGAGATACCACCTCATACCCGATAGATTGGCTATTATCAATAAGACAGGTAATAACAAGTGTAGAGGTTGTAGAGAAAAAGGAACCTTCATTCACTGCCGGTGGAAATGTAAACTGGTATAGCCATTATGGAAGAAAGTATGGTAGTTCCTCAAAAAATTAAAATTATTATGACCCAGCAATCTTTCTACTGAGTATCTACCCAAAAAACTCGAAAACATTTGTACACAAAGACATATGCAATCCCATATTCATTGCAGCATTATTCTCAGTGGCCAAGACATGAAAACAACCAAAGTGCCCCTCGATAGAGGATTGGATAAAGAAGATGTGGTACATAGATACTATGGAATACTACTCAGCCATAAGAAATGATGACATTGTAACATTTACAACAACATGGAAGGACCTTGAGAACATTATGCTGAGTAAAATAAGTAAAACAGAAAAAGCTAAGAACTATATAATTTCATAAATAGATGGGATACAAAACTGAGACTCATGGACATAGATAAAAGTAAAGTGATTACCAGGGGAGACAGTTGGGGCATGGCAGGAAGGGGAGAGGAGTAAATAGGGACAAATATACCATAACAGAAAATGATCTGACTTTTGATGATATGTACACAACACAACCAACAATTCAAATGCTAGAGAAATATTTATCTGAAACCTATGTACTTTTATTGGTCTATGCTATCCCATTAAATTTAATTTTCTAAGTTAAAAAAAAGACTTAAAGAAAAAGAAAATTAAAAAATAAAGAATAAAAAGAAAAAGGATAAAGAGACTGGAAAAGGAGAAAAGAAACAATTTTTATTTCAAAAAAAAAAAAAAAAAACGGAGAAAGGGCAACCCTGTGCTCACAGTGGGGAAGCAAAAAGCAACTGAGTTTACTCTGCAGGCCCTTAAAGAGTTCAGAAATCGGCAACACAAAATACTGGAAGTACAGGTGAAAGTGGAGCGAAAATAGAACAATGTGTTGAAAGTCTGTTTGCAATGCAGTTAGATCCTCAGACTTCTGTCTCTGTCCGAGCAGCCTAGTGACTGCCCTTCTCACCCCACTTGAGAACTATAAGAAGAAAAAACCAAAGGCCCCTTCAACTAAGACAGACCCAGCAAGGAAGCATGTTGCAAACAGAGCAAAAAGAATTTGTACATGTTGAGTTCTGAAACCCACAGTCCTCTTCCCTCATTTGGTTCATAGAACAATAGTAATAAGTCTATTCATCTTTAAATAAGACATTAAAATAATTTTCTCTAGAGAATCTTACTATCCCTGAGATAGCTGGTTGGTTGGTTGGTTTGTCTTTATGATACTTTATAAATGTAAAACCTGTTCTCAGTTCATAGGCCATATAAAATTAGGTGACAGGAATGTAGTTTGTTGACTTTAGTTTACTCAACAGCAACACTGGAAGCCAAGGAACAGTGGAACAATGCATCCAATAGTCTGAAGGAAATTTATTTCCTACCAGAACTTTATACTCAGCCAAACTATCAATTAAGCTAACAGGAGAAAAACATTTTTGGTCTCAAATTTTTTTTCCCTCTAAGTACCATTTTTCAGGATTCTACCATGGCATGTGTGCCAACAAATAGAATACATATATTTAAAAAGAAAAGAAAATGACATTACAAAATCTGAGATCTTCCAAGAAAAATATGAAGGAAACTTACATTATGATAACAAGATATATCAGGAGAGAATCCATTCCAGATTAGAGAAAGTTCAAGTCTCCAAGAAAAAAAATTCTTCCCAGAGATGAAATTTATAGAATACCTAATACAATTAAATATTAATTTTAATATGACCTTATTTCTTACTCTATACTTTTTCTTTATGACTGAGGGGAAAATATATGTATATAGAACAATTGAGTATTTTACAATCTCACTTTAGGCCAAAAGAATAGTAGTCATGGTGAAAATTTGGGACCCCTGTCCATCAGAGACCCTAGGGAGTCATTCTACATCACTGTACAGAAGAATTGCCTCAAGGTACACACCACACATAGGAAGGAAATCACAGAATCCATATGGGTGAAACGATTTTGGTCGTCTCTTGTACTGGTTAAAATCCTGTTCTATTTATAAATAAAAGACACTTAGCAGATGAGCAACCTCAATTTTCCCTTACCAAAATCCTCTTTCACACTTCTTAGAAGAAATTCTAAGCTAATGCACTACATTTATTAGAATATGAATCAAGTTATATTATTTCCTGAATCGAACCTCCATTGTTAGAAAGAACAAACTGGTTGTTGAGCCTTTTCCTAAAAAAAGTACATATATAGGTTGTTTTGGTTATTAGTCCAAGTAACAATTTCGTAATATTCCCTCAACAGTCACTCATTTTCATGAGATACTCTAAAATTTAGCTGTTTTCTTGGCTAAGCTGAAGCTTACTCCAAACTCCTGATCTTTTCTGTATGGATTCATGCCATTTATATTCCTTGAGTTTATCACAGCCTCTTCTTAAAAAACTATAAAATAACTTATTCGTTTCAACAAACACCTCACTTTCTGACTCCACCTCCCTCTTCTGAACCTAAAAGCCACAGACTATTTCTTAGCTATTCTTTCATTTTGGTTCATCTGATTTCATTGTTCTCACCCTTTTTCTTCTCATTTTGTTCTTCCTTTCCTCCATTTTGAGCCAGACTTTTAGCTGATCTCCTTTTTACTTCAGAGTTCCCTTCCCACAGCTGGCCCCAGGCTCAGAGAATAAAGCCACCATGATCTATTCTTCTTGAACTATTACTACTGTTTTTAAATTTTGGCTAAATTTTGTAAGGCCTGGTAATTACTATATTTCTCTGTCATTCATCTCCCTACCACTTTTCTCTCTTTTCCCCTTGTTAACTATCTACTCTGTCAGTTGTAATTGATCCAACAGCAATTAATTCTCTTTCTGCATGAATCAGTCTAGAAGGAATTACTCACTCATGGGTAAGGTCTCTTTGCCATCACAAAAAACCAATGAAGTTGTTATGATCACCCAATTTTAGAGATAAGGAAATTAAAGAACAGAGAGGCTAAAAAACTTTTCTAAGCTCATAAGGCTAGTAAGTTGCAGAGCAGTAGGCAAGTCTAAATCTATCTAACTCTAATCCCATGATTACTCACTGCACCATGTTGCTTTTGCATGAAACAGTGCCACTGTCTCTGTGGTTCAGTAGTATCACTTATAACTAATCCTCAGAGGATTTTGGTTGAATATGCATTTAAATTCGAAAGCACCTGTGTTGCCTCAGAATAATAAGCAGGGGTTTTCTGGAAGATACTAAGCATATGTTAGAGGATATTATGTTGTATTCCTAAGGGTAAGGAACATAATTATAATTATATATTCTGCTCCCCCTGAAAAAGAACTAGATCTTTACCTGTTGATTTTTTCATACTCATGCAGAAACCATTAAAGTTCCCTAAATTACTATAGGGAGTAAAGCAATGTTTGTCTTAAGAAAGAGACATGTTTCAGTTTGAAATAAAAATGACTCAATTCAGAAAAAAAGATTTTTCTCACCGATGAAGGTAACTTGAAGACACTTACTCAGCAAGAGCGAAGGAAAGAGTAAATCTAAGAAACTCTGTGCTAGCATGGCCCTGGACAGTGAGGCTTAGAGACACAGATGACACGAACAAGGAGAATAGTGGCATGGCTCCAGGGAGCCACGCTAACATAACACAGAGCACAGGAATAGCTGCTCATTCTATTGTCAGATGAGAAAATAAAAGCACTTCTTCAATATACACAGTGGGGGACCTACAGGTAAAGGGAGGAGACTTGCAGAGGAAAGACAAGAATATGTGAAGATGATAAAAATGTTCACTTGCCCAAGAAGTGGTCTTTACCAACGACAATTTTCCCAGGATTTAAGGGCAAATCACAACAGAAATTATTGAAAGGAAGTTTATATGAAAAGCTAAAATAAAATCTCTAAAGCCAGTAGCCACAGCCACCATCACAGCTGCCTGGCCTGTGCAGGTTCACATTGGATTTGGACAGTCAGTAAAGAAACAACGAAGCCAAGAACTGGTGGGCCATTAGCTTTAATCCTAGCTTGCACCTAGTGGGGAAGTAAAAACACACACTGAGCTCCAAAACCCACTCTTTCAGTGCTCACAAAACTACTGATTTATCCTAGTTTCCTAGAATCTAAGGTTTCTAGCTCACCAGCCTTATTCACCTGTTTCCATCTCCTTCTCCCTACACAAACTCTGCACAAACTGGCTTCTCCTTCAGCACTCCGCCATCTTGGCTGCTTCTCCTGGCCTCCTCCACGTGGCCTTTCTCTGCTCTCCTCTCTGCTCTCTCCTCTAATGCTAATCTCAGGAACTGCGAGAGTAAGCTCCCGGTCTGTCCCCATTTTATAGTGTAGAAATCAAAACCTTTAATCCAATATACAAACAAGGAAGTCTCTGATACAAAGTCATTTCTCTGAGGCATCATGGGATTCCTCATAAGACTGCACCACCCCCTATCATGCCCCTATCATGTCAAGGGTGTGGGGAAAAGCTGAATCTTAAAACTAAGCCTTAGCCTGACCAGGCGGTGGTGCAGTGGATAGAGCATCAGACTGGGACGCAGAGGACCCAGGTTCGAGACCCCGAGCTCGCCAGCTTGAGTGCAGGCTCATCTGATTTGAGCAAGGCTCACCAGCTTGAGCCCAAGGTCGCTGGCTCGAGCAAGGGGTCACTCAGTCTGCTGTAGCCCCCCTCCCAGTCAAGGCATATAAGAGAAATCAATCAACGAACAACTAAGGAACCGCAACAAAGAATTGATCGTTCTCATCTCTCTCCTTTCCTGTCTGTCTGTCCCTCTCTCTGACTCTCTCTGTCTCTGCCACACACACACACACACACACACACACACACACACACACACACACACAAACTAAGCCTTAGGCTATAACCACCCTGCATATAGCCTGTCCCTCACACCCAATGCAAACTATAAGCTAGCAAACATATATATTTACAAACTTATTTGACCAACAAAATCACATAATTTAAAAAACATTTTTGCTATTGTCTCATTTAATTCTCTAACTATATAATATTATACATGCTATATTATAAAAAAACAAAAACATTAGATTTGACATCAGAAGACTTAGAGAAAATAAAAGTTAAATAATTTAATAAACAGTGAATTACTATACAAAATTATTTTCATCATTGTTATTGATGGGGGATGTCAAGAGTTAAAATTTTAGCTTAAATAATAGTAGCTTTAGTTATTACCAATAAACTTAATCACTTCTCGGCCTTTTGGCTAAGATCAAGTGTAGTTATTACCAATAAACTTAAAGGTTAATGAAAGTAAAAGCTTTGTTCCAGGAACAGGGATACCTGAATGGGCCTGCATGACTTAATGAGATCTGTAAGCAATCCACCCTTGTACCCCAGGGGACTGCAAGTAATCCACTTTTGTGCCTGAGAGATCTGTGAGCGAGAGAAGCCCTTGTGCCCCAAGGACTGAATGACCACTGACTATGATCTAATTATCTTTGACTATGATCTGATTAATTCTCCCTTGAAATTCTAAAACACTTACCTAACTTTTCTTCCCCTCATAAAAAGGTTGGCTCAGGGTAGGGGGTTGACATAACTTGTTAGGGTACAAAACCTCAGATCACCAGCCATTTGAATGAAGCACCCATAAAGATTCAATTGCTATCTCTACTTATTTGGCTGAAGTGGGGACAGGCAGCACAAACACCGATATTTCTGGTTTCATTATCTTTTGTAACCGTCATCTGACCACTAAGTAAAAAGGTCAAATGTTAGTGTTCCATTCTTCCACATGATAGAAATAAGGTTTAAAGGGGTGAAGTAGGCCCTGGCCGGATGGCTCAGTGGTGGAGCGTTGGCCTGGTGTGCGGAAGTCCTGGGTTCGATTCCCGGCCAGGGCACACAGGAGAGGTGCCCATCTGCTCCTCCATCCCTCCCTCTCTCCTTCCTCTCTGTCTCTCTGTTCCCCTCCCACAGCCAAGGCTCCATTGGAGCAAAGATAGCCTGGGCACTGAGGATGGCTCCATGGCCTCTGCCTCAGGCGCTAGAGTGGCTCTGGTCGCAACAGAGCGACGCCCCAGATGGGCAGAGCATCGCCCCCTGGTGGGCGTGCTGGGTGGATCCCGGTTGGGCGCATGCGGGAGTCTGTCTGACTGCCTCCCCGTTTCCAGCTTCAGAAAATACAAAAAAAAGGGGGAGGGGGGAAGTAAACTATTTTCACCAGGAAGTGATAGAGAAATGAGACTGTTACTCAAATAGAAGCTTTCTTATTTCAAGTTGTAATATATTTTACTATTTTTTTCTTTGTAGATTAATTTATGAGTACATTGAAAAGAGATTTTGGTAAGAAGAGAAGTGAAAACTGAAAGATTTCAGCTAAAACAGAAAAACCAAGACCAGTGTCCTTTTTAAAGAATGATCAAATAGACTAATCAGATACTATCTTTAAGTTTATAAGCTTAATTTTAAAAGGATTAAACTACTTTCCTGGGAAATTACTTTAAGAAACTTCTTACCCTCCACCTACTTTTTATTTATTTATTGCCTGAAGAGTTTAAATAAAGATAATAAATTGCATGATCAATACAAACAACGAAGTTGCTTTGCTTAAAGCTGATAACAGAGTATATAGATTTTCCATGAATAATTGAAAAAGGTTCAACAAAAAGGTTTGAATTCTCCTGTCTCTGCCCCTCTTCTTCTCTGCATTTATTACGGAGCCAGTTCCTGACTCTTCACATGGAAAGAAATCAAACCCACTTAAGTCAATCACCCCCCACAGCCAGGAGGGTCTATTTACTGCCTGCAGAGAGCAAGCCACAGTCAGCTACATAGTAAATGTTCAGGAAGAAGCAATCCACATCCTAAAGGGGTGAAAGCCTATCGGTCACTTCCTAGCCAAAACCCAGGGCTGATGACCTTAGTGTGTGAAAGCCAGGCAATTTTTTGTTGCAAATTACAATAACTGCATTACCTTCAAACCTGTTGTTCTTCAAGAGGCATCAGATAGTTTTCTTTAAGGTGACCTTGAAAGCACCTTTTTGTTGTTGCTCTTATTTGTTCCATACCTTTTTTTTATTATTGTGGTAAAAACACTTAAGATGGAATCTACCCTCTTAACAAGTTGATAAGTGCTCAGTACAGTATTATTAACTATATGTACAATATTGTACAGCAGATCTCTAGAATTCATTAATCTTGCATTACTGAAACTTATGCCTATTGAAAGGCAATTCCCAATTCCCCTCTCCCTATCACCCTTGGCAACCAACATTTAATTCTCTGTTTCTGTTTCTATGAGTTTATTTTACACAAGTAGAATCAAGCACTAGTTATCCTACTATGACTAACTCATTTCACTGTTATATATTAAACATCAATGGATGGACGGACAAAGAAAATGTGATATACACATGGAACAGAATATTCTCCAAACTTTAAAATAAGAAAAAAAAAAAAAGGAGGAGGAGGAAATCCTGCCATATGCAACAACATGGATGAACCTGGAGAACATTATGCTAAGTGAAAGATACACTTGTAGCCTGACCTGTGGTGGTGCAGTGGATAAAGCGTCGACCTGGAAATGCTGAGGTCACCAGTTCAAAACCCTGGGCTTGCCTGGTCAAGGCACATATGGGAGTTGATGCTTCCAGCTCCTCCCCCCTTCTCTTTCTCTGCCTCTCTCTCCTCTCTCCCCCTCTCTGTCTCTCTCTCTCCCTCTCTCTCTCCTCTCTAAAAATGAATTAAAAAAAAGATGCACTTGTAGTTTAGAGATATATTTCACATCTTCACTCTACCAACAATGAACATATAGGATATTCAGAAAGGTTTTTGATCTGCATGGCTTATCTCCCCAAGATTCTGACAGAAAAATGTTGGCAAGAACTTAAGGCTACTATAGTTCAGTATCTGATTCAAGATGACAAAGTCTGGTCATTTTGGTGACTATGGCCTAAGCCCTAGGGGTTTCTTCATCTTATCTCCTCTCTCATTCTTCCCTCATATAGAACCGAACTCTAACAGGAAAACTTCCATCCTTCTGAACTAAAAGACCAGAAGATAGAACCTGGGGCACCATAGCCATTAGAACATGAGGGGAAATCTCAGAAAGAAAGGACCTATAGAATGGAAATAAGGAGCCTGACCAGGCGGCGGCACAGTGAATAGAGCATCAGACTGGGTCACGGAAGACCCAGGTTTGAAACCCCAAGGTTGCCAGCTAGAGTGCAGGCTCATCTGGTTTGAGCGAGGCTCACCAGCTTAAACCCAAGGTCACTGGCTTGAGCAAGGGGTCACTTGGTCTGCTGTAGCCCCCTGGTCAAGGCCCATCTGAGAAAGCAATCAATGAACAACTAGGGTGCCACAATGAAGAAGAATTGATGCTTCTCTCCCTTCCTGTCTGTCTGTCCCTATCTGTCCCTCTCTCTGTCTCTCTCTGTCTCTGACACACACACACACACACACACACACACACACACACACACACACACGAATGGAAATAAGGAAACCATGAATAGTGAGCATGAACTCTGCCCTAGTCTCTGGGTGACCTTTAAACCATGCATACTTGGGTAGCTTGCAGGTAAGGCTTAGAGAACTGAATTTGAAATTTAAGCCACCACAAATGCAAGAGGGCAAGAGTTTGCAATTTGAGTCTAGCAAAGTTAATTCTCTCCTGAAACAGAAACACCAGTAGTCTTTAAGGAAGTAAACAGAATCTAGAATTTCTACAAAGAAATATTCTGTTCTAAGCTTTCCAGGATATAGTAATCTATAACTATGCAACAAGAACCAAAAGAGTGTTATCTCTGTTTACAAGAAAGATAATTAATGGAGGCCAACATCAGGATAAGACAGATGTTAAAATTAAGAAGCATAACAAATAAAAGATAGGGAATCTGAACAGTGAAATATAAAACATAGAATAGAACAAAAGGAAAATTACTGAAATATACAATATCTGATATTAAAGATTATATTGATGGACATAATTGCATATCAGAGAGATAATAAAAAGTATCAGTGAACTTGAAATTACCCATTAAATAGAAATTATCCAGATGGAAAAAAAAGAGAAATAATATTAATAAGATTTAAACAAAATTTTAAGGGTCTGTGGAATAATGTCCAAAGTCTACCACATGTATACGTGGAAGCCCAGGTTTGGGGGGAAAATAGGTCAGGAAATGTATTTGAATAAATAGTCAAAATCTCCCCCAAATTTGGTAAATACTTATACATAAATATTGAAGTAGATCAATGAACTCCACACTGGATAAATACAAAGAAAACCATCACTATATATAATCAAGCTGCTGTAAATCAAAGTTAAATATAAACACTTAAAATAACCAGAGAAAAATGACATATTACAGGGAAATAATTATTATTGTACACATCTCATTGGAAACTAGGGAGGTCAGAAAACAAACAATACCCTGTAAAATACTGAAAGAATAATCTGTTAACCCAAAATTCTATATACATTGAAAATAACCTTCAAGAATTAAGGTTAAAATAATGGCATTTTTAGATAAAACAAAACTAAGAGAATCACCAGCAGACCTATACTATAAGAAATGAAACAAAAATAACTGTTCTTAAAATTGTTCTTAAGGTTGAATAAAAACGGTATCAAAATGAAAATCAGATCTTCAAGAAAGACCAGAGAGCATCAGATATGGTGAATATCTGGGCAAATAAGAAAACACAATATTTCGGTCCTGGCCGGTTGGCTCAGTGGTAGAGTGTCGGCCTGGTGTGCAGAAGTCCCGGGTTTGATTCCTGGCCAAGGCACACAGGAGAAGCGCCCATCTGCTTCTCCACCCCTCCCCCTCTCCTTCCTCTCTGTCTCTCTCTTCCCCTCCCGCAGCCGAGGCTCCATTGAAGCAAAGATGGCCCGGGCGCTGGGGATGGCTCCTTGGCCTCTGCCCCAGGTGCTGGAGTGGCTCTGGTCACAACAGAGCGATGCCCGGGAGGGGCAGAGCATCGCCCCCTGGTGGGCAGAGCGTCGCCCCCTGGTGGGCGTGCCGGGTGGATCCCAGTCGGGCGCATGCGGGAGTCTGTCTTGACTGTCTCTCCCCGTTTCCAGCTTCAGAAAAATACAAAAAAAAAGAAAACACAATATTTCTATTAATTTTTTAAAAATATATATGATTAGCCTGACTGGTGATGGCACAATGAATAGAGCATCAACCTGGGAGCTGAGGTCCCAGGTTCAAAACCCCAAGGTTGCTGGCTTGACTATGGGTTCATTGACATGATCCCATGGTCGCTGGCTTGAATCCAAAGGTCACTGGCTATAATTTCAAGGTTGCTAGCTTGAGCTCAAGGTCATTGGCTTGAGCAAGGGGTCACTGGCTCAGCTGGAGCCTCCCAGTCAAGGCACATATGAGAAACAATCAATAAACAACTAAAATGATAGAACTATGAGTTGATGCTTTGCATCTCTCTCCCTTCCTGTTTCCATCTCTCTCTCCGTCTCTCTCTCTCTCTTGCATATATATATATATGATTAAAGAAAAATATATTGTTTTATGGTGCTTACAATATATATTCAATGCAAAAGAGCTAAATATAAGACCTGAAACAATCAATTAAAGAGACAAAAACATAGTTACTAAACTTATGGACCTTGGTATTAGAGAAGAGTTTATGAATTTGACCCCAAAGGTAGGGGTAGTAAAGGCAGAAATAAATCAATGGGACTATATCAAACTACAAAACTCTGCACAGCAAAAGAAACTGCCAACAAAATAAATAGGTAACCAAACTAATGGGAGAAGATATTTGCAAACTATAGCTCCCAAAAGGGGTTAATATCCAAAATGTATAAAGAACTCATACACCTCCACACCAAACAAACAAACAATGCAATTTAAAAATGGGCAGAGGACCTGAACAGACACTTCTCTCATGAAAACATACAAACAACAAGTAAACATATGAAAAGATTCTCATCTTCACTAGCTATTAGAGAAATGCAAATCAAAACTACAATGAAATACTAACTCACACCTTTTAGATTGGCTGTTATCAATAAAACAGATAATAACAAGTGTTACAGAAGCTGTGGAAAAAAAGTAACCCCCATTCACTGCTGGTGAAAATGTGAACTGGTACAACCACTATGGAAAACAATATGGAGCTTGCTCAAAAATTAAGAATAGAGTTCTCTTATGACCCAGCAATCCGTCTAATGGGTATCTGCCCCCAAAATATGAAAACATTTATTTGCAAAGATATATGTACATCTATGTTCATTTCAGCATTATTCACAGTGGCCAAGACATGAAAACAACCAAAGACCAAAGTACCCTCTGATAGAGGATTGGATAAAGAAGATGTGATACATATATACAATAGAATACTACTCAGCCATAAGAAATGATGAAATAACTTCCATTTGTAACAACATGGATGGATATTAAAAATATTATGCTAAGCAAAATAAGTTCAGAAAAAGTCAAGGACCATATGATTTCACTCATATGTGGAATATAAAAGTGAAAGAAACAAATGAACAGACAAGAAAAACAAACAAACAAAAACTCATAGACACAGATAACAGCATGGTAGTTACCAGAGGAAGGGGTTTAGGAGATAGTAAAGGTTAATGGAAGTCAAAAATATCATGAAGGAAGAAGATTTGATTTTCAGTGGTGAGTACAAAATGTAAAATACAGATGATGTATCATAGAATTGTACATTTGAAAGTTATATAATTTTATTAACCAATGTCACCCCAATAAATTTAATTTAAAAAATGAAATTAAAATAAAATAATATAATATATTAAATATATACATACACTCAGATATACTATGTATGGCAACTGGAATATAAAAAAATGGGGGAAGTAGATAAGTGGAGATTCAGAATTTTATGCAAATATTAACCCAAAATATTCTATAAATTTTTAAGAATGAGTATTGTAATTTATAGAGCAACCACTAAATAATGCAAGGAGCTATATTTAAAAAGCCAATGAGGCCCTGGCTGGTTGGCTCAGTGGTAGAGCGTCGGCCTGGCGTGCAGAGGTCCCGGGTTCGACTCCCGGCCAGGGCACACAGGAGAAGCGCCCATCTGCTTCTCCACCCTCCCCCTCTCCTTCCTCTCTGTCTCTCTCTTCCCCTCCCGCAGCCGAGGCTCCACTGGAGCAAAGATGGCCCAGGCGCTGGGGATGGCTCCCTGGCCTCTGCCCCAGGCGCTAGAGTGGCTCTGGTCGCAACAGAGCGATGCCCCAGAGGGGCAGAGCATCGCCCCCTGGTGGGCAGAGCGTAGCCCCTGGTGGGCGTGCCAGGTGGATCCCGGTCGGGCGCATGCTGGAGTCTGTCTGACTGTCTCTCCCCGTTTCCAGCTACAGAAAGATGCAAAAAAAAAGCCAATGAATACAGTAAAATGTAATTCTAAAAATATTCAAATACTCTAAATAATGTAAAAGAAAGCATGAGAAAGAAAACAGAGGGCCAAAACATAAGAGACAAAAAGAAAATCAACAATAAAATGGTATATCTAATTCAACAATATTAATCATTATATCAAATGCAAATAAACTAAACACTACAGTTAAATGGTAGAGATTATCAGAATGGATAAAAAAGAAACAGAAAAACCAATTATATATGCTGTCTATAAGATAAGTATTATAAATAGATACAGACAGGTAAAAGAAAATGAATATAAATAATTGTACTAGATAATTAGTAGAAGGCTGAATAAAATAAATTTCAAGATAGAGTATTATAGCAATAAGTTTGGATATTTTATTAAATAAAAGGGTAAACCTATCAAAAAATCAAAATTATTAATATGCATACACTTTATAACAGAGCTGAAAATGCATTAGGTAAAAATTGATAGAATTAAAGAAATAGCCCTGGCTGGATTGCTCAGTTGGTTGGAGCACTGTTCTGCAATGCAGAGGTGGCTGGTTTGGTCTTTGGCCAGGGCACATACTCCCCCTCTTCCTCTCTCTGGATTTAATAAAAAATGAAAATAAAAATAATGAATAAAAAAATAGAAAAAAAGACCAAAAACAGAATTAAAGAAATAACAAATTCCACAAAAATAATGATCTCTTAAAAGCCTTCTCTCCTTAATCGCTAGAACAAAAAAAAAAAATTATCATTAAAAACACAGAAAATCAGAAAACACTTCTAAGCAACCTGACTTAATTGCTATTATATATCTATAAACCCAATCACTTCAGAATTTATATTATTTCTAAGACTACATAGTATGTTCACCAAGATGTTCACCCTTGAGGTAAAAGGCAAACCCGAAACAGAGCAGCACTCATAAGACCAAAGCCCACCTTTGGACCAGCTCATTACGTGGTTACATTAAGATTGTTTGTCCCTATTTTACTACAAAAGTAATTATTCTCTGGAGAAATGTAACATCCAGAGTCTCAAAGTATCTTTATAATTTTTATTCACAATGATTGACATCAATTAAAAATAACTAGGCATAGCAGGAGACAACATTACAGAAAAGAAAGAGAGAGAAAACAGACAACAGAAATAGCCACAAAAAATAAATAAATAAAGCCAGTGGAACAAATAGAAAATGGATGACAGAATTAATCCTTTAAATTAAAGGCTAAAATTTAAGGAAGTTAGATATTTTTTAAAACAACTATGTGCTACTTATAGGACATTTTTAAGCTACTTTATTCAAGTACAACTGACAGGTAAAACCTATACATATTATTGTATATAACTAGATGAATCTGGGTTTAATTAAACACCCATGAAACAATCACCATCATCAAGGCACAGACATACCCATGGCCTAAAGCAGTGGTCCCCAACCTTTTTTGGGCCACGGACCGGTTTAATGTCTGAAAATATTTTCACAGACCGGCCTTTAGTGTGGGATGGATAAATGTATTACATGACCAAGACAAGCATCAAGAGTGAGTGTTAGACTGATGTAACAGAGGGAATCCGGTCATCTTTTAAAAATAAAACATCGTTCAGACTTAAATATAAATAAAACGGAAATAATGTAAGTTATTTATTCTTTCTCTGCGAACCAGTACCAAATGGCCCACGGACCAGTACCGATCCAAGGCCCAGGGGTTGGGGACCACTGGCCTAAAGGATACACATTAAATAGAAGTATATAGAAAAGTTGAAATAAAAGAATGCAAAAACCTGATAGTGCTGTACTAATATCAGCCAAAGTAATCTTTAAGATAAGAACCATTAGTAGACAAATATTTCAAATTATAATGTGCATCACTTTACTAGAGCTGTATAAACTTTATTAGAATATTAAATATATATATATATTAGTGAATCAATTATAGATAATATAGAAAATCTATTACAGATCCTTCTTTACCTATCTGTAAATGCTGGCTGTTTTCCCAAGTCTCATTCCACTTATACACCCAGTATAATCCAGAGCCTGCACTGAAGTTCACCAGAGCCTCCTAGAAGAAGAGCTCATTATCCTGCATATGCCCTATAGACAAAGAAAATGCAATGAAGTCTGGGGTTTTACTTCGTAGGACTGTCCTTGGTAGTGGGATGGCACTGTAATTCTGAAACCATTTTGCATTTTATAGAAGAAAGAAAATTAGAAAACATATTGTTGGGAACAAGGGTGTTTACTTGAGGGAGGGGAGAGGAAAACAAATACCAAATGAGGGCTGGTAAAGGTCTATTTCACTTTGAATTTGATGTATCAATAATAACAACAAAATTCTAACTGTACTCTGAAAAGGCCCTAAAAAAAGTTAATCTCATAGTAATGACACACAATTAGTGCTTAGTTCTTTTACTGTTCTCTAGTAGAAGTCACAAGGTCTCCTAAGAGAAATGGCTGATGCCAGGTCTGAAACAGGGAAAGTACAAGATGATAATGGAACTTCTTGTACCCAAAAGCAATGAAGTATATAAAAATTAATGAACCCAGAAGATGGCCTAAGGGGACAGCCACTGGTCATATTTGATCATCAAAAAGAACAATGATGGTAATGAATTAAAACACGTGAAAAAAGTATAAGTCCATCATGATATTCAGAAAAAAAGTAGAAAGACAAGGGGGGGAAATTCCTCCCCAGAGAAGAATGTCAGCTGAAAAATGTAGAAGAAATGATAGAATGTAAAATCACCACTCTGACACCCAATATAAGAGTTGATTTAGGCAAAATCACCAATAAATACTAAAGCAAATGTAAAAAAGATTATTGGAGAATGAAATATTCACGTAGACTTAAAGCAACCTCTTATCCGCTGATTATTTACTTTTTACAAAGGGAACAATAAATATTGACAATGGAGACATGATTGTAATGACCTTAACTAGGAAGACAAGTTTGGCATCTCCAAAAGCAGAACACAGCTTGACAATGCAAGCCTTCTGATACAATGCAGACAGAGCTACACAACATGACCTATCTGGTGCTGCTTCCAGAAATACTGACCTGAGTCTAATAATGAAGACTAGCCTGAAAATACCCAGAACTTCAGATACCTTGCAGTACCATGACCGTGACTCTTCATAAGGAATCAATGTCATCAAAAACAGAGGAAGCAGCCTGACCAGTGGTGGTGCAGCAGATAGAGCACTGATCTGGGGTACTGAGGCCCTATATTTGAAAGCCTGAGATCACTGGCTTGAATGCAGCTCACCAGTTTGAGTGTGGGGTCACCAGTTTAATCCCAAAAGTCACTGGCTTGAAGTCCAA
Source organism: Saccopteryx leptura (assembly GCF_036850995.1). Classification (NCBI taxonomy): domain Eukaryota; kingdom Metazoa; phylum Chordata; class Mammalia; order Chiroptera; family Emballonuridae; genus Saccopteryx; species Saccopteryx leptura. The sequence continues at coordinate 67,009,069 of NC_089504.1, read as the reverse complement.
GGTCGCTGGCTTGACTGAAGCCCCCAGTCAAAGCACATTATGAGAAACAATCAATGAGCAACTAAAGTGATGCAACTATGAGTTGATCTTTCTCATCTCTCTCTCTCTTCCTTTCTCTTTCTCTCTTTCACTAAGGCAAACAAACAAAACAAAACAAACAAACCCAAAAAACAAAGGAGCAGAGAACTTTCAGTAAAGATGGCAGCGTAGGTAAAAATGGTACTCAAATCCTCCCACAACCACATCAAAATTAAAACTAAACTACAGAACAACTATCATTCAGAACTGCCTGAAATCATGCTGAATGGAAGGTCTACAACTAGGGATTTGAAGATGTCACATGAGACCAGTAGGAGGGGTGGAGACTTGAAACTTGCTGGTCCCACATCCACTTGTGAGGGTTTAAAATTGAGAGGGACATCTCAGTGTTGGAGGTCCCCCCTGAGAAGCAAGAGGTCCCAGACCCACACCAGGTCTCCCAGCCCAGGGTTTCAGAGCCAGAAAGAGAAGTCCCCACAACTTCTGCCTGTAAAAACCGAAGGGATTGAAGCTAAGTGAGACATAGGACTGTGGGACTCCCAGGCAGCTCGTCTTAAAGGGCCCACAAACAGACTTACTTAAACTCAATGCCTCTGTGCTCTAGCACTGGGGTGGTAACTTAAAAGGAACCAGGAACATATGGGGAGGAACTATATTGTCTGACATCAGGGCAAGGACTGGGGTGGGAGAGGCAGCTTTCTGTCAGTTAAAAGTGCTGGCAGAGGCCATTGTTCCTTTTTTTTCTTTCTTTTTTTTTTTTTTTTTGTGGTAGAGACAGAGAGAGTCAGAGAGGACAGATAGGGACTGACAGACATGAAGGGAGAGAGATGAGAAACCGCCATCAATTCTTCATGGCGATTCCTTATTTGTTCATTGATTGATTTCTAATATGTGCCTTGACCGTGGGGCTACAGCAGACCGAGTAACCCCTTGCTCGAGCCAGCGACCTTGGGCTCAAGCTGGTGACTTTGCTCAAACCAGATGAGCCTGCACTCAAGCTGGCGACCTTGGGGGTCTCAAACCTGGGTCCTCCACATCCCAGTCCGATGCTCTATCCACTGTGCCACCGCCCAGTCAGGCACCATTGTTCCTTTTCTGAGACCACACACACACACACACACACACACACACACACACACACACACAGCCAGCCGGCATGCAGGCACCATATCTGAGTCTCCAAGGACCTGGCTCACACCCGGGGCCAATGCTAAAATCAGCTGAGCTACCCTCAGTGCCCAGGGCTGATGCTCGAACCAATCAAGTCACTGGCTGCAAGAGGGGAAGAGAGAAAGAAGTGGGAGAGGAAAGAGAAGAGATACAAATAGCCACTGTCAGTGGATTTCTTAACAGAAACTTTGCAGGCCAGAAGAGGCTGGCAAGAAATATTCAAAGTAATGAAAAGCAAGGACCTACAACCAAGATCACTCTACCGAGCAAAGCTATCATTTAGAATTAAAGGTCAAATAAAGAGCTTCCCAAATAAGAAAAAGTTAAAGAAGTTCATTACCACTAAACCAGTATTTTATGAAATGTCAAAGGGTCTTCTTTAAGAAGAAGAAGGAGAAAAAAAAGATTAAAAATATGAACAATAGGCCCTGGCCAGTTGGCTCAGTGGTAGAGCGTTGGCCTGGTGTGCAGGAGTCCCAGGTTTGATTTCCAGCCAGGGCACACAGGAGAAGCGCCCATCTGCTTCTCCACCCCTCCCCCTCTCCTTCCTCTCTGTCTCTCTCTTCCCCTCCAGCAGCCGAGGCTCCATTGGAGCAAAGTTGGCCCGGGCGCTGAGGGATGGCTCCATGGCCTCTGCCTCAGGCGCTAGAATGGCCCTGGTTGCAACAGAGCAACGTCCCAGATGGGCAGAGCATCGCCCCCTGGTGGGCATGCCAAGTGGATCCCAGTCAGGCGCATGTGGGAGTCTGTCTGACTGCCTCCCCATTTCTAACTTCAGAAAAATACAAAAAAATATATATATAAACAATAAAATGGCAATAAATATATATCAACAATTAAATCTAAAAAAAACCCAAAATAAACAAATAAGAAGAACAGAAACAAATTCATAGATACAGAGAACCTTTTAAGGGTTGCCAGATGGGAGAGGGATTGAGGGGAAGGTTGAAAAAGGTGAAGGGATTAGAAAGTATAAATTGGTTGTTATAAAATAGTTATGGGAATGTACAGTACAGTGTAGGGAATATAGTCAATAATACTCTAATAATTATGTATCACATCAGATGGGTACAAGACTTATCAGGATGATCACTTAGTAAGTTATATAATGTCTAATGACTGGGTTGTATACCTGAAACTAATATAATATGGTATGTCAACTGTAACTGAAAAATAAAAATTAATTTTAAAAAAAGTAGAGGAAGCAGAGCAACTGTAACTCAAACATTGGTAGTAGAAATACAAAACTGTACAAATACTTTGGAAAATAGTTTGGCAGTTTCTTATAAAGATAAATTCATACTTACTATCCATGAAGTAATCCTACCCTTTGGTATTTACCAAAGAGAAATGAAAACATATGCTCAAATGAAACTTATCTTGAATATATATGGTGGCTTTATTCTTAATCAGTTAGAAGTGAAAACAAACCGAAATTTCTCTCAACTGGTTAATGAATAAACAAATTATAGTATATCTACAGCAGAATAACACCTAGTAACAAGAGAGAACAAGTGATTAACACATGCAACAGTGTGTATAAATCTCAAGTGAATTGTGCTAAACAAAAGAAACCAGACTCAAATATATATAGATATATTATTGTCTCTATAAAATTATAGAGACAAAAAAATATATCAATGATTGTTAGGGTTTTGAAGTAGAAATAGATAAACAGCAAAGAAATATGAATGAATTCTGGAAGGTGATCAAACCATGCTACACCTAGATTGTTATGGTAATAACACAATTATATGTTTGCCAAAACTCAGAACTGTACACTAAAAGGAATGAACTTTTAAAAATATTTTTACAGTTATGTAAATTATACCTCAATAAGTCTGACTTTAAAAAATAAACCAAAGAGAGAGAGGGGAAGAAAGAAAGGAAAGAAAAGAGAGAGAAAGAAAAGAAAAAAGAAAGGAAGGAAGGAAGAGAGGGAGGTAGGAAGGGAGGGAAGGAGGGAGGGAGGAAGGAAGGGAGGGAGGGAGGGAGGGAGGGAGGGAGGGAGGGAGGGAGGGAGGGAGGGAGGGAACCAAAGAAATGTAATGGAACTTTCCTAGGCTGGGAAAGACTTTTAAAAAGACCTAACTGCCAAATGCTATGTATGAACCTTCACTGCTCCTGGATAGGGGAGCAAAGGGCAAAGAGCTACAGTTGTTTTAGGGACAACTGGGAAAATGTGAGCGAGAACTCTTTTAATGTTATTGAATTAATAATTGTTTCTCAGGTGCAGTAATAGGGCTGTGGTTGCATAAAAATTTGTCCTGTTCTTAGGAGGTACATTCTGATGTATTAATATTTAGAGGTAACTTGTAATCACTGCAACCTGCTTTTGGATACTTTGTCTGAAGAGAAGTGAGAGTGCAGAAAGGAACGTGGCACTGGGGTCTTTCCTGTGAGTTTGAACGATTTTGAAATAACAACGAATTATGTTTGTCAAAGCCCAATAGTGCACAGCTACAATCCCCTTCTCCAAAATTCTTGCTGGATGCTGTGGCTTTATTACTCCATCCCCATTTTCCTCCAGTTCTTCCCTTTCAGAAGTTCTACCTTTTGTGGCCCTCTATTTCTTATTCTCTGATCATGCCTTTTGGCTGCCTGGAAAGCATTTGTTTCCAAGGCTGTTGATATCTGCCATTGACCTTCTCTTTCCTTTCCCCTGAGCCAAAGCCTGGTTTGTACAGCTTTGCTATTTTTAAGTCTATTCTATATTCTCCAAGTATCTTTAACAGAGTCAAATAGTATCTAGGTCTCTCTGAGACCATCCACCTTTTTAAAACCTTCCCCCTTGGCCCTCTGTTTTAACTGGAAGTCCATTCACCATCTTTTCCTCCTTTAACTCACAGTCCTGGATACCTAGCCAACTGAGTCAGGGAGGAGTTTGCTTCTAATGTCTCATAAACTCCCACTCCTTAAACTATCCTCCTCTATTGCTCCCTTTCAAGATATTTAGCTGTGAATTCCTCTCCCTTCTTCTAACCTTCTTGCATTCTCAGGCTCACAGATGCACCAAATATGACCCTTTTATATCACAGCATTTCCACAGATGTGGTGTAGGTAAACAGGTGACTCTTACAGATGGAGGGAGAGAAAGGGGCCTCAGGAATATTCTGTAGACTGACGTGTGCACAGATATCTTGAGATAATTTATTTTTTTTAATTTTTTTATTTTTATTTTATTTTTTAGAGATAATTTAAATACACCAATTGGCAAACTTCTTCCATAAAGGGTGTTTCAAAACAGTAAGAAAATATTGTTTTTGTTTTTGTTTTAAAGAGTGAAAGCAAGGAACTTTAACTTCTCTTTTCAATAAACTTTTCCCTTTTGCTCTCAAAAATACATCACTTGTAATTGTTATGTCAATTTTGTTAATGAAATAATCTGCTGAGAAATGGCCATTAGGACTGATTATAAACTGTTTTCCACGGTTTCCATGCCCAGCCCTGTAAACTTGACCAGATTGTCTGGTAGGTTGGGTATCCAGCACCTCCTGTGCTAGCTATGCTCATGACAATTATGAAGCTGATGATGCTCAGCTATTCTAAATCACTCCCTATTATGATCCTAATATGAACCTCCTGACAATTGGCAGCTGTCGACCTTATTCTAGGTTAGATTATTCATGTGGACATCTTCAAATGGGTTTGATCCCACTTGGTAGGTAATTCTGGAATATTTGCTCTCAAAAAACTAGGTATATTATTCATTTTATCATGCAGACAAGCCAGTATCACTTTTTTTAAGCAGATCTGCTTTCTCTACACTAAATTATTAACTTTACTTTGTCAACAGAGCAATATCGACACATATTCATTCAAATAAATATTTCAATCTTAAAGAAATTGATCAGAAAAAATAAACTGGTAAAATACTAATAGCGGGTGAAGTGGGATACAAATGCACTAATTATCAAAGAAACAAATTTAAAAGTTATACCCAATTTATAGCCATTGAAACTGCAAATCTTTTTGTAAAGGATAATAACTGTGTCAGCACAGAAGCAGCGTGTGGGAATGCCTGCCCAAGCAACACAGCTGGTGTAGTGAAGGCAGAGCGCCTGGCTGCAAAGCCTGAGTACTTACATTATCCTACACTATGTCTCTTAAGATGATGTTTAAATAAATCATAGTATGATTATAAAATAGAGTATCAATTATAATTCAAGCTCTCTCAGAATAATTAATGATATCGGGAAATGTTTGTGGCATTATACTAAGTAAAGAAATCAGGATACAAAACTGGGTATAGAGTTATGATCCCCATTCATTTTAAAATATAAACAGAGATATAGGGGCATGTTTGTATGTGTTGTATTGCATGCCAAGTAAAGATATCCTGGATTTATATGTTGAACTAAATTGGCTTATGCCACCAACTGTGTTCCTTATGAAAAAGCAAAATCTTTCTAAGATTTCCTGAAAGGTGATATATTCATAGTCACCTCAACTTCAGGATCCTTTTCTGTTCCATCCTACATCAACCCAGAGTTTAGGCTTTTAGCTCAGCAAATTCTTCAACTTCCACCAAGAAAAAAATAATCACACAACACATTCAAGAGTGTAATAGAATCAGGAGTTTGAAAGGAAGATGGAGAAGTTCATTTATCAATGTGCAAACTTTTTCAAATTGAACAGTAAGTGTCGCCATTTTTAAAAATTACTTTTAGCCACCCTGCCACAGGAAAATTTCCACTGACCACGTGCCTATTAGATTAACCACCCTCACATTTCATGGACACATCTTCCTTCATCCTCCCTTTTCTCTCTACCACCCCTCCTTTTAGAGCAATAAAATAAATTATCCTGTTTTTCCATGCAAGCCACGTAACTTATAGCTGAGGCCCTGGACAACAGTCCTCTCTGGGTCCTGCCTCCTATCCAAAGCTGCTTATCAAGGTATTTTCCCAAATAAAGAAAGTTTCTAACCTCAGAGTAATCCTGGTACACTAGCTACAAAAACTCTTTTGTTCTTGCCTGACCTGTGGTGGTGAAGTGGATAAAGCATTGACCTGGAACACTGAGGTCTGAGGTTGCGGGTTTGTAAAACCCTGGCTCATCTGGTCAAGGCACATATGGGAGTTGATGCTTCCTGCTCCCCCCTCCCCTCTCTAAAATGAATTAAAAAAAAAAAAACTGTTCTCTGGCCCTGGCCGGTTGGCTCAGAGGTAGAGCGTCGGCCTGGCGTGCGGGGGACCTGGGTTCGATTCCTGGCCAGGGCACATAGGAGAAGCGCCCATTTGCTTCTCCACCCCCACCCCCTCCTTCCTCTCTGTCTCTCTCTTCCCCTCCCACAGCCGAGGCTCCATTGGAGCAAAGATGGCCCAGGCGCTGGGGATGGCTCCTTGGCCTCTGCCCCAGGCACTAGAGTGGCTCTGGTCACGGCAGAGCGATGCCCCGGAGGGGCAGAGCATCGCCCCCTGGTGGGCAGAGCATCGCCCCTGGTGGGCGTGCCGGGTGGATCCAGGTCGAGTGCATGCAGGAGTCTGTCTGACTGTCTCTCCCCGTTTCCAGGTTCAGAAAGAAAAAAAAAAAAAAAACTGTTCTCAATCCTGGCTACTCATTAAAATATCTGAGAAGTATTATATTTTGTGTGGTTTTTAATAAATATTACTTCCCGAGCATAGATTTATTTTTACTATCCAGGTGATTCTACCGTGCAAGCAGAGCTGAAAACCACCATGCTGAAATAAAGGCATTCACGTTGTTACACGCATAGCACGTATCTTTGATTCTGTGTTACTTCTTTCTTCACAGCTTGATGTATTTTTAAATTAAGATGCATTTAATAATTTATATCAAAGAGAACTTACAAGCTGCCAAATAGATTAAATGGTGACATACTTGCCATTTCTTGCAATACATATGGGAAGAGTGCCTGGTCTCTCCAAATATACATGAAATCTTTAAGTGAGAGAGTTTAGTGTGACTGATTCATGCATTATGAAGAACTATTATTTGGGCACTGAAAATGCATGAGTAAAAGCTTCTGGCTGAATTTCAAGAGCAACTTGTGATCAGCAGTCAATACAGAAAAAATTATGAGTTGAACCAAATAGAAAATGCAGATAAAATCCCATTAGTTTTTAATAAGTTCTGACATTAAACTATAGATAAAGATGTCACTGGGGTCCAGATTTGAAGTTCCTGTGATTGGAAGCAGTATACATAAGGCTGACCTATATACCTATGCTTGGCCAAAAGTGATACTGAATTAACTTTAGACTGGAAATGAGAAGAAAGCATGGTCTCAGATTTTGTAAGAAGAAAACAGTACATAATTGTTGATGTTTTAGCAATACAGTAACTAAAATAATATTCCATTTTACAACAGAGTGTATCTTAGAATTAAATCACCACAGTACACATAGATATTCATAAACTTAGAAAAACAACTGGATTGAAACACATCAAAATGTTTGCAGTCATTGAGAAGAAATAGACTTATAATTTTTACTCTCTTCTTTAAATTTTCTTTACTTTCTAAATTTTCAAATGAATATAGTTAATCTCATAATCAGGAAAAGTAAGGAATGTTATCAAAACAAATATATGACATGGGTATATCATTTTCAGTCTCTCACTTCCCTAAAAATGGCATCATTTGTCAAAAATACAAATATCAAAATAAAAGAGGTAAAAAATCTCAAAAACTAGACTTCAGAGGACTTAAACTGTAAAGCCTCTTACCCACGATATCTTTTTTATTGTTGTTTTTTATCAAAAGTCCAAGATGCAAAGGATTGTTAATACTTTCTCCATACCCCCATCCATACCTCAAATTCTCTTTAATTAAACCCAGAGCCCAGTTTATTGGAGCGATGTTAAATGTGCCAGAAAAAAAAGAAGCTAAGAAGCTGTCCACCTTCTCCCTTTCAAACATTTCTCACCCGAATGGCATGCTGAGAAACACACACTTAAATTGATTGGTATTAATGCATGCACACAGGTTCCAAAATGTCAGCAAGATGCATTTGCTTTCAAGTTATATTAATTCTGCTGATTACAAAGAGCTGGGTAAATAAATCTTAGTTACACACAAACTATGTTTTAAGGTCCTCACTCATATACCTGTTTAGAATTTTCCTCCTCTATGGCCTCACCTTTATTTATGGATCCATCTGACAGCTGTGTGCCAAGCACCGTTCTAGGACCTGGGAGAACAGTAATGAGCAAGATCAACAAGGTCTCCACACTCAATTAGCTTACAACTAGTAGGGTTAGGAAACAAGTAAGAAGCTAATAAGTGCACTGAATATAATTTTTAAAAAAGAAAACTGGAGAGAATGTCAGGGGCAAAGCAGGGAGAGTCTAGCAGGAACAGGTCCTGGAACTTTGCTTTTTTTTTTTTTTCCCTCTGTGGAAGCTGTATTTCCACAGAGAAAAGAACGCTTACAAGGAGGTAGCTCTGTGGTGACTTGAAGAGCACTGGAGGCTGAGGAAACAGCAAGGTCACCGGCCACCCGGAGGGAGGAGCTTGGTGTGTCCATGGAACGCAAGGAAGGTCAGCTTGGCTAGAAGAGCATGAGGAGGGAATGAGGGGTACAAGGTGAAATCAGAGAAATAAGGAGGAGCCAGATCATGTAGGGCTGTGCAGGCCATAGGATGGAGTTGGATTTTATTCTGTTTGTTACATGAAACCTTGGGAGTGATAGGATGTGATTTATGCTTTTTTTTTTTTTTAATGTCTAATACAGAATGCAAGATATGAATTATCCCTCCCCTGATCTGTTCACACCTTCAGAAATGAACTGGAAACATGTCAGAAAAGCTGTGATCCAGTCCTATAGAAGCTGCATTGCCTCAGTTGAGATACTTAATCCTCTGGCCTTCAGTTCCAAGGGCTAACTCCCCTGCTCTTACTTCCAACCTGCCCCAGACTTGGGCTGAGAGGGCTCCCATGGACAGAGAAAGCCCTAAGCAAAGAGTCACAGCTCCTTGAAGCAGAAGCCATAGGAGAGGCATGTGCAGAAACAGTGGGTGCCAAGAAAGTGTGTCTGAGGCCCCCGAGTTATCTGCCGCACCCTCAGTCTCTTCTCCAACATACTGTGAGGTCCTTGGGATAGGAAGGGCCTGCTCTCGCTGCCAGAGCTGCAAGATGACTTCCTCCAGATTCTGACAAGTCTGGGGAAGGCTGAGTGTCATGTGCACGATGCCGACAGTACTGGTTTTCACCCCTGAAAAGATCTTCCCAAAAGGGCAAAGACTCTGGCCGCCACATTCCTACTCATACATGCAGGACAGCTCCCCATACTGGCCTCCTCTTGGACCAAGTTTGTGGTTTTAGACACAAAACAGGTTAAATCCAATAGAGATTACAGCCTTTAGGAAAATTTTCCATAAACATCTTTCATATTTAAGAAAATGTTAAAATTAACATGCTTTGAGAATTGTCAGACTTTGCAAAGTTTGGTAATTAGGTGGAATTTGTTTCATTTTCTAGTAACAAAATGACAAGATCAAGAGCAAGCATTTATTGAGAGACTTTATCATGTGTCAAGGAAGACAGGCACTTACCTAACATCATATAAATGAGACCTCTATACAAATGAGAAGTATGAATTGACCTGTAATATAAAGTTAAGACATGACAGAGCCAGGTGTCATCTAACAGGGCTGTACTACATTTGAAATGATATAATATAACCCATAGAGAAGGATTACTAATATCATTGAGAATTGATAATCTTAGTCCTAGTTTACTGAGAATTTCTTATAAACCAAGAACAATTCTCAACTCTTTATCTGCTTTAACATATTGAAACTTCACAACAGCTAAGAGAAGTAAGTATTACAGTTCCCATTTAAGAGATGAAGAAACTAAGACAAATTAAATTAAAGAGCTTGTATTTCTACCCTGTGGTGGTGAAGTGAATAAAGCATCGACCTGGGACTCTGAGGTTGCCGGTTCAAGACCCTAGGCTTGCCCAGTCAAGGCACATGTGACAAGGAAATCAATAAACAACTAAAGAGAAGGAACTATGAGTTGATACTTCTTGCTCCACACCACCCATCTCTGTAAAATCAGTAAAAAAAAAAAAAAAAAAAAAGAGTTTGTATTTAACCTATAGTCTTATATTCACCCAAGCTATAATCAAGACTGTAACTTGCCCCAGGTACATTTAGAGAGAGATCCTGTTGACAATCTTCATATCCAGCTATGGAATTACATATTAGAGAACTAAGAAAACATCCCTGAACCCTGTTCAGTCAATGAAGCGCAGCTGGGGGAAGCCTGGAGAAATGTCATCCATTCAGCATCTTGGGTCCTCCACTTCTATGGGCCAATGGATACTCATTTACATTTTTGGATTCTGCCCCGTGTTTCTAAAAATGACTCCATGAAGAGCATCATTTAATATTTCCAAAACTTTATTTTCTTAAAACTGAATAAAAACATAAAAAAATATATCATTTCAAAGTAAAATCACTCTCAATTCTTTGTCCCCTCAGTTGATTTGATGAGAATAGAAGACACTACTACCTAATGGCAAAAAAAAAAAAAAAAAAGGTGGGCCCTGGCCGGTTGGCTCAGTGGTAGAGCGTCAGCCTGGTGTGTGGAAGTCCTGGGTTCGATTCCCAGCCAGGGCACACAGGAGAGGCACCCATCTGCTTCTCCACCCCTCCCCCTCTCCTTCCTCTCTGTCTCTCTCTTCCCCTCCCGCACCCGAGGCTCCATTGGAGCTAAAGATGGCCCGGGCGCTGGGGATGGCTCCTTGGCCTCTGCCCCAGGCACTAGAGTGGCTCTGGTCGCGACAGAGCGACGCCCTGGATGGGCAGAGCATCGCCCCCTGGTGGCGTGCCAGGTGGATCCCGGTCGGGCGCATGCGGGAGTCTGTCTGACTGCCTCCCCGTTTCCAGCTTCAGAAAAATACAAAAAAAAAAAAAAAAAAAGGTATACTTTAATTGATTCCTTATCTTCAGAGAATAAAACAAACAAACAAAAATAACCCTTTAAGTACTTTCTCTCATGTACCTTCCAACAAGAATTCTCTAAATTTGGTTCTCTATGAATTAGCTCAAAATTAAGTGTACATCATTTTCCTTCACTGGAGGAAAGGTTTAAAAAATAACCGCTAGCAACACCTCAGCACTTTGTGAAAACTCAATTTACTGGCAAAAATGAAAAGAGATTATTTTTAACACAGCAAGATGCTAACGAATGCAGTCAATTCTTTTGTTTACTATTCTCTAGGTACAACCTTTGCAGAGAAAACTAAGCATGTCAAATCCACTCCGTTCCACCTACTGGCCCCTTCCCTACATCTCATTTTCCTCTTCTCCCTTTTATCACCCTCCAAAACCGCAGGACTTCCTGTACCTTCCCCTGTTACTAAAGTCAAAGGCCCTGCACTCGTTCTCTGTAAATAGACACATGGCATCAGTGCCATGGTACTGACAGGGGAGGCACAGACACGTTTCCTCATCGCATTAGTTAACTGTTGCTACACAGAAAATTATTCCAAAATGGCTATTGCAGGCCATGCCAGTCTCTGTTGGGCCCCTTGTATTTCTTTTGAGCAGAGGCACTGACCACTTTTGGTCAGATTATCTTTTTTAAGATATTTGTATAGCAAACAATCCTGGAAGATGGAGCAGAGGCCAGAACTGTTTGCCATGCAGTATACTAAAAATAATGTCTCCCTCCAGGGTAAAGTTTGAAAAGATTTTTCTGAAATCCTCTTATAAAATATTGGGGTTTCCCAAGCTGAGGGTTCCTCAGCTGTGAGGCAAACCCACTGTGTGTGCAGCATCCACCAGTGTGTATCCCTGCATCACCCCCAAGGTACTTGGGGGCAACAGGAACCAGTGCAAATGTGAGCTCACGCTGACTTCTGTGCTGTGAATAATACAAGTCTTTGGCTCTGACTCAGTCCTGTGACTTCTATTAGTATCCATAAACTGTGGTTGGCTTATTTGTTAGCTTACAAGTAGGGTAACAGCTCAGATTTTTCTCATTTTTGACAATTATTTCAAACAACAAACATTTATTTTCTCACAGTTTCTGAGAGTCAGGAATCTGGAATTTGCTTACCTGGGTGATTCTGGCGTGGGTATCTCATGAGATTGTTGGGAAGCTATCAGCTGGGGCAGCAATCATCTGAAGGCTTAACCGGGGCTGAAAAATACAATGTCAAGAAGACTAACTTATATAGCTGTTGACTAAGGCATTGGTTCTTCACTACACTAGCCTCTCCACAGAGTTCTGCGCATGTGCTCAAAACATGGCAGGCAGCTTTCCCCCAGAGCAAGTAATCCAAGAGAGCCAAAAAGAAAGAAGTTACAGCATCTTTTCTAATCTAGTCTCAAAAGCGATATACCATCACTTCTGCCACATTCTTCTGGGTACACAGCTCAAGCCCAGAACATCATGGGAGGAAATGCATGAGGGTGTGCACCTTATGAGGCAGGAACCATGAGGGCACCTGGAGACCGTTTTCAGGTGAGTACCTCACTCACGCGTGGGGAACTCACTGACGTTACCAGGAGCTTTTGAACTAGGGAAGCTAGAAATGAAGGAAAAATGGTTTAGAAAAAGATAGAATGCACTTCATTTTTCTTCAGCTTATTATATTTTTTACTCTTTTTTGTGGTTTTGTTTTTTTATGTTATTTTTTCTCTTTTTATCATTTTTTTCTGTTTCTGCTCTTTGTTCTCTGTAGTTATTTTTCTATTTATTTTTAGAATTTTCATTTCTTAACTGTATTTTTTCAATTATTATTTTTCAATTTTTAGTTGTCTCTTGTTAGAGTTCTAAACAATACCACTCTAAAATGCCATCAAGGAAGAAGAAATCAAATATCATGGATACACAAGACAGAGAAGTAGTTCAGATATATGATGAAATATCTTCAGAAAGAAATCTCAATTACATGGACCTTGGAGTTAAATGACAAAGAATTCAAAATTGAAACTCTAAAAATATTCAGTTAGATACAAGAATATACTGACAAGCAATTTAGTGAGCTCTAAAAATAAATTAATGAACAAAAAGTAGTTCCAAGGAGATGCAAACTACTAAAAAGAACCAAACAGAGAGGAAAAACTCAACACATGAACTGAAAAATGAGGTAGAAAGCTTAGATAATAGAAAATACCAGATAGAGGAGAGAATCAGTGACATAAAAGACAGGAAACAAGTAATATTACAGAGAGAAAAGGAAAGAGACTCACGAATTTTAAAAAATAAGAGCCCTACAAGAATTGTCTGACTCCAACAGAAAGAGTAATATAGACTAATTGTATATCAGAAGAAGAAGAGAGAGAAAAGGGAATGGAGAGTCTATTCAAACAAATAATAATGAGAATTTCCCAAGCCTCTGGAAATAGTGAGAGCATCAAATTCAAGAAGCAAACAGAAAACCGAATTACCTCAACTCAATCAGACCTAATCCAAGGCACATAGTAATGAAACTGTCACAAATCAATGACAAAGAAAGAATCCTCAAGGCAGCTAGGAAAAAGAAGCTATATAAAAGAAGGCCCATTAGGTTATCATCAGATTTCTCAGCAGAAAATCTGCAAGCCAGAAGAGAATATACCCAAACATTTAAAGTCCTGAAAGAGAGGAATTACCAGCCAAAAATACTAACTATATCCATCAAAGTTATCCTTCAAATATGAAGGAGAAATATAAATGTTTACAGACAGAGAAGCTAAGGGAATTTATCACCAGAAAACCCTCACTGCAGGAAATACTAAAGGGGGTTATCCAACCAAATACAAAGAACAAAACAAAACACAACTACAAGTAAAAACTCCAACAAGATCACAATGAAAACAAGGATAATCTGTGACAACAATAACATAAAAAGGGAGAGGATAAAGATCAGGAATACCAAAGGAGAGTGGAGTGCAGAAGCATTCATGAAATAATGGTGCTTGTAAATATGACAATTTTTCTTTTAGTAACTAATGGTGACCACCTACAAAAATGCCACTACTGAAACACACAGCTTAAAAAGAAAAAAGAAACAAGGGAAAGAAGTATGGAATACCACCAAACAAAAACAACTGACAGAAATACAAAAGAGAAAAACCAAATGAGACACAGAGCTATCAGAAAGCAATATATAGAATGGCTACAGGAAATTCTGGAGTGTTAAAAATTAACCTAAGTATAAATGGATTAAATCCATCAATAAAGAGAAACAGAGTAGCAGGTTGGATCAAAAAGCAAAACCCAACTGTATGCTACCTTCAAAAGATACATCTAAGCTGCAAGGGCAAAATCAGATTTAAAGTGAAATGTTGAAAAATGATTCTTCAAGAAAATAATATCCTAAGAAAAGCAGGTATAGCCATACTCATGTCTGACAATGCTGACTTCAAGACAACAAAGGTAACCAGAAACAAAGATGGCCATTTCACAGTGATAAAGGGGACATTGTATCAAGAAGACTTAACACTTCTTAATATATATGTACCAAACCAGGGAGCACCAAAATTTATAAAACATCTACTAACTGATCTAAAAATAGAAACAGACAAAACACAATCATACTTGGAGATCTCAACACACCACTGACAGTTCTAGAACATTCATCCAAACAGAAAATCAATAAATAAATAGCCTTAAATGAAACACTAGAACAAATAGACATAGTAGACATCTATAGGACATTTCATCCCAGAACTTCAGAGTATGCATTTTTCTCCAGTATACATGGAACAGTCTCAAGAATAGACCAAATGTTGGGCCACAAAACTAACATCAATAAGATTGAAATTATACCAAGCATATTCTCTGACCATAAGGTTTTGAAATTAGAACTCAGCTGCAAAGAGGAAGTAAAGAAACCCACAATAAATGTGAAAATAAAATGTGGCTTATAAATTAGAATTCAACTTCAAAAAGAAGTAAAGAAAACCATAAAAATGTAAAAAATTAAACAACATACTTCTAAAAAATGACCGGGTCAAAGAAGAAATAAAAGCAGAGATCAAAAGATATATACAGGCCCTGGCCAGTTGGCTTAGCAGTAGAGCGTCGGCCTGGCGTGCAGAAGTCCCGGGTTCGATTCACGGCCAGGGCACATAGGAGAAGCGCCCATTTGCTTCTCCACCCACCCCCTCCTTCCTCTCTGTCTCTCTTTTCCCCTCCCGCAGCCAAGGCTCCATTGGAGCAAAGATGGCCCGGGCGCTGGGGATGGCTCCTTGGCCTCTGCCCCAGGTGCTAGAATGGCTCTGGTCGCAGCAGAGCAACCCCCCAGAGGGGCAGAGCATCGCCCCCTGGTGGGCAGAGCGTTGCCCCTGGTGGGCGTGCCGGGTGGATCCCGGTCAGGCGCATGCGGGAGTCTGTCTGACTGTCTCTCCCCGTTTCCAGCTTCAGAAAAATACAAAAAAAAAAAGATATATGCAGAAAAACAAAAATGACAACATACCATATCAAAATTTCTGGGATGCAGTTGAAGCAGTAATAAGGGGGAAGTTAATATCATTACAGGCTTATATCAAGAAACAAGAAAGAGCCCAAGGAAACAACTTAACTTCACAACTTAAGGAACTAGAAAAAGAAGAATAAAATCTACCCAAAACCAGCAGAAGAAAAGAAATAGTAAAAATTAGAGTAGTAATTAATGAAAAAGAGAACAAAAAACTATGGAAAAAATTAATACAGCAAAGTGCTGGGTTTTTTTTTAAATATCATTAAAATTGACAAACCCCTGGCAAGATTCACTAAGGAAAAACACAAAAGGATTCATAAAAACAAAATTCAAAATGATAGAGAAGAAATTACCACAGATATCATAGATATATATATATATATATGTAAATCAATTAACATAATATACCATATCAACAAAACAAAGACCAAAAATCATATGATCCTATCAATAGATGCAGAGAAGGCATTTGATAAGATACAACATTGCTTTATGTTTAAAATACTCAATAAAATGGGTATAGAAGGAAAATAACATAATAAAGGCCATATATGACAAACCATAGCTAATATCATACTAAATGGTGAAAAAAATGAAGGCTTTTTCTCTAAAATTAGAAACAAGACAAGGCTGCCCACTCTCTCCATTCCTATTTAATATAGTTAATAGGAATTTTTAGCCAGAGTAATCAGAAAAGAGAAAAAAATAAAAGGCCTCCATATCGGGAAAGAAGAAGTAAAGGTCTCACTTTTTGCAGATGACATGATCCTGAATATAGAAAACCCCAAAGGCTCCACAGAAAGACTATTAGAAATAATAAACCAATACAATAAGGTCACAAGATACAAAATTAATATACAGAAGTCTATTGCTTTTATATACACCGATGATGAAACTTCAGAAAATGAACTCAAAAAAATAATCCCTTTTACAGTTGCAAAAACAAAATACCTAGGAATAAACATAACAAAGAATGTAAAGGATCTATATACTGAAAATTACAAAGCATTATTAGAGGAAATTGAAAAAGACACAATGAAATAGAAAAATATCCCATGTTCTTGGATAGGAAAAATAAATATAGTTAAAATGGCCATGTTACCCAAAGCAATATACAAACTTAATGCAATCCCCATCAAAATTCCAATGCCATTTCTTAAAGAAATGGAACAAAACATTACCAGGTTTGTACGGAACCATAAAAATTCCTAATAGCCAAAGCAATTCTGAGGAAAAAGAATGAATCCAGACCCATTGCAATATCTGACTTCAAATTATACTACAGAGCCACAATAACCAAAACAGCAGAGTATTGGCAGAAAAATAGACACACAGATCAATGGAACAAAATTGAGATCCCCAAAATAAAACCACATATATATGGACAAATCATCTTTGACAAAGGAGCCAAAAACCACAATGGAGAAAAGAAAGCCTCTTCAATAAATGATGCTTGGAAAATTTGGAAAGCTACATGTAAAAGAATGAAACAGCTACAATTTGCCCCCTTGCATAAAAATTAACTCAAAATGGATCAAGGACCTAAGCATAAGATCTAAAACAATAAATTGCATAGAAGAAAACATAGGTACTAAACTCATGGACTTTGGTCATAGAGAATAATTTATGAATTTGACCCCAAAAGCAAAGGAAGTAAAGGCAAAAATAAAGAAATGGGACTATATCAAACTAAGAAGCTTCTGCACAGCAAAAGAAACTGACAACAAAACAAATAGGCATCCAACTACTATAAATGGAAAATGATATTTGCAAACAACAGCTCTGATAAGGGGTTAATATCCAAAATATATAAAGAACTCACAAAGCTCAACAACACACAAGCAAACAACCCAATTAAAAAATGGGAAGAGGACATGAACAGACACTTCTCTCAAGAAGAAATACAAATGGCCAACAGATATATGAAAAATGCTGATCTTCATTACCTATTCAAGAAATGCAAAACAAAACTACAATGAGATACCACCTCACACCTGTTAGATTGGCTACTATCAACAAGACAGGTAATAACAAGTGTTGGAGGGGCTGTGGAGAAAAAGAACCACTCATTCACTGTTGGAGGAAAGGTAAATTAGTACAATCATTATGGAAGAAAGTATGGTGGTTCCTCAAAAAATTAAGAATAGAATTACCTTATGACCAAGCAATTCCTCTACTGGGTATCTATCCCCAAAACTCGAAAACATTGGTATGTAAAAACGCATGCACCTCCGTGTTCTTTGCAGCGTTATTCACAGTGGCCAAGACATGGGAACAACCAAAGTGTCCCTAATACAGGATTGGATAAAGAAGATGTGGTACATATATAATACAATGGAATACTACTCAGCCATAAGAAATGATGACATACTGACATTTACAACAACATGGATGGACCTTGAGGACATTATACTGAGTGTAATAAGTAAATCAAAAAAGCTAAAAACTGTATGATTCCATACATAGGTGGGATACAAAATTGAGACTCATGAACATAGATAAGAGTGCAGTGGTTACCAGAGAGAGAGGGCTGTGGAGAAGGGGGAGGGAGGAGGTGGTTGGGGGAAGGCTATAAAGAGGGACAAATATAAGGTGACGGATGATGATTTGACTTTGGGTGATGGGCATACAACATAATCGACTGTCCAAATGATGTGAAGATGTTTTCCCAAAATCTATGTACTCTTGTTAATCAATGTCACCCTGTCAAATTTAATTTTCTAAATAAAAAAGAAAGAAAGAAAGGAAAAAAGAAAGAAAGAAAGAAATAAAGAGCAAGCTATTGTCATCATTTCAGCAAAAGAAAACATGCATTTTTGAGCATCCTCTACATGCCAGACCCTGACAATTTCACTTACCTTTAATTTTCATTCACCTTTAATTTTCATTCAAAACAGCCCTCTAAGATAGGAGTAATCATCCCATTTCACAGATGACAAAAACAAAACAACAACATAGCTCAGAGAGATGTGACTTGCTACACAAGACAGAGATTAAAGAGTACATACTCTTATGCATCTCACTAACTCACTGACAAAATAGGAACATCATGGCCTGACCTGTGGTGGCGCAGTGGATAAAGCATTGACCTGGAAATGCTGAGGTCGCCGGTTCGAAACCCTGGGCTTGCCTGGTCAGGGCACATATGGGAGTTGATGCTTCCAGCTCCTCCCCCCAGTCTCTCTCTCTCTTCTCTCTCTTCTCTCTAAAAATGAATAAACTAAAAAAAAAAAAATTAATAAAATAGGAACATCTACTGCTTAACATGGTGAAGTGGAAAGACTTCCACGTTTAAAATATTTATATATAAATCACTAGTATTTCTAAGGTAGGACAAAATAAGTGAAATAACTAGCAATAAAGGTAATTTACATATGACCCAAAGAAGCAGCAGAGTGCACATCAGTTTACACAATTTCCTTATCTTGAGTCAAGTGTTCCATGGGCTTCTCCTCTAACAGCAGTTCTAGTACTTTGAGTCGTTGAAAGAGGGCTGGTAACCATCCAAACAGGCATGAAGGAAAGACAGTTCCAGAAGACATTTTGGCTAGGACACTGCCTCCTAGATTCTTGCCTGGGGTACGATCAGCTTTGGAATCAGTGCTGATCCAGCAGGTCCATCCTTAATAGGGCTTACTGTTAGATGTATCAGTCTACTTTGACACCTAAACTATCTGTGGAGCATTAGCCAGCATTCTTACCTCTGTGGGATGCCAGTTAATTGCCAAGGGAAACACTAGTAATGGCAGTCAACATCCCACAAATGAGCCTTAAATTTAATTTTGTCAGTCACTTAGGTAGTGTTGGGAAAGATAACCAGGAACACTGAACTAGACCAGGACAGAAGATCCAAAGTACCATTCCTTGCAAACCACCTGTGGTCAGTTAGAGTCTGCTGTCTTCTCTCAGTCTTCCAGTGTTCTGCTGGGATGTTCACAGACTACTGGCTTTCAGAGGTACGTTAAACATGACTTACATAGAAAACTCATGGCCACAGGTAGAAAAGAATCCCTTATCTGAGCAATAATATTTTAACTGCTACCAAAAGGAAATGACCTAGTTCAGAAATATATCAGAGTGCACACATAGTTGAGAGAATGGAGTAGTACAATGCTGTTCCAATGAAAACCATTAGAAAACCCTAAAACTCTTTCTTCTAAAACATTTCTCTGCTAGGGAAAGTAAAAATGTGAACCCCTAATTCTTAAATACAATGCAAAGTGCGCAATGCACCACACAAAGTTATCGGGCCGGTGAAAGCTCACATACACAGTGTATGGTCTCCTTAGGAGAAGCACAGTGTAGTGGAGTAAGCCTGGACTCTGGAGTCCAGCACACCTGGGTTTGCATTCTAGCCCAATACTGTTAAGTTGTATGACATGGAGCATTTACATAAAGTCTCTGAATCTGTTTCCTCGTTTGTACAATTAGATGATAACACAAACCTCTAGGCTTTGGTAATACCTAGCTATGAGATAACATGGGTAAACTATTTAACACAGAGTCTGGAGTATGATGGGTCCTCTGTAAATCACAGCAAAAAATTCCATCCATACATTTTCCAAGTCATTATGTGTAAAACTTTAGGCTACACTTTCAAGAAAGAGCCTTTAGGATTCCGAAACCACAGGCAAACTAAGTTTCCAAACACATCTTTCAAATTGAATTGGGTAAGTCATAGGGTGTTTAACAGGGTGCTAGTCTTGAAGAGAATAGAAGATTTAATTTGGTTTAGTTCCTTTGGCATTTGCAGGTAAAAACCACCACAAATTAATTAGCATGTCTTCATTTGCTTGAGGATGATTAATAATACTCAGGGAAAACAGGTTTTACATAATTCATCAGTCTGACACAGCCCGAACTCGACAGTTTCGAGAACTTCCAATCCTAGCTGGTCTGTGACACTTTCAACCTAGCTACAAAATGGTGCTGTTCTTATAGCTCCTACATTAGCTGTTGTTCTGAAGAAAAGGGAGAGAAATCTAAGCACAAACTTCATGGCTACTTTCTTTCCAGTTTGTGGGGGTGGTGGGGTGGAAGGAAAGAAAGAGGGAGGGAAGGGAAGGGGAGGGGGAAGGGAAGGGAAGGGAAGGGAGGGAGGGAGGGAGGGAGGGAGGGAGGGAGGGAGGAAGGAAATAAATATTTGGAATAGAAACTGGAGAAAGAAAAGTGAATTTTAAAACAGAAAATAAGATTTTTCTTTCTAGGTATGTATAGACCCCGAATTGAACCAACTGGTTTAATAAGAGGTCAGATGGCCATCTGCTAAATTCAAAAAAGAGATCTGCTCTGCGTGAAAGGCTGGACAATAAGGACTGACCTATACAACCACTAAGAACCTAAGAACCTTGCTAAAGTTTAAAATAAAGAAGTAATTCTATTTCTTCACTGAGAACTATGTACCTTCAAACAGACTATTAACTCTCACTTTAGTTATTCATCTGACATTATTAAGTCCAGCTTGTGTGAATTGTGATTCAGAATTTTTTACAGGATGCCTGCTCAGATAGAAGGGGTTCTTAGCCAAAATTATCCAATGCTACCTCAGTTGAGATTCTCTTGATTACAATATTAGAAGCCAACTCAAGCTACCTTTAATCTAAGAAGGAATTCAGTAGAGAGAGGCATATTAAAGTGCCTCATGGTTTTTAAATGTTGAGGGATTTAGGGAAAGGACTGGACCATCAGGAATATAGGCAGTGCTCTTTCTCTGCCTCAAATCTTGGTCATGCCAAGAATCAGCTTCATCTTTATTTTCTTTTCATAATGGGTTTCTCTAACTTCATGTCCACATAGTAAGAAATGCCATGCCCCACAAAATGACATCCTGTGCAATTCAGCAACAGCAGAGATCAGTTTGGCTCAGATTGAGTCAGGTAACTACCTCTGATCACATCAATTCTTGTCAAGGAAGAAGGTGGCATTAGGTACTAGAAACATGGCTGTTGAGGGGCAGGACTATGCAAAATGAGAAATGGCCTGAGAAAGAAGGTTGTTCTCAAGAAAGAAAACACTGGGAGCTGATATAAGTCCTAAAAGGAGTTCATTACAAGTATATTCTACAAAAACAAGAAAATATTTCAGTCTTAGTTTTTCTTTAATCAGGTTAGTGGTGCAAGTTGCTGTTACTTCTATTTGTATCTTATATCTAAGAGAATTATGTCAATCATACAGATGTGTTAACTTTTTATTTTTTAAAGTGACATCTGAAGCATATTGTCTTTCCTGATTTAAGACTTCAAGTCACAAATAATCAATATTTTCTCTGACAAAATCTTAGGGCTATTATGAAAACCAGAATCCTCTGGTGTCTTATAGCTCTAGGAGAAACACGTCACCCTCTTAAAAAAACCATCTATGCCTGTTCTTCTCCTATAAGGGGAATTTGGCTTAATAACCCCATTCCACTGGATGGGGTACGCTTCTCCAGAGAGAATGGAAGCAGTTATTTTTTATTTCCAAAGCCATCCAGGAAAATGTTCCATATAGTTCTGCTGTCTGACTTAGAGAAAATGTGACTACGTACACTAAACATTGATCTCAATGTCTTTTCTACAGCTCAAGGTTTGGGTGTGAAGGAGGAGTTTAGCTAGTCAGGCTAACAGAAAGTTGAAAATTTCAGCCCAACCAAAAATAATAATAATTAAAACAAAATAAAACATCATGTTTTTTATCAAATAAATAATTTGCTTTCAAATGGGTATAACATAAAAGGATACCCTATCAAAGAATATCCAGGGCAGGAAAACATAGGTTTACAGTTGTAGTACAAATAAATAATAATACAAGAATAAACTGTTTCATGTACTCACAACTGTAAATCTATGTTTGCCCACACCTGTAGATAACAAATAAAATGTAAAAAGATGTTTAACATCATTGGTCACTAGAGAAATGCAAATTAAAACCATTATGAGATACCACTAAACACCTATACAAATGGTTAGGTTTTTAAAAAAATGATATTAGTGCTATCAAGAATGTGGAGCACCAAAAATCTTATCTATTTTTTGGTGTAAATACAAAATGCACACCCACTTTGAAAACTGTTCAGCAGTTTTTTATAAAGTGAAACATGCACTTACCATGTAACACAGCCACCCCATAGGTAGGTATTGATCCAAGTGGAATAAAAACATATATTTACTTGAAAGCCTATACACAGGTGACTTTATGCATAATTGCCAAAGACTGGAAACAATTCAAACATCACTCTTCTAGGAAATGAATAAACAAACTGTGATACATCCCTAGAATAAAATTCTCAACAGTAAAAGAGGAGCAAATTACTGACATAAACAACATGGGTGAATTTCAAATGCAATAATGAGTGAAAAGAATGTTTTTAATATTAAGTGAAAGGAGCCGGACAGAAAAGGCTACATACTGTAGAATTTCATTTATATGACATTCTGGAAGAGGCAAAACCAGCCATGGAAGGAAAATAGACCAGTGG
Source organism: Saccopteryx leptura (assembly GCF_036850995.1). Classification (NCBI taxonomy): domain Eukaryota; kingdom Metazoa; phylum Chordata; class Mammalia; order Chiroptera; family Emballonuridae; genus Saccopteryx; species Saccopteryx leptura. Next base: position 66,986,017 of record NC_089504.1, on the reverse strand, counting down.
CTGTGATGGGCCGAAGCACCAATTTTCAACCTTTTCATCTCACGGCACACCAATAATTAAATTTCACAGTGGATCAAAAAATATGTTTTTGCTGATCAGACAAAATATATAGGTATAATTCTGATTCATCTGTTCACACTGGATGGCTATTGTTATGTTGGCTTATGTCTTTTATCTACTTTTTATTTGACAATCTAATGTATTTAACAAATAGTTAGGTGTTGCATGTTTTAAATTTTTTGTGCCATATCAGTGTGCCAGCCATGCACACCAGTTGAAAATCTCTGAGCTGAGGGACTGGATACAAAGGAGCACACAGAAATGGGGGGGGGGCAGGGATGGAACTATTGCATGTTGGTTCCAGGGGTCCCCAAACTTTTTACACAGGGGGCCAGTTCACTGTCCCTCAGACTGCTGGAGGGCCGCCACATACAGTGCTCCTCTCAATGACCACCAATGAAAGAGGTGCCCCTTCCGGAAGTGCAGCGGGGGCCGGATAAATGGCCTTAGGGGGCTGCATGCGGCCCGTGGGCCGTAGTTTGGGGATGCCTGACTGTGTACTAAAAAGGGTGAATTTTATTTTATGGAAATTATACCTTAATTAACAAGTTAAAAAATATATACCTTTATCAACAGATATAGTGTATTATGCATGAACGCCTATTTCACTGCATTCATGTCCAAATCAGAGATTCTCAATGAAAAAGTACTTTTAAACTTGCCAGCAAACCCGCAGTACCTTTCGTTGTCTTTGACTGCTTCCATGTATTGGTGATCAAAAGTGAAAGCAAGCTCTTCCTTTGACTTCACTGTGCTCACCTCCAGAGCCCTCTTCCTGAAACCAGAGCCCTTTTTGTCTTGATAGATTTACCACAGAAGTAGAGAGAGGCCAAGTATGCCCCATGGGCACTGCCAAGCTGAAGGCTCTCTTTGTAATGTTAAACTCCTCACTTAAATGAGATGAAAACCCTGCCTCTTATTTTCTCTGCTGGGTACCTTTTCCAAGTAGCTGTAGTCCAAACAGCTGGAGATGGTGCCCTCTTATTGCAAACTGCATTGTTCCACACCACTCCCAGGAGGAACCACTCCTGGGATCCTGGAGAGGGGGCGGGCCAGCCCATCACTCATCCTCTGGTGGCATTTACAGGCTCTATTAATATCACAGTGCTCCCCCTCTGCCTTTACCTCTTAAGAGTCCATTTTAATCCCAATAAATATTCACAACTGACACCTTCCATATGCCACCTAGGCTAAAATAGAACTAATGAGTGTTTAGAAGATGATGTTTTAAAATGATGCACTGCATAGAAGCCTATACAAATCTGTGGTTTATTGCGGGAACCAGAGGTTAGCATTAAGAGGACTGCCGATGGCTTCTCTAATTTGTAATACACTTAAACAGAAGCATGGCAAAGCTACAATGAACAGATTCAGCTTGAGATAAACCCACCCTCTCTAGAATTATTGGTTCTAATTCTATCAAAAAAGGTAAAACTTAGCAACCAGACTGTACCTCAGAGGTCCTGATTTAAAGCCATGTGAGATATTCAGGTGTAAGATGGAGGAAATAAAGGCCAAAGCTCACTGAGAAAGTTTCACAGAAGAAGAATGTAACAAAACTGTCCCTCTGCAAGTTAGGTACGTCTGGGACTTGCCCTCTGGGTCCCTCTGGCTGTACTAAAGTAGCCACAAGCCTAATCAAATGGAAGTGCCAGCCCGCTGCCAGCTACAGCAAGTCAGCTCTGACATCAGGATCCTTTAGTCCTCTGACCCACAGGGATGCTGCAAGCAGTAATTAACATCCATTAAGTGGATAGTCATCTTTACTCAGCTGCTTTCTGTCAAGCTCTAAGCAGACAGAGGCATACCCCATGACCCAGGGCACCTCATCAAACCATTTTCTCCTCTGAGGAAAGGAAGTGACCTCAGCTAAAGTTGTCCACAGTGCAAAGTTCACAGACACACTGAAGGACCTCTTGCCACCATAAGTGTCCCCAAGACGGAGCTAAGCCCAGCTTAGAGGTGCTGGGGCTGAGTAGGCCAGGAGGAAATGGCTGTTGCTTGGCAGAGGCTTCAGAGTTCAGAACAGTTAAACGAATGCAGACAGCTCTGATAGATGGAATAGTGTCAGAACACTCTTAATGCAAGCCTGGCCAGAGCATGAATGATGATCTCCAATGACTTCGTTCTGCTTTCCAAACAGCCAACCCTACTCCCCTACAACAAAGCTCTGCATTCATGAGTTCCTGACTGGGATCTCTGAATACCCAGAGGTTAAATAGTGTAAGGAGAACTAACATCTCTTTCTCTCTCTCTCTCCCTCTCTCCCTCTCTCTCTCTCTCTCTATTTCTCTCTATCTCTCTCTCTCTCTTTCTCCCTCTTTTAGAAAGTAACATCTCTTAGCTTCTAAGTAGTGCCAAATTCTTTAATTACATCCATAGCATAGCACCTGACACATGATAGGTGCCAAATAATCCAAAGCTTAACTAAGAATAAATTCTCACTTAACACTTGCAACAACTCCGAGTAACAATTCACACATGGGGAAACTAAGGCTCATAGACGCTATAGACTTTCTTATAGTCAAAAAACTTATTTAAGGTTGGAAGAACTGAAATGGGAACAGGTTTTTCTGACTCTTTGGAATCCAAGACTCTTTAGGAACCCATGCTATTTCTTTTTTTTTTTTTTTTATGGTTTTCTTTTTTTTTATTTTATTAAATTTAATGCAGTGACATTGATAAATCAGGGTACATATGTTGAGAGAAAATATCTCTAGATTATTTTGACATTTGATTGTGCTGTATACCCCTCCCCCAAAGTTAAATTGTCTTCTGTCACCTTCTATCTGGTTTTCTTTGTGCCCCTCCCCTCCCCTAACCCCTCTCTCCTTCTTCACCCCCTCCCTCCTTCTTCACCCCCTCCCTCCTCCCCCAACCTCCCGCCCCTGTTGCCATCACATTCTTGCTCATGTCTCTGAGTCTCATTTTTATGTCCCTTCTATGTATGGATTCATCTTAGTTTTTTTTTTTTTTTTTTCTGATTTACTTATTTCACTCCGTATAATGTTGTCAAGGTCCATCCATGTTATTGTAAATGATCCGATGTCATCATTTCTTATGGCTGAGTAGTATTCCATAGTATATATGTACCAAAGCTTTTTAATCCACTCGTCCTCTGACGGACACTTGGGCTGTTTCCAGATCTTCGCTATTGTGAACAATGCTGCCACAAACATGCGGGTGCATTTCTCCTTTTCGAGCTGTTCTATGGTGTCCTTGGGGTATATTCCAGAACCCATGCTATTTCTTGATGCCAGTACTTTATCCTGTTAAATCCTGGTTACTATCGCTAGAAAGAAATCAAGGGTTCACTTCCTTTCCCAGATTGTTTGGGTCAAAATCCCCAGTGGCTCCTCTTCCCAGCTCTCTTCTACCAAGGATTGGTCATATTTTTCTGTTTACATGCAATTACCTGTCAATGGAAGAGCAAATATATCCCAAAGTCCTTGTTGGGGAGACTTTCATTCTATCATCTCTGGGTATCCCTAGAATGCAATTTCTATGCACCTCTCCATGGAAGATACTAATATTTGACCAAACTTTACAGTTCTCTCTCCTCCTTCACCCACAGCTCCCCATGGTGAGATTATTTGCCCACTGCAGAGCCCAATCTGTCAAGTCACACACCGGTGTGAAGAAAAAACAAAAGTAGAAAACCACCTCCACTACCTTGCTTACATGCCCTCCTGCAAGCATAAGAATTTCCAGCATTTCTGGTTTTCCATAAGTGTAAGTACAATACTACCTAAAAGATGGCCACTGCCTTCCTGCCCTCCCTGCAGCTCTCTGGTGTGCCACGCCAGGCTTTGTGAGGGGGCAGTGGTCTTCCCTACAGGGATTGTCTGGAACTGTCAAGAGCCTGATCGATAGAGCCAGCTTGCCCACAGGTGGGAGGCACTGTTCAGGTTCCAGAGAGGCAGCTTCCACTTTGACCATAGGTCCCATCTGCATTTCACAGCTTGGCTCTACTCTGGCCTTTGGCAACCAAGTAGCCCTCATTACTAAAGCTAATGCTCCAATCTAGCTTCTATGTCAGTTCTGTAGGACCTACCTAAGCCCTAGGGCCAAAGGTCAGAGGTGAGTTGTAGGTACTCACCACTATTCCTCCCTCAAGGTTCTGGCCAGTTGACATTGCTGATGAAGCCTTTAATATAAGCTTTAAAGGCTACGCACCAGACAGTAATACTAACCTCATCTTTCTAAGAATATCATTATGTATATTTTAGATTTTAGTTTGCTCTCTGCATTGTCTCCTTTTCCTTGCAGGAAAGAGGGATTCTATGTTCTTTGTTTTAGTTTCTTTATTCTTTATTACAGATTGAAAAAAATCTCAAATACTTTGTGTTCTTTGGCCATTGAGAAATGAATTACTGAAAGCTGATTGAAAATACTATAACCATGCATGAACTTGTCAACCTATGACTCTTACCACAGGTGAACATCTTATATACTGGCTCTTTTATTTGGTAGGACCAACATTCTTATAGAGAAGGCTTATGTGATCCTCTGCCTATAACTCTAGCTATGTATAAAATTTCTAGAAACTCTGGGGGAAAGAGTAAGTATGAGGGTGTTCTAAAATGGAATTTTTGCATTTTCATTAAATCTTTCCCATTTTCAACTCTTTTCATCACAACCACCCTGCCTCTTTGTGTGAGGTAAGGTAGTAACTTGGAGGCAGACACTCTGGACTCCCTTTTAGCCATGCCCCAGGTTTCAGCTTTTACTTCACCCCTTCCTCCAGATCCTGGGGCTTCCGAAGTTCTGCACAACCAATTATCTCCTCCCCAATCTAAGGGCACTAAAGTGCTACTGCCCCCACTCTGTTTAGTCCTAGCTACCAGTCTCCTCTCTAGATTCCAGATTCCAGCTCCCTAAAATAAAAGGAGTTTTCTTCTTCAGTTGTCTCCTTTGTCCTTTTGGGTTTATATCTACCTTATTTCTTTCCAATTGTTTTTGTTGGTCTTAGGAAGGACAAGGACAGTTAGTCACATGCAGTCAGTCTTCCAGGCTTCTCTTTTATAGTTTCCATTTCAGTGTTGACAGAACTTGACCAATACGAAAGGGCACAGGGAGCTGCAGGATGTGGCTCCTCTCTGTGTATTATTAATTCTCAGAGTTCACAGAGAAGGAGAGTATATCCCCAATGACTCTCCCTTAGTGTGTGGGAAGAACGCTCCACTTTCCTATAGGGTGGAGACACTGTCACTCACACCTCTTGTGCATGCTTGCCCCAAAATGGCAAACCCAACCCTGAAGCCTTCTCAAGTCACTACCATAGATTCTGCTATAGGGATTGGGGGTCCTCATGCTAAGGGTACCCAATATTCCAGAAATCCTGTGGTAAGAATAAAGACAGACCTAACTGTGGCCTTATTTTTCTTTGTAAACCCTTACCCATGCCTTGTGTTTAGTTCTAGGCCAATTTGGTACACTCCAGGAAGAGAATATCCATCGGGAACCAAAATTTAAAAGATGCCACAGACCAGGTTGCTATAGCCCTTCAATGGAAAAGAAGTATGGTAAACTCCACGGTGGCAGGAATGAAGGGCAAGCAACAAACCATGTGTTCAGCTTGTGGGAAAAGGAAACACATCTTAGGAACAGACAGACAGTAGGCAGTTCTGTGGCATCGTTCGTTCCAATTAATTATAACAGCACAGGGCCTAGACAAGGATATTGGAGAGATATCTGACATAGAGATGCTTATTTATAAATATTTTTAAAATTTATAATTATTGATTGATTTCAGAGAAAGAGGAAGAGAGAAACACTAATTTATTGTTACACTTATTTATGCATTTATTGGTTGATTCTTGCATATACCCACAAACTTGACATATTGGATGACATTCTAAGCAACTGAGCTACCCAGCCAGGTCCTAGAAATGCTATTTTAAAGTGCATGTCTAAGAAACTCTAAAAGGAATTCTTTTTTTTTTTAACTAAAAGGAATTCTTTTTCTCTTTCCTTCTCCCTCATCTATCCACATCTTGACTCTGCTCTTCTCTCTTTTGCTGTCTTCCTCTTATTTTCCCTTTCCAACATTTTTTCCCTTTTTTTTCTCTCTCTTTTAAAACTTGACAAGATTATTTGGTGCCTGATAAAGATCTTCCACACCAAGCTCAAACCCTCAGAGAATATTTTCAACACAGCCATTTCTATGCCCTGGAAATTAGAATCTACAAAGGAAGTGCTGACAAAAGGCTTAAGTAGGGCAACCCTGCACAGTCCCGATCTTATTTAATCAGCTTTCCTAGGGCTGGACCCAGAAAACAGGATAAACTCCATCATAAAGCTTTTCACTCATCTTTAACCCACTTACTTCTCATCAACGTATTCACAATAAGCTATAAACAAATCTGTCACAAAGTCCCAGACCTGGGTGCAGCATTTTATTTCACAAAAGAAAGAGCTTTCCACATTAATGCCTTTTGCTCTCTGTCATAGGCTTCTTGGGAAAGACATTCTTCTATCTTTTGGGAGAGAAACAAGCCAAATGTCTTGAGATAGTTAAGATTTAGTGAGTCCTTACTATGTGCAGGGCTCAGCGTTTTACATGCATCATCCTACTTAATCCTCTTGGCAACCCTAGGGGAGAGACCTGATTACTAGTCTTTGTTGCATATCAAGAACCAAAGAAGGGCTACTCAACAAGCTTGTGCAGAAACACATGGCAAGGACCTGGTGAAATTGGGATTTGAATCTAAGCAATCTGACTCCCAGGTGCACATAAGTCACTGTTAGGTCACCAAAGGAGGGACGCACAAAGCCTGGTGAATTTTATAAGAGGTTTATTTAGGCATCCATGAACAGATGGGCTGAGACCCTAGTGGCATCAGCAGCAGAGGATGAAAAGCCTCAGCCTATATAGGACAGAGTTTGGGTGTATCTCTTGTCCCAGGGGAACACTTCTGTTACAGGTAGTGGTTAAACAATTGGGGAAAGAGGGTGGTGCTGACTAAGTAAAGAACGTTCAGATAGTGATGGGAGATGACTGTCAGGATGCCCCAGGATTGGGTGGAGGTAAGATATCAATCAGTACTGTTCAGGTGGAGAGTCACCTAAAATAAAGCTCAACTGGCTAGTTAAGGCTATTGGTAAGGGGTCCTGGACCTGAACCTAAGAATCACTAACTGAACTCATCGTTTCCTAAGCAAAGAATTTCAAGATAGCTTCATCACAAGTCCTTACCAGGCCCTACCTTATTTAATTTGGTCAGACCAAATGGAGCATATTCAGGGTCCGGAGAACATCAGAACAGAGACAAAACTCTCTCCTGTTCCTTAAACATAACCTGGCATTCTGCCCCCCACAGATCCAGGTATGCAACTACAAGGACAAGCTATGTTTTATCTTATCTCCCTTGATCTCATACAGGGTTGAACTGCAGTATCTATTCTTGCTTGAAAAAGAGCAGAGCTTGAGATATATTCTTGGAAGGTATCAACAAAGCGATGACATTGAAAACCATGTGAATAGATGTGGTTGCCCAAAAACAGAGGCAGGCAGGGCAAAGGCAATCTTTGGGGAGATAATTTAGGAAAAGCAGGAGTAAAATTGGGACTATACAAAGAGGACTAGGAAGCACAATACTAGAAGGAAAATAAAATCAACTGTTAATAGAGTATTTAACATTGTGGGACAGAGAATGAGGACCTCAATTATCAAGGGATGTTGGCCCCGAAATAAATGGCCTTTTATTTTTTAAATCATGCCATGAGTGTATGTATGCGTACAAGTGTATGTATCTGTATGTGTTCAAATCCTTCACCCATCCACCTTCTATTTCTCACCTTCCAGTACACTCTTACGTGGCCCTAGTTGAATGGCCTGATCAAAGAAGAAAACGGGCTGCACTTTCATGTTCCTCGACACTTCTTTTCCTTCCCTTCCCCAGCAGCCACAGCCCAGGGACTTCCAGGCACGAGTCATGTAACATAACAACAGTGTCACACCACTGAGCACCACCCCGAGGGTCTCAGGACATAACTACCACCTCGCCTTGCCGACCTCCCCATTCTCTAACTTGACTGTAGAAGACTTGTGGGGAAGGATGAGAGGTTTGGCTTTCGTTTTTTTAAAAAACGACAAAACAAAGCTCTAGCAGGGTAGAGGAAAAGAGCTCCATAGAAGGTAATTAATATCATGGCTGTTAATTTTCCACAAGCACTTGTCAGCACAGCGGTGAGCCAACTCAGACAGTGCCAAAAGTCATCTTGAAATTCTTCAGCATCTTGCTCCAGCAATAAAACACAGATGTATGTGGTCCAGCCATAATAGAAGATGAAATAAAATCATCCTAGATGACTAAATCGCAATGTTTCTGGTCAGAGAGCTTAATAACTGAACTCTTCATCCCTCCAGGGACTGCTTAGTCATTTGTTTTTATTTCTCTGACATTTTGTCAGAGTCACATAATCAGATGTGCTGCCCTCCTGCATGGTCTGGGCCTCCAAGGTCAGTGTGCTTCACAATGGGGTCAGGAGGCCCTTCTCCAGGTCCTGCCCTGTCACGCCTGGCTCTGAGACTGAGGCAAGTTGCCCCATAAACAATGCCATGATTGTCCCTCACTCCACTTTGGAATTTATTTCAGCCTCATCCACCTCCTACCTCCTCGCTCCTCATGATTTCTCTGACCTACTGGTCTCATATACAGGTTCCTGGGTTTTAGTTAGCCTATTTGGGGTCTAGTATAGACTATTTGTACAAGAGAACTCCTCAAAAAACCTTAATTTCTTTGAAAACTGTGTTTTAAATAGGTTTCATCACTGATTACCACCTGAAGTAGCTTTAGAATACTTTGAGTTTGGGGTTTTTCAGATTTTTTGTTTTTTGGGTTTTTTTGTGGGGGTATCCTCTGCTACCAGGTAATTTATTTTTCTTTGATTTTACGCTTTACCTCTTTCATTTTTCCCTTCTGTAAAGCCAGTAGCCACAGCCACCATCACAGCCACCTGGCCCATGCAAGTTCGCATTTGATTCAGACAGACAGTAATGAAACAACAAAGCCAAGAACTGGTGGGCCATTAGCTTTAATCCTAGCTTGCACCCCACAGGCAAGAAATACACACAGTGGGAAAACACTTCCCTTTCCATTCAGGGCTCCCAAAGCCACTGACTTATCCGAGTTTCCTAGAATCAAAGGTTTCTACCTCACCAGCTTTATTCACCTCTGTTCCCATCTCCATCTCTCTGCATAAACTCTGCACAAACTGGCTTTTCCTTCAGCACTCTGCCATCTTGGCTGCTTCTCCTCTCCTCCATGTGGCCTTTCTCTGCTCTCCTCCTGCATGGGCTCCTCTGCCCCATTTTGTAGTATAGAAATCAGAACCTTTAATCCAATATACAAACAAGGAAGTCTCTGATACAAAGTCACTTATCTGAGGCATAATGGGATTCCTCATGAGAGTGCACCATCCCACATCGTGCAAGAGTCAAGGGTGTGGGGAAAAGCTTAGTTTTGAAAAGATCTTAGTATTAAAAGGGTGGGAAAAGCTTAGTCTTAAAACTAAGCCTTAGGCTATAACGACCCTGCCTGCTTACAGCCTGTCCCCCACACCCAATGCAAACTATAAGCGAGAAACATATATATCATATTTGCAAATTTATTTGACCCACACCTTCCCATGTCTTCCTTCTGCCTTCTTCCTCTCCTTCTTCTGACAATTACCTCGACCTGTCTCTGAAGCCCTTTGACAAGCACTGCTTATTGACTGAGGACACTCATCGTTCTGTATACAATGTCAGTTCAAAGTTGTGTTAAATCACTGAGGACAAGCAGTTTACATAGTCAGCATGAGCAAATGAGGAAATGAATTGGTCACGCCCACAGTTGCAGCTAAGGGAAACATATGAGAGTGCAATATGGGACATATCTGAAGAAATATGGTGAAAACTTTTGGAAGCATTTCTCTGCATGAGGTTATTCTTCTTGTCCTCAAAGCAAAATTAGATTATAAAACCTCATTAAAAATACAGTGAAAAAAAATCAGCTCTTTAGTATTAGACAACAGCTGAGGGCCAATACGCCTGAGTTTCAGACTGGAAAGGAACACCATTACTGTATAAACATAAACAGGCCAAACTATACCTGTAGACAACCAGCTAATGATGACTCCTCCACAAAGCTTAAACATAATGTCAATGCATCCAGAGAGACTGACAGTTCTCCAGAGGTCCTTTATAAATCCTGGTGCCCAAATGACTTCCAGTTCACCATGGATCCATGTCAGAGGTAGACTGGTATGAGATTTTGAATGCACTGAGAAAGAAGATCTAGAATAAAACAAGGAAGCAGATATCCCCTTAGTAATGTTGGTCTAAGCAAAAAAAATTAGACCAACATTAAAAAAATGTTGGATAAAAAAAATTAATACGAAACCACACAAATATTCCATATGTGTATATATATATATATATATACATATAACATAGTAAATACATATACTACATATAGTAACTTAGCATTAAATTATATGTATGTATATATATTTGTGTGTATACATATACATATATATATTTATATATACATACATACATATATATATATATGAATACGTTTACATGTTTACATAACTTTATTCAGGTGTAAAAAGTACCTGAATCGGTTGGCCAAATTGACACTTTCTGAAGATTCTGGTACACAAAGTGTACCCTCTAGATATAATAAAGAATATATTTGGTCTTTAATTTCTTGGCACAGAGCTCCTAAAACCCTTGGGATTTGCTGACTTATTGTCTTCTGTTATTCATAAGGTGCCTCCTTGAGAATACCTGAGTGTATGCTAATGAATTGACCCAG